>NC_133617.1:284868487-285188487 GCF_048593235.1 Sminthopsis crassicaudata | reverse complement strand
CCACTTGCTGATTGGTAGCAGGCAGGCTTTCCATCCTTTACCACTGAAGGCAAGTATGTGAGATTGCTGGCTTTGTTTGTGGCTCTCGCTTTATTTACATGCAAACATGAATCCTGGACTTAAAATCGCTGTTTCCTTCTAAATATAATATGTTTGGATTGGAAACAAAGCTTTAATTTCATAAGTTTATAATCACATTTCCATCAGAATTAAAGTAAAGCATACTTCTATGAAAGCTGTAGAGAGAAGCCTTGGCTCAAGTTAGGATTTTGTTGTTCTATTTATCTTTGCTCTCTTTTCTCTCTCACTTCCTCTTCCTCCCTATGCCTCCAGTCCCCATCAAAAAAAAAAAAAAAAAAAAAAAAAAAAAAATCTTGTCACAATGAAAAAAACCCTTTAAATGCTTTAAGTATTTGTAAGGGGGGGGGGGGGTGTACATGGTGTAACATTAAAATTTGGTGCCTAAATTTTGTGTATATAAAATTACTAGTGAATTTTTTTGAAAGGTACTAATTACAAAATATTTCATAAATTGCCCTTAAAGCAATTATTGCAAAATATTTATATACAGAGTTTATGTGATTCCAAATGTAAGGTATTTATATAGAGTTTTCTGTCTGGATACCCAATGAACCAATATGAAATGATTGGGTACGCTCTCAATTCAGTATGTTTAATTTCTAGCTCTTACATGATAAACATTTTTATTATTCACTTGTACTTCTCCAGACTATCCCTAGATTCTCCTCAGAATGAACTTTTCCACCTCTCAATCTAACAGTGGAAAAAAAAAAAAAAAAAAAAGAAATTTGGTATAATTCAGCTCAATGAGTAATCTGTTGGAGGGATTCAGAGGATGAAATGAGCACACACAGAATTCACTCTCATCCTCACACCAGAGCTTCTTTCTCAGATCAGAATTATTGTGATTGATAGAGGGGTATACAGAAGTTCACTTTACCAAATCCTTACATAAGTAGAGTGTAATGAAAAGGTGCAAAGTTAGATCAAATTTTTTTATTTAAATTTATTCTTGTGACCTCTTCAACTATGCCATATTGTGTTAATTTATTTTATATATTCATATTATATAGTTTGTATTTGTTAATGAGGTTCTTAAGCAATACACTTAGAAACCATAAAAGTGAAATCAATTATTAGATAATTATTATAACTGACATTTTCATGATCATTCTTTGTTAATTGCTACAACAATATGTTTACATTCTGTTATTAAAACTTCTAATATGTACTGTATATTTCCAAGATATTTGTATGTTTGTATATTAACAAATAAATTTCACATTTCTGAATTGACAATGCAAATATAAATTTAACAAAATGAGATCAAAATTGCAAATAGTCTTTTTAATCTTATGAAAGATACTCCCAGGTTATTCCTTCCCTCCCCTTATGTTTAGTAAGTAAAGCTAGTTTGTAAGTACAAAGCTTTACTATGGTTTCCTATTTTTAAAAAAATCAGAATAACATCTTGCAGTATAATGACAGCTAGAAAGCAAGCAATAAATTTGTAATATGGCTAAAAAAAATCACCATCTCACTTCAAATAAATTATTTCCAATTCTAAACAAAAGCTGTTTGTAGGCCCAAAATTTGCTTTGTAACTTGCAAAATACATATTATAATAAGACTGAAAAATTTACTATACATGCTCACAGTCTCTCTGGGACCTGCTTAACAATTCTATATAAAACATGTTCTTAGTTTTTGTTCCCTTTCTTTAATACAGAAAGATAATTTCTAATTTATTTGATTATTTAAAAATAATTTCAAAGACATAGAATCATATAAAACATAATTCTGTTAAAATGATTTCTCTTAGTACTAAAATTATTTTGCAAAATATTCTTAAAGCTAATAATTTTATATGTAACCTTTTTATATGAATGCAGTCTTTGGAGAAAAAAGCTAATGCTTCAAATTCATATATTTAAAATAGAATTTTTCTCTATACAATTTAAATGGTTTTCTTAATTTATACATTAAAAATCACAGAATTTTTAAGGAGTGAGCAGTTTGGTTAATGAAAGATTTTTTCATTTTTAAACATAATAGTCAACCTCACAAATAATATGCTTTTAATAGGATCCTGTAAAGTTCTTTTTCTGCCCTGATGTACTATATAAAATATTTCTTAACTCATTAATGTCAAATATAAATTAGTTTTATATTGGAATTTTAACAGACCAGCCTCTGTAGGTAACATAAAAATCTAGACCATTGTCAGGAATGGTGTAAGGTTGAATGCAAATTTAAACCAGGTATCATTTATCATCTAAGAAAAAAAAAAACCACAAAATGCATTAAACTTCCTTTGTTCTTAACATAATCCAAATACTGGATATTATTTTGGTTCATTTGTACTTTTAAAATATCAACAGTTTTAGATGAAGCCATGTGAAGCAATTTCAAACATTTTAATTTGCTTCTTGGATTTAGCAAGTCACAAGTATGACTAATATGCAATGTTCCAATATCTAGAATACATTTTTTTCATACATATACCCTGAATATCTGAACAAGCATGTTGTATTGTATTAATATCATAATTCAAAAAGAAATTTATTAACCCTCCAGTATTCCCATCATTGCTAAAAGTTGCAAATTCTAGATGGCAGAGCCTAGACAGTAATATCAAATTTTAATAACAATTTCTCTTCTTCAGTCAGTACTACGCTGACGAAAAGCATAAATTTCTGTGACTGACCGTTAGTTGTTAGAGAAGCAATCTGACTTCTCCACACCCTTATTTCAGTGTATCTCCTCTGTCCCTCAGCTGTATTAATGATAGCATGAAAGGTCACATGATAAACGAGTGACAAAAATATCAAAACATATTAGCCTGTAGCTTTGTTATCAGTGTATGACAGAGATGACAGAAAATTGTATTTTTCCCCTGAATAATTTTGTGTTACATTTTGCTGGCTAGGCAGAGTGAATTAGGGAGAAATTTCTGCCTCTGACTGTTTGTCTCTTTTTCTGACATACTTGAAGTAATAATATACATTAATAATAGGGAGTATGCACAGGGAAGAAGTAAGGATTCAAGAGCAACTGTCGGCTTCAATTCTGTAAGGTGCTACCCTTGTTTTCTTTAACAACAACAAATTTTCTTGAAAAATATGCAGAGCTCTGAACATTATTAATACTGATAATAATGAGCTGCCATGCATTATCTACACAGAAAGTGAATGAAACCTCTCTTTCCTTACCCCTCCAAATGAACTAATTTTTAGAGCAACTTTAAAGCATTGTGAGGAGATTTTTTTTTTAGCTGTAGTACTTTTAGTTCTAGAGATGCATGTGTTCTCTAATTAAATAAAGGCAGACCTAATAATGCTTGATCTATCTTGTTATGATGTAGTCTTAGTAATTACAAATTAGAAGCTGAATTTATACCCGCTGGTTTACAGGCTGGTAGGGATCAAAAACCCTGGGGAGATGAGGTTTGCAATCTTTGAGAAGAGAAAATAGAAATTGGCGGGAGCTTAATGTCTTGCGGAGGTAAGGTGTACAGTCTCCAGGGGTAGGGTTAAGTCATGTCTTGTCTAAGCTACCCTTTCCTGCTGCTGAGGAACAACATTGCCAACTCAGTTAAATGTTCCTTGTAACCATCTTGAAAGTAAGTGATACTGAATAAGTACATAAAAATGTAAAATATTAAGATAATTAAGCCCTTCAAATTACACATGTGATCTAATAAATTTTAACTTTGCTTCCTGTCCCCCCCAAAAAACCCTGTTTTTCTCCATATTAATTACACTTTGAATACTAAAAGAACTAGCAAATGAGATTGTTGAATCACTTAAGTGATGTTTGAAAAATCATGAAGACTAAGAAGATCCATGTGATTTGAAAAGAGAAACATGTCCCAATTTTAAAACAAAACAAAACATAGTAGCTTGGATTTTATAAACTATAGGCTGGTGAGCTGAATTTAAGAATATATTATTAAAGGGATAATAAATAGTTAAACAAGGAATATTTGATCACAAAGATTCAATGTGACTTCTTTAACAAGTAATCAAAACACGTTAAATTTATTTTGTTTTGTTTTTTTAACAAGATTTTTTTTATTTTTATTTTTTTGGTAAATCATGAGAGATTCATAGAATTTTAAAGTTTAAGCAGATCTCAGAAACTTTTGATTATAACTTCTACCCCAATAAAGCTTCTGATAAACTTCTGATATTCTGATATACATCCAAAATACAATCCAGAAAGGAATTAATTGGCTCATTGATCAGAGTTCTAAACCTGGAGTCATGGTCTCATATGCTTATTGACTTTGACCTTGGCATATTTGCCTCTGTTCCTTCAACTATAAAAGTCAGATAATAAAACACCTACCTCTCAGGGTTGTTGTGAGGATGAAATGATATGCTATTTGTATACCATTTAGCACAATGCAAGGATTATGACATCATAGGCATGATGTCATGACATGCTAGTGAATTGGATTTAAGTGCTGGAGGATTGAAGTGTTATATAAATAATAATTTTTGTTGTTCTTAATGTTATTATTCAGTATCTACTTGAAGAACTCCAAAGAGAATGAACTGTTCGCCTCTCAAGGAAGTGAATTTCTACTTTTGAACAGCTCTAATTGTCATTTTTAAGCCTGTTTTTGTTGTTTGGAAGATAAAGAAAATATATCTAATCCTTCTATTTTGCTGCCCTTCAAATACTTAAAAATAGCTTTCATGTCTTCTCTGAGATTTCTCTTCTCAAAAGTTAATATTCACTGTTCTTTAATTGATCCTGATATATCCTGAATTCAAGATTCTTCTCTTGTCTAGTCTCCATACTTTAGATGTTTTCAAGCATATCTATTTCTTTAGAAGTTAGTTCTCAGAGATGAACTCAATGTTTAAGATGTAGTGTGATAAGAGGAGCTATCATCTCCTAATTACATAGTTGACACTATGTTCCTGTTAATTCATTCCTTGGTTAAATTTGTTATTTGTTTGTTTTCATTTGGTTTTGGTGACTTACAATGAGATTAGAGGTCACTATCAATCTCCATGTCTTTTTGTCAAAAAAAATGTTGCCCAAACATACACCCTCCATCTTATACTTACATTGATTTCTTTTTGTAACCAAATGTAAAACATTAAACTTAGCCTTAGTAAATTTAATTTTATTAGATTCAGCCTAACTCTCTAAGGTAATGTTGGATCCTGAATGTTATTTCCATTGTTAGCTATCTCTCTCAACTTTCAGTTATCTGTATACACACACACACACACACACACACACACACACACACACACACCACTTTTGTCCAAGTCATTCATGTTAAACAGAATAGGAAAAAAACAAACGATCTCTAGGGCCCTCTAGCCAAGTTTTTATTGAATAATTAATCATTTACATATGAATCCATCTACTTACTATGTATTGAAGCCATTTTATTTCAGTTTTTCATCTAACACAGGGTATCCTATATTTTTATAAGATCATTCAGAGGAAATTTACCAAATCCTATGTTAAATATAGATTTATGATCTGTGTAGTATCACCTTGATCTTCCAGATTGGTTACTGTCAAAAAATTTTAAAAGGCAATAAAATTAATCTGACATGACCTATTATTTTTTTCAATTGTTTATCCCCCCCCCAATTACATATAAGAGCAGTTAAAATCTTTTTTTTTTTTTTTGAGTTTCAAATTCTCTTCTTTCCCCATACTGAGATGGTAGGCAATTATATATATATATATATATATATATATATATATATATATATATATATATATATATATATATATATATATATAAAATACAAACTAAAAAGAAAGGAAGAAAGTGAAAAATAGTCTGGACTATTTCTCTGGAGGCAGATAACATTTTCCATCCTTAGTCCTTTGGGATTGCCTTGCATCATTGTATTGCTGAGAATAACTAAGTCATTCTCAGTTCTTCATAAAATATTACTATTGTTATGCACATTGTTCTCCTGTTCTGCTTACTTTACTCTGCATCAGCTCACATAAGTCTTTCCAGATTTTTCTGAAATCATCCTGCCCATTATTTCTTTTACACAACAGTATTTCATTTCAAGCATTTACTACAACTCCTCCAGCCATTTCTCAGGTTGATAGGGTAAATCCTCAATTTCCAATTTTTTGGCCACCACAAAAAACATCTGTTAAAAATAACATTGTACAAAGAGGTCACTTTACTTTTTTAAAGTCCCTTTGGGATACAGATCCAGGTTGATTACTCTTTGGGCATAGTTTCAAACTGTCCTCCTAATGATTGGATCTTTTCACAACTCCACCAACAGTGAATTAGTTTCCCAATTTTATACTGTCTACAGTTTTTTAAAAGGTATTCCTCTTTCTGTCTCATGCTTATGGGATTTGTTTGTAACATATAGAAATGATGATGACTTATGTGGGCTTATTTTATATCCTGCAAATCTGCTACAGTTATTAATTACTTCAAGTAATTTAATTGTTTCTCTAACATTCTCTAAGTATACCATTATATCATTTGTAAAGAGTGATAATTTTATTTCCTCATTGCCTACTCTAATTCCTCCAATTTCTTTTTCTTTTCTTATTGTTTAATCTAATATTTCTAGTACAATATTGAGCAATAGCAGTGATAACTGGCATCCATGTTTGACCACTGATCTTATTGGGAATACTTCTATCCTTTTTACAAATAGGCCTTGTTCACAACATTAGATAGATACTGCCCATAATTTTAAAGAAAAATTAACTTATTTCCTATGCTTTCTAATGTTTTTATTATGAATGGGTATTACATTTTGTCAAATGCTTTTTGCTATATCCATTGAAAAAATATGATTTATATTCATTTGGTTATTGATATGATCAATTATACCAATAATTTTCTTGATAATGAGCCTTGCATTCCTGGTATAAATCCTACTTTGTCATTGTCTTTTATCCTAGTAATAAGTTGCTATAATGTTTTTGCTAATATTTTATTTAAATTATTTTTGTTTCAATATTCATTAGAGAAATTGGCTTATGATATTCTTTCTCTGTTTTGGCTTTTCCTATTTTGATATCAAAACCATATTTCTGATGAAAAGAAGTTGGCAGAATTCCTTCATCTATATTCTCAAGGAGTTTAACAATATTGGAGATCATTGTTCTTTAAATGTTTAATAGAATTCACTTGTAAATTCATCTGGCTTTAGAGATTTTTTTGGTAGGAAGTTCATTGATGGATTGTTTAATTTATTTTTTTCTAAAATGAGGTTATTTAAGCATTTTATTTCTTCTGCTAATCTAGCCAATTTATATTTTTGTAAATATTGACCCATTTCAATTAGATTGTCAGAGTTGTTGATATACAGCTTAACAAAATAGCTCCTAATTATAGTTTTAATTTATTTTCCATTGGTGGCAAATTCAGCTTTTTAATTTTTGATAGTGATAATTTGGTTTTCTTCTTTCATTTTTCTAATCAAATTAAACAGAAGTTTATGTGTTTTGTTATTTTTTTTCACAAAATCAAGTCTTACTTTTATTTGTAGAGGGTCGTAGATAGTGGGGGAACTCTGGATATGGTATAAGATCCTTCAGCCCAGAGGAACCTGCTGATAATGTCTGGTTTGATTCCCCTTTTACCTTTGGTTCTCTCACCCTTCCTGAGAAGTCAAGGAGGGTGTGACCACCTGTGTTCTACTAGAAGCAAGGGATACTTACAGTAAGAAGGCATTTACATATCAATAGCAAGGTGCTTATAGTTAGCACTTGTGCAATGTGCTGTGGTAATGTAATGGTAAGATAGTTAGCACTTGCACAGTGTGCTATGGTGATGTGGTGATGTTCTATAGTTGGCTCATGCTCAGTGTGCTCTAGTGATATAATTGTACTAAAATATTTAAGGGCTGAGAGGACTTGAAATAAAAGGACTGCATCTTTGACCATCCTTGTGGATCTCCTGCTTTCATCACTCCTCCACTAAGACCAAAGAGTCAGGCCGGTCCCATGATCTTCCAGAGAGCTTCTTCCAGAAGGTATATTTTGGCACTCTAGCGTGGGTGCTCTAGAAAGCATAGTACATTTTGGTGCCTAAATGTGGGGCCCAAGACATAAGGCCCTAGACGTGAGACCCTATACTCAACAGCTCTACTGACTCAATGGGCAAGTTCAGTGGAGAAGTCCCCATGACTAGAAATAGGGTGAGTATAAAAATAGGCAAGCAGGAAGATTTGGTAAGGGCTAAACTAGTCACTTTCCTTTTTCAGCTGAAATGAGGCAGATAGTAAGAAATGAGCCTCCCTCTTGAGGGAAGTATGAAAAGGACATAACAAAAGTTTAACAAAGAAGCAAGGTTTGTTAGTAACTCAGAAGCAGATCAATAAGTTCTTAAGTGCTAAGAAGGGCATATTTCTTTGGCTCTTTAAGGAAGCAAGATTAGAGCCAGAGATGAAGAAATTAGTGGGAGAACTAATGGAAAACAATGGGTTAAATTGGTGTTAAAGAATCTACAAGTTTTAAAACTAGGAATGACTTTAACTGGGCCAGCAAACAAAGAAGTTTGGAGAGAAATAAGCAAAGGGTTGGTGGTTATGGCCTCAGAGGGTTTTAATATTAGAGAGTTTTAGTATTTTACTGATTTATATTAGAGCTTATTATTGCTCTACATTTGCAGGGCATAGCTAGCTGGGCAGAAAATGAATTAAGTATCTTAAGTACCTTGTTGATGAACTTTCTTTTCACTTTCCAAAGCTTAGTTTCAATTTTGCCTATATAATCCTATACCTTAGAGTATTCTCCATCTCCTCACCTTCCTCCCTTAACTCAACCTTCATGGGGGATAAGGGGGTAGGGGGGGCTCTGCTCCAGGGCCCCAGGCAAAAAAACATTTAGGTCATGATGGCAGCCAAGCTTACACCCAGAGATCTTTAAAAGTTCAGTACTACTGAAATATTCCCTGGAGAGCTGAATCCTGTCCCTGACCAGCCTATAGATCCCTTGCCTCCATACACAGTTGGCTTGACCACATCACCACCTGAGAGGGCTTACAAAACAGTGTCTATCCATACACTTATTTGGGAAATTGAGGAATGTGTAGCTAGTATTCCAGTCACTAATACAGGGAGACAATGTGTGACTTATCACCCAGGAGAAATAGTAGCATCAGGCTTCCTGATACATAATTTTGTGATATTTACCTAGATTATGACTCCTAACAACAGAAATCAGTAATATTCTAGACTGCACTGTTATAGAGGACCATCCTATGCTCACTATCTATGTAAAATGACATACCATTAATGGTGGACAGGGGTGCAGATTGTACAGTCATTAGAGGGGCCAGTTGGCCTAGTCATTGGCCAACGATTAAGGCAGACACCTATATGTCTGGCATAGGAGGATCAGTAGCAGCTGATGGACATTTTTGAGATGGACATTTGAAGATAAAACAGGAATTTTTACTCCTTTCCCAGTAAAACAAAAAAAAAAAAATTCCCATCAATCTGTGGGGAAGAGGCATTTTATAATAATTAGGATTACAAATGAGTACTCTGGCTTTTTAGGCAGGGCTGCTCTTGAAGGCCTGCCTGCAATCTGACTTGTTCCCATTCAATGAAAAACTGATACACCAGTGTGGGTAGAACAGTGGCCTTTAGCAAGTGATATAATTCAGGCCTTATAAGATATAGTACAGGAGCAAGTTGACCAAGGACACTTACAACCTTTTCTAAGTACTTGGAATTCCCCTGTATTTACTATAAAAAAGAAATCTGGAAAATGGAGGATGTTGACTGATTTGAAAAAAAAAAAAGTAAATAAACAGATGGAAACTATGGGAACTCTTCAGCCTGGGCTTCCATCTCCTACTCAATTACATAGAAAATGGCCTCTTTGGGTTATAGACATTAAGGATTGTTTCTATTCTATCCCTCTAGATAAGGAGGATATGAAAAGATTTACCTTTTCAGTGTCCAGTGTTAATTTAACTGAACCTTATAAAAGTTTTGCCACAGGGAATGAAAAATAGTCATCTATGTGTCAAATGTATATTGCTGCTACTCTTACTCCAGTAAGAAAAGCATTTCCAAAAGTAATTACATGGATGATATATTGGGGTATGCACCTGAGGAGCAAATGTTAGAAGCATGTCTACAAAAGGCCATAGAAATTCTGAGGAACTACAAATTGCATATAGCACCAGAAAAAATTCAAAGACATGCTCCTTTTCAATATTTTGGATATGAAATATATCCTAAGGTACTTACAGTACAAAAACTTTCATTAAGAACAGAGAAATTGAACATCTTAAATGACTTTCAGAAATATCTAGGAGATATCCCATAGATGTTTCCAGTGTTAGCAATCTATCAATTGCAATTATTATATGACATTTTAAGGAGAGACACTGTTTTAGACTCACCGCGGCAGCTTACAAAAGAAGTTCAAGAGCCTTTGATAGAAGTTGAACTGGCTTTATGCAATGTGGTTGAAAGAATCACTCAAAAATCCTTGGAAATATCAGTTTTTGCTACAAAAGAGGCACCCAAAGAGTCCCTCATCAAGGAGACAGTGTAATTGAATGGGTGACTCTCCAAGCTTAATCAGAGCAAAGCCTTATTCCTTACCTGGGTGCTTGTGGCTAGAATCTAATTAAAAAGCATTAAGCAAATAGCACAATTATCTGGAACAAGACCTGACAAAATATACACCCTTTATACCAATGTACAAATTAATATGAAACCATCCCAGAGTGGCAAATTTCATTGTCTATGGCTCCAAATTTTACACATGGGGCTCCATTAAAGATAGCCTGAATATTACATAATTGGCAATGGATTTTTGAAGAAAAGATTTCCAAGGTTCCTCTTAAAGGACAAACTATTTTTATAGATGCATCCAAACATAACATTTGTGCTGTATATTCTCATGATTTAACTATAAAGAGAGTAGTCAGTATTTCTTTCCAGTCCACTCAGCAGAATGAATTTTATTCAATTATGCTAACTCTTAATTATTATCCAGGAGCTGTAAATATAGTACCGGATTCAATTTATTCAGTTGGTGTGGTACAAAGGATTGTCACAACCCAAATAAAATTTCTAGCTTCTAATATATATCAGCTCTTTAAGGAGCTTCAAGAGCAAATGAGAAAGTATGCCGGTAAGTATTATATCTTACATGTCCACTCTTACAGTGGATTTCCAGGACCTATTTTTTATGGAAATTCAAAGGCAGATAGCTTTCAAACCATGTTGCCAATACTCCTCTATTTCAGGAAGTCCAAGAATGTCATTCTAAATATCATCAGGCTGCTAGAGCTTTACATTTACAATTTAGAATAACAAGAGAGAAATCTAGGAGCATAGTAAAAGCCTGTGTAGCTTTCTGCCTTTCCACGCTCCTATGCTCTCTCCAGGGAAGAGCCCTTGTGGTTTGAGACCCACTGAAATTTGGCAAATGGATGTGGCTCATTACAAATCTTTTGGTCATCTGTCTTTTATCAATGTTGTAATAGACACCTTTTCAAGATTTACTTTTGTAATACCAGCAGCAAAAGAGACATCCCAAGGGGTCACTTAATTCTTCTGAACTTCTTTTGCAAGGCAACAGTGGCTTTTCACTGATTACTGGTGCTGCTGTCCTGGGTGAGCTTGGTCAAATACTGCCTGTTGTGCTGCAGTTTGAGGGTTCAAAATTTGCCTTTTGTCCTTGTGTTGGTGGTCTCACAGCTGATCTGCTGAGCCACTGGCCTTGTGAACCAGGATGCAGTAGTTAATGCTATTGTATTTTGGCTAAGAACATCCTGCTAGATTCCCTTATGTTGAACTGTGCCTGTGCTGGGACATATTCCCACCATGCCTAATTGAAACAGTCCTTTTCTGGAGATCTTTGAAATTGTCTTGTGCTGGTAATTTGTTACAAATAATTTGTTACACTCCCAATATTTGTGGATTCTGTCGATCCAGAGTTAATATAAAGGCTGGATTTCATAATTTCTGTGAGCCATAGTAGGAGAAGGTCAGAAAAAAATGTGTGTCCTCTCTATCATCTTAGTTTCATCCCCACTTTCTAAATTTTTTTTTATTGTATCTATTGATATATTTTCCTCCTTAATTTCTTTCTGGTTTCCTTTTGATTGGGTTTATCAAGTTCTGGCAGAGAGAGGTTTCAATTGGGCATGGAGAGAGATTTACCAAGTGCAAACAGGCTAAGCACAGACGCTGAGCCCAGGCAACACAGAGTCTCAGGTGGTGGGAGTTCTGTGTGGTTCGAGAATCTACCAAAGTGTTGGCAAATCTGCCTTGGCTGCTAGCCGTAGAACAGTAGAAAAGTTATAAAATGCCCAACACAAACTAAAAAGGTAAATAATAAACCCCAAAATGCCAGAAACTCACAGGACCTGGCCACATCCACCCAGCACCTGGAGTAAGTCAGCACAGATTCCACCTTAAAGGATCAAAAGACCTATTATCTGATATTCCAAAAGGCAAAGGAACTTGGAATGCCAAGAATAAACTATCCTGCTAAAATGAGCATTTTCTTTCAAGGAAGAAGATAGATTGTTGTAATACATGGGAGCTGTTAGAATACCCAGGAGTCACCTGACAGTGGCTGCTGGAGATCCAACCCAGACCTGCAGAATGGATCTCCTCTTGTGAGAGGATGATACAAGGAGACTGAGAGGCAGTTGCTGTTCTCTGACCTCTCTGACTGAGAGTCCGTTGTGTTGTCTGACCTCTCTTCTCTTCCCTCTGCCTCCAGTTTATCTCATTCTCAGACCACAACACCTGTTTCAGCAAAGGCTGCCTTGCAACTCCTTCAGATGTTATGATTCATAGCTGTGGAGGCTCTAGGAGAATTGACCTATCCTTTAACAATAGACATTCAATGAAATAGGTGAATTCCATTAATTTCTGATGAAAAGACCAGAGTAAAACAAAAAATTTGACCTTCAAATATAGAACTCAAGGAAAACATAAAAAGGTAAAAATAAAAGAACTCTTGATAACTATTTCTGCTACATAGAAAATTCATGTATAATTTGATTTTACTGTTATAATATAAAAAAGAAACTAGAGGTGGAAAGAGGATTGTAGCAGAAAAAAAGGGGGGAAATGGAGGTAAAATGAGGGGAATTACATCTCAGAAAGAGGCAAAGAAAACTTATAATTGAGGAAAAAAAGGGAGAGGGATGAACATTTTGTGAATCTTACTCTCATCAGATTTGGCTCAAAGAGAAAATATACATATTTGCTTTCACAGAGAAACTTCTCTCACCTTATAGAAAAGTGGGAGGGAAAATATGAAAAGGGAAGGGATAGGTTAAATAGGAGGGAATACAGAAATAGTAGGGGAAAGGCATAAGAAAGGAGGAGGGACTAAAGGGGAGGGCTGTTTGAGGCAAGTGGTGCTCATAAGTAAAATACTGGGGAGGAGGGAAAGGGAAAAGGAAAGAGAAAAGTATAATTTGGGGTTAATAAGATGTCAGGAAATACAGAATTAGTAGTTTTAACCATAAATGTGAATATTGTGAACTCTCCCACAAAGTAGAGCAGATAGCAGACTGAAAAATTATAAAAAGCAAGGAATAATATACTTGTCAAAACTGTGAAATTGGGAACAATTCTAAATCCAGCAAGAGACACAGAGTAATATGAAAAGCAAAATAGATAATTTTGATTATATTAAATTAAAAAGCTTTTATAAAAACAAAACCAGTTCAACCAAGATGAAAAGGAAAGCAGAAACCTGGAAAACAAGATTCACAGCAATTGTCTCTGATAAAGGTTTTATTTCTCAAATATAGAGAGAACTATATCAAATATAAGAATACAAGATATTCTCTGATTGATAAATGGTCAAAGAATATGAACAGACAATTTTTGGAAATATCTTTGCAATGAATCCATCTGTGGCTTGAGAGCCTAGGAAGACCTCTATCATCTTGGTAAGGTGGTCAACAATAACCACTAGGCAGACTTTTTTCTTGTTGTTCAGTTATGTTATTTTAGTTGTATCTGACTTGTTGTGACCCTATTAAATATTTTCTTGGCAAAGATATTGAAGTGGTTTCCCATTTCCTTCTGCAGTTCATTTTACAGTTGATGAAACTGTGGCAAACAGTGACTTGGCCAGGGTCACACTGCTAGTAAACATGTCAGGTAACATTTGATTTCAGGAAGATGTCTTCCTGACTCCAGCTTCAGTATGTTTTCTACTTTCTAGTTGCCCCTGGAAAAGGCCCCTGCATATAGGTAAAAAATCAATCTGCAAATATTCAAAGGATATATGTTAAGAGTGTCCAGCATATAATGAGAGATACCTTAGTTAAATGCCAGGCATTTAAATAGGGGAAGAGGCACACACGTAAATGCTAAGAGAAATCCAAGTCTTTCTCATCAAATCTACAATTCCCTGATAGCCAAAATTGTTCCATTATGAATGAACAGACATATACCTTGCAATAAAATTCGAGAATTCAGAGTGGTTTGCTTCAATAATCACCACTTCACAGCAACCTTTTTTGTCTTAATCCTAGTTCCAAAGTTTCCTAGGAAAAAAAAAGATAGTCATTACAAAAAGGAAAGAGATTAAAAATATGTGTAACAAGTTTGACAGCAGCCTCAGAAAGGTTGTTTCTTTTTTGAAACAGAGTAGCTTCCAACAGTGTGGAACAAACAATTGTGGTGATTTTTTCTTTAGCTGGTAGACATATAATTTAGGCGTTGAGATTAGAGGGACTGAAACCATCCAGAGTTGTGGTCAGAAACTTCAGCAATGCTCTTCTAGTGAAGACCTGTTAAGTATAGAAAACATAAACAGGATTTAGCCAAGAGGTGTCAGAAAAGTCATCATAGAGTTTTTTACCCATATCTGCTACTGAAATATTGTCATACAATTGCTCCTCAGAGGTTGGTAGCTCAGGGAGCAATGTGGCAGGATTGAAAATAGCACAGCGAGTGAGGATGATAGATTATTTCATTCTCATGTTCTTTCAAAGTCACAACATATTTGATAAATCTCTGATCTGAAAAATCCTGAATTTGGTGATTAAATATGTGGACCTTGATTTCAAAGGGACACTTCACTATTAAGGGTCTGTTCTACTAAACAGACAGTTGTGGATACAGCAGATGGCAAGGTGGAATTCCGGCAGCCACAGCATCAAACTGAGTATAATAATACACCACTGGGCTCAGAGAGGGTCTAAATATTTGCTCATGTATAAAAAGTGAGAAAGATTTACTGTAATCTGAAATTTCTAGAACACAGAGAGAATTTAAGAGTTAAGGTCACCAGTGGTAGAGATAGGTTGACTGTCAAGCTTCAGAGATTCTGGAATAGTTTTTAATCCTATTTAGAAGTTTAGTAATCTCACTGAATTAAAAAATCCACTGCCTGCAGTATTTGGCTACTCCAAGAATGCCACTCAGTTCCTGCTTAAAGGGGGGGGGGGGTGCAGATAATTTCTGGATAACATGAATGCATTTATGAGAAACAGAATGAGTACCAACAGCCAAAACAAAACCCAAATATTTCATCTCTGTAAAGAACTACTGAACTTTTGATTTAATGATTTTATGGTCTCTGGTAAAGTTCTAGTAATAGATAATGACTGTCCTTCTGACCAATCTCAACTTCTGGAGCAGCTAGATAGGGAGCATCTATGTATATTAAGATGACACCTTTAAAAGCAATGGAAATTTCATCCTATTGTAATATTTGAGACAATAACATGTGACTATGTGATTCTCTACATAAGCTGAAGGTAGATTAATCTATGTCCTTGTCTATTTTTCCAGACAAAGACAAATAAGTTTTGGATATCTGGGTGAATAGAAATGCTTAAAAAGTAAAGCACAGTAAAGCAGGTAGCTTTACGAGACATTGAGTAAATAGTGGTAGCAGGGATAACTCACACTGGGTGCCTATATATAATATAAGCATTAATGTCCTGCAAATTTTGAACAACTTGTCAGCCAGACCTGCCTAAGCTTTCTTTTGTCTCCTTTTTTAAATTTAATTTTATCCTTAATAACATTTTATTTTCTCATATATATATATATATATATATATATATATAAAGATATTTTTCAATGTTCATTTTTGTAAAACTTGGTGTTTTATTTTTTTTCCTTCCCTCTCCAAGAAAGCAACCATTCTGATATAAGTTAAATATGCACAATTCTTTTAAACATATGTCTATATTTGTCATATTGTGAAGGAAAAATCATACCAAAAGGAGAAAAAACACCAAAAATAAAACCAAAGAAACAAAAAAAAAAAAAAAAAAAAAAAGGGAAAATCCTTTGATTCACATTCAGTCTTCATAATTCTCGTTATATATGAACATTTGGGATGTATTCTCCAGATTTGGATGTGTTATGCTTCTGCTGAGTTACTTCAATTCTGCTTTGTTCGTATAGCACAGCACCTTCTTTGATGAGGGCATTCCATTCTGGGTGGTCCTGTGCAAGTATCTCCCATGGCTTTCAATAAATCACAAAGTTCTTGAGAGATCTTGAGAGTGTTCTTGCTTCACTTCTGATCATTGTGTGAGCACTTGCCTTGCATGAGTTCTCCCCAAAATGCATATATTCATTTGACATTCAAACAAAGTCATTAATACATCATGGGCAATAGAGTTTGAATGGTTGACAGTTTAGTTCAAGAAAGAACCTCAATGTGTGGCATCTTATCCTGCCTGTTAACATTCAGAATCTTCCTAATACAATTCAAATGGAAGTGATTAAGTTTCCTGCCATGACATTGGTGTTCTGCACAGTTTTCACAGTCACACAACAATTAGGTCAGACAATGACTCTTGTAGACCTTCTCTGGTTCTCATTCTAATACCTTTTCTCTTCTACACTTTTCTTTGGAGATTCCAAACACTGAATTAACTCTGGCAGTGTTTGTGTCAATCTCATTGATAAAATGTATATCCTTTGAAAGTATATCACCAAATAAACTTATCCATAATATTCAAAGTTTTTCCATTGGTTGTAACCAAATACTTAGCACATATGGCTGATGTGGTGCTGCCTGGCAGAGCACCCATGTTTTCTTGGTATTAATTATTAGGCCCAAATTAGCACTAACAACAAAGATCCAATACACACTTTGTTGCATCTTGGCTTCAGAAACTGCATTGAGTGCAAACAAACAAATAAAAAATATGCACCAACTCCAATTCAGTTTTGCCTTGTAAAGCGCTTGGGCATAAAATCATTGTGCAATACTGAAGAATTTCTCTTAGTAACCAAATTCTATCATAATTTTATAAGCCTTTAATAAAGATTCAAAATATTGTGTACAGACCTCAGTTTTCCTCCTTGCATTTCATGGCAGCAAAAACCATATTGACCATTCACTATCCCTTTTTGAAACTACACTGGCTCTTAGGTAGATGACCATTTTCCAGATGAAAGATCAACTTATTAAAGAAGTTTGGAAAAAAAATCTTTCCAGAGATAACTAAAAGAAAGATACTTTTCTCCTCACACCACAGTGATTTGTCACAAGAAAATCTATTTATTTTACCTTTGTAAAGATGCTCAATGGATGGCTAAGATGACAGGAAAAGATAATGATGAATGTTAGAGGGGATGTGGGAAACTGGGAAATTAATAAATTGTGAACTGATCCAACTATTTTGGAAAGCAATTTGAAACAATGCCCAAAGGGCTATTAAACTGTGCATACTAGTTGATCCAGCTGTGTAGTATTGAGTTTGTATACCAAAGAAATCATAAAAAAGTAGAAGGACCTACACATGCTAAAATGTTTATAGCAGCTCTTTTTGTTGTGGCAAGGAATTGGAATCTGAGTGGGTACCCATCAGATGGAGAATGGCTGAATAATTTATGGCATATGAATGTTATGGAATATTATTGTTCTATAAGAAGTGATCAGCAGGATGATTTCAGAGAGGTCTGGAGAGACTTACATGAACTGATGCTAAGTGAAGTTCAGTAGAACAAAGAGAACATTGTATACCACAAGAAGAAGATTATACATGATTATTAATTCTGATGGACATAGCTTTTTTTAACAGTGAGGTGATTCAAGCCAGTTCCACTGATCTTGTGATGGAGAAAGCCATCTGCATCCAGAGAGAGGACAGTGGGGACTAAGTTCACAATATAGTATTTTCACTTTTTTGCTGCTGTTTGCCTGCATTTTTTTTCTCATTTTTTTTCTTTTTGAGCTGATTTTCCTTATGTAGCATGATAATTGTGGAAATATGTATCGAAAATTGAACATTTAACATATTGGATTATTTGCTTTCTAGGGGAAGGGATGGTGAGAAGGGAGGAACAAAAATTTGTAACACAAAGTTTTGTAAGGGTGAATGTTGAAAATTATCTATGCATAAGGGCTTTTTAATGATGTTCCTGAAGGAGTATTGATGATGTACATCATTGGTCCAGAAGCACCATTTGAAGTAGAAAACGTTCTTTAAAGATTTCACTTCTTAGGGGGATTTCCTTGCTTATATATTGTAAAATATTACTAAACAGTTACTCCAGAAGACAATAACTAAGAAAAACATGCAAAGTTGCAACTTTCCTAACAGTGTGAGAGCCTTAACTTATCTCAGAAGAGTTGGGACTAATGACAGAATCAGGTTTTCACTGAAATATTCTATAGCAAGATGTCCTGATGAACATATCAACAAAGCACTCTGGAGATGTACCCCTGAGAAATGGTCCAGCCTCTCTCTCCTATAATTCATGGTCATCAATTGTTATACTTTAGAGTATGATAAACTGGCACAAAATTGTGAACATAATCAATTTATCAGCAAAGCATGACTTTGCCAATAAATAGGGTCTGGGCCTCTTCACCTAAGCCCTCAATTGAGGGCTAATAGATCTTTTTCTTTTTTAATAGCTAGAAGGAATATTCAAAAATTTGAAGGTTGCATGATAGATGGGAAAATAATGCAATTATTTGCCATCAGAAGCATCATAAACATGAGAAACAATATGATTGGTTGGAAATTAGAAATATGAGCCTAGTAACCCCTCCTCCTATCTAGTTATTAGGAAATTTCTGATTGATTGAGTCCATCTGCATACTACAAGAATAAATAATGGTATGTACTTAACATAATTCATTTAATTGTGCAAGAACACCTAGTGGTATAGAGATAATAGATTATTCTTAATTAAAAGTTATTTATAGGACAGTTGAACTTTTAAACTTAATTGAAAGAAAAAAAGTAGTCATTATAGGGAAGTTGAACTTTTAATCTAATGAGCTTAACTTAAAGACAAAACAATGTGACTTTAGGCAGTCATAAACAATGTTGGTTATACAGAATAGAATGTTACAAAAATAGAGACAATATCAATTTAATTTTTTCAAAATAAAAAATATATCTTTTATCTTGGAAAAACATGTGAAATATATACACTAAAGTAAATAACCATTAAGAAAGCATATACAAAATTAACTTACAGATGCATTTTGGATTAAGATAATTTAAAATTAATAAATAATATACTCAAAAATTATATTACATATACTCAGGGTACATGTCTAACATGTATGTATGTGTGCATACATGTATATATAAATAAATTCACATATGTGAACATTTTTAATATTTTTGAAGAGACATAAAGTACTGATAAATTGAATGTATAGGTTCCAGTAAAGAAAATTTGGAAAATCCAAACTTTAAAGTGCTAAATTTTGCCATTTTAGTAACTAACAGAAAATTTACAAAAAAAAAAAAAAAAAAAGTAAAATATCTAATTTCAAATAGCATGTTGTAAACTTATTAGTTATGTGACTTTTGGCAAGATACAAATTGTGTGAGCTTCAATTTCTTCATTTGTAGAACAATAACAACAACAACAATAATAGCTCCTATCTCACAAAATTGTTACAGTGACCAAAAGAAACATGCAATAATGATAATTGTTTAACTAAATCACCAGATATCTAGTATTATCCATTTATGTCTTTATTTATCATTTTTAATTACTCATTTGTGTCTTTTGCTGGCATTTAAGCAACACTTCTTTGTAAAAACTACATTTAATGTGTCTTTGTTAATCATGTATCTTTTGCATATGTTAATCTATATGTTCATTCATGAGTCTATTTAAACAACAAATACAGTACCCACTAATTTAATATTCTCTAGCATCGAAGAGAATGCTAAGGTTTAATTTCTGGCATTTAAATAAATTTCAGCATTCTATTCCATGACCCCCCATGCAAATTTGAAAGACACTAATCTAAATAGACCTAGAAACATATTCTAAAATCTAGGCAAGTTTTCACATAGAATTTTTTTTTCTAACTTCCATGTACAACAAAGTAGTCTACATTCTGACTTACATATCATTTACCTTTAATGTCACCCATCTATGACAGCAAGGTCAAAAGAAGAATTATAATATAGATCTTCAAAAGAGATGTATAGGTAAATGTAGTAGGTAGGCACTGGAATAATTTGTTCTCCTCTTTAGAAGCAGATAAGACTGATCTGGCTGTAATGGGAAATGCATGTATAATTAGAAGCCTAAATTTTTTTTAGCTTTCTATGTATTAATTCTTAACTATTTAAATCCAATGAGCACATTTTGGAGCACAAAACCATTCTAGTAATCAAATGGTAATTTATATATTGTACACTTACAAATATTTATTTTTTAAAAAATTCATTTATCTGACTCAGTATGCATGTATTAAATAAAAGAAGGCAGGATTATCTGAGATTTGAAAGAGGTTGAGAAGCAGAGATGAGAAAGGAAAGAATTTCAGACCTGGGTATCATGCAATGAAAAGCAAGGAAGCCTGAGCCACTAAATAGAAGACGTAGAAAAGAATAAGATGTAAGAAAATTGGAAAGGCAAGAAGGGGCAAGGAATTCAGAAATTTAAAAAGCAAACAGATTTTATATTTAATCTTAGAGATGAAAGGAAGGTACTGGAGTTTATTGAGTGGATTACTTAAATGGACTGGAGTGGGAAGATGACTTGAGGAAAAGTGTAATCAATAATTATATTATTGAAATATTTTATAGGCATGAAGTGATGGAGAACTAAACTAAGGCAATATTGTTAAAGGAGAGAAGGTAATAAGATAAGAAATGTTATGAGAGATAAAATAAACAGTACTTGGCAATAAATTAGATTTGGCAATATAAATTAGGAAGACTATTTTGGAGGAGATAATGTGTTCAATATGTGGAGTTTAAGATATCTATGGGACATTCAGTTTGAATGTCATTCAGTCTTATAAGCCAGGGTTTAAAATTGAATATCAGAAGAAAGACTGGGACTAGTCATTTAAGTATCATCTCCATAAGAATAATATTTAATACATAGCCAGCTGTGATATATTATTTTGAACAATATTTTACAGATGAGGAAATTGATGCAAACAGTGTTGAGTATCCAGGGTCACCAGCTGGTAAATATCTGAGGCTAGATTTGAACTCATGAAGATGTCTTCCCTATTTCAAGCCCAATGCTCTATTCAGAGTAACACTTAGGGAGATATGAATAGGATTAACTGGCTAGAGTGAGGGCCCATTTATTATAACATAATATATAAATTTGTAGTATACATAATCAGTATGATTTTTTTTAATTTCCTCCAGCTTCTTTCTGCAATATATAATAGTGAAGGTAGTAGATTTAGAAGTAATACAAGACTACATTCAGTGTACCATTGTTTTCAATAGGAAAAAAGGGGCAAGGTAATCCAGAAAAGAAAAGTGTGGAATTGAATTGATTCACCAAAGGATAATTCTTGAAAGGGAAGAGAGTGTAATCAGTAGAGGGGTAATGGCTTGGGAGAGAACTGAAGAGTGAAGAATGGAGGTCAAATAACAGGACTTCACTTTAGATGAAAGAGGATGAGGTGTAATGACAACAGATTTTGATGATACAAGGGAATTTTAAAGTTCATGAAAATGGATATGCAACAATTTGAGGTCATGGCAAAATCAAATTGAAGTAAAACTGGGCTGAGGTAGAAAAATAGGTCATGAGAAATAAGTAAGTTGAGGAAGTAGAAGCTTAGTATAAACTTAGTATAAAAGATTTATGTTGAAGTCCTTTAGAAAAGGCACGATTTGAGGAAGAGATAAGAGCTTAACTTAATGGGGAAGTTAGAAAAGTGTCCTGGGTGTCAATGCACAATAGATCCTAGCATATCGATTGGGTAATAAATGTACTTCAAAAGTGAAGACATTACAAAGTGATATTTGCAGTGGAAGAGCTTGTAAGTGGTGAAAGGAGTCGAGGAATACTACAATTCCCTTATTGAAATCAATAAATTGAAGAATATAAATACAATTATTGATAGGTAGATGGCATAGTTGTTAGAGCTACTGGCCTGAAGTCAGGAATACTCATATTCCTGGGTTCAAATCTGGCCTCAGAATATTACTAGCTATGTGATAGGCATAGCTTACTAGGCAAATTACTTAGCCCCATTTGCCTCGGTTTCCTCATCTGTAAAATGATTTGGGGAAACAAAATGGTAAAAAGCTTTCCTCTCTGGAAATGCACTTGGTATCTGGCACATACTAAGCATCTAATAAATGTTTTTTGAATAGAGTTGATTATAAATCTTGTTCCTTCAAAACAACTATTGATAGACGTTGAAATACATTTTATTGGTGCCTTTTGCCATTACTTGGAATAATTTTTCAAAAAATAACCCTTCTCCCAGTACTCTTTTTTGAATCTTCTAATAAAAATGAAAAACAATTAAGCAAAAATACTATATAGAGTCATTTAATCTGGCAAAATATAGAACATTTTGACCTATTAGCCCTCCACTTCTCTAACTAGTGGTATGTGCTATAATCTGACCTTCATGAGTAAGTCTTATTTTATTACATTATCCTCTGCGTACTTATCAATTGTTTAACCTCTACTAACATTTCTATCCTTTCTCTAAACAGGATGCTAGTAAAATATGAATGTTAAGAAAACTTAAAATAGTCAGTTTTGCCTTACAAGGGGAGAAAGTTTGGCATTATTGTCTAAATTCAAGATTTGGGATTCTATGTAGATTTTATTTGTAGAAAACCAGTCCATATATAATCAGAAATAATTGCCCACAGTAGTTTTACAAAGGTAATACTTCCTAACTGATCTACATGTCAATTTTAATTTTGCTGAAAATCTCATTGTTTTGTTGTTATACTGGTCAAGAAGATTTTTCTTTCTAAAGAAATTATTTCTTCACCATTATCATTATGGTCATTTTGGCCTATCCAACCATTCCTGATGTGCTTTTCCCTAATGGTTCCTTCAGAAAGAACAAATAATTGTTTTTTTTGTTTGTTTGTTTTTGTTTTTTTTCCTAATGAATAACAATCTATTCAGTATTTAGGATTTCAGTTGCATGTCAACTTCACAAGGCTGTCAGGTCCCTTCTCTTTCTGAAACTTTGTGGAGCCATGTCTCAAAATGTTGTCTCTATTTTCTACTATCAGCATCATAAGTCTAAAATTCTTGAAAGAAAATGGCACCCCAAGAAGAACTGATAATGTCATGACAGAAACAGTGATATAAAAGATTCATTTACAAGTCTCCCTCTAAATATTTCTACATCTCATCTTTCTTTGGAAATCTGGATCCACATTTCCAACTAACCAGGAAGTAAAACTCTAGATGTAATTCTACCATTTCAATGTGACAAAAATATTGCTTCTTGTTCTTGCCCCAATTCCTTCTCCTGATTCCCATATTTATTTCCATAGCAGCACCAGTGTTTTAACCCTAGGTAAGATATTTGACTTTTCTATCTATTTTCCTCTCAAATACAAATATTTCTTAAATTCTATCCATTCTATTTATGTAATATCTTACTGAAATACCTTTCTTTCTGTTCTAATGTATTTTTCCTTATATTTTATTATCTTCTAATAGTAGTCTTCTAATGAATCTTCTTGCCTCCTACAATCCTCCCAAGACATATCTCAAAATATTTTTTTTCTTCCTTGAAATCTTTTAACCAAAACAACAGTGATGACAACAATAAGAAATATGTGATGATTCTGAAGGTAATTTACGAAACTACTTATAATATTATTTTAACTTTGTTCATTATTTTCTTATAATGAAAAATGTTTGTCCCTCAAAGATCCTAATTAATCATAACTATGAAATACTAAAAATTTAACTATGATGAAGGAAATTATAATTTGGAAGATGTTTAATGTAATGATAGGAAATTTCCTTCTGTAAGGCAATTGTGATTGAGCTACTTGCTCAGCATTATATAATTAGTAAATATTAAATGTCCAAGGCTGGATTTGTGTTTAGATGCTCCTGACTTCAGGGCTGATGCTCTATCTACTGCACATCTATAAAAATAAATTTGGCATTAAACTTTTTTATTTGAAAAGAAAATTTTGCAATATTTGGCTCAAAATTTATAATAAAATGAAAATGCTTGCTCCCACGCATATGTGGTAGAAAATATTTACAAATTCTCCTGGTGATAATTGAAAACTAATTTAAAATAGTTATGCATCTAACCAATTGATGAAAATTAAAAGCTAGTTATAACATAAAATATTTACTTTTTTCTACATAATGACAAATACTGTATTAAATGATAAATATATTTAACGTTAACTGATTATATTGATTAATTTTTACAATTTACATAAACTCAATTTTTAAAGAAATAATTACTTCAGACATAACTTTCTTCTTTTCTACCCCTGGGATATTGGCTACATTTTCACAGAAACTTTAATCATTGAATAATTAGTGTTATCTACCAGTTCATTTGAAAAGCTACCATAGCGGGGAAGGTAGGTGGCACAGTGGATAGATCATCAGCCCTGAAGTGAGGGGGACCTGACTTGAAGTCTGGCCTCAGACACTTAACACTTCCTAACTGTGTGACCCTGGGCAAGTCACTTAACTCTAATTGCCTCAGCAAAAGTAAATAAACAAACAAACAAATAAAGAAATAGAAGCTATTAAGCTACCATATATAAATAATAATAAGGTATTAGGAAGATAAGTTTAAAGCAGAAAACAGGTTTAATAACACGATGAAAAGCCAATTAAAATTTATCTCTGTAAAATGTTTGTGATGGATGGGGACAAACTTCTGATCCATAAGCTCAGTGTTCCCCAAAGTGACCCTGATGCACAGGAAAGTCTGATTATTGCCTTCCTCACTCCACCCAATACAAGTTTCTGATCTGAGTTTCAGTTGGAGCAACTGTAGATTCCTGCTAGACTCAGGTACTATAAGCCAGCTCGACAGCTCTGATTATAAGTTCCTCTTTGGTATGAGATTCTTGTGCTGGTTATCTATCTGAACACTGGGCTAAAGACAGGAACTGAGGCACCTTCTACTTGTGTTGTCTGAACTACACAACCCGCTATTTGTTTCTAAGCTTTCTTTATATTTTGAATTCAGGGCTTCCCCATGAGGGGATGCCACTGCCACATATACTACCCCTTATAAATTTGCCCTAAATCTGTGATCTAGAACTAGACAGTGTGTAACAAAGGTGTAGCTTACATCTGCTCCAGTGTGGTACCCCATGTGGGTCTCGGGGCCCTTTGGATCTGAGACCTTATCTTGCCCTCATGCATAAACTTTCTTTGTAGTGCTCCACTCCTGAACTAATACTATCTCTAATGTCTACAGACTTCTCTGTTCCCTATAAAGAATTGTAGTAGACAAATGACTGTCACTTCTGGATTTTCCCATCAGAAATTAATCTGATGTATACTCCAAATTTATTTAGAGTTTTGTAGATGGGAACTCTGCTATACTGCTTGATTCTACTCTGTTATCTTGGCTTTGTTTCTCAGTGATCATAATTATATTGTTATGGCGGAGCCAAGATGGCAGAGAAGATACAAGCCACTGTGTAAGCTCCTTTCTTCCCTCACAACCAACTAGATTTAATCAGCCTCAGAAATAGCATTGGACTGATAGAATCCACAAGGACTGGAAGCACGACTTAACAGCTGAAGAGAATCTGGAGTTTCACCAGGAAAGGTCAGCTCCCAGGGGAGGAAGAAGAGAGGCCAGCGCAGACGGTTGGGTAGTGGCACACTGCACCGGTTGCGCTGGGGAGGGCTCTGGGATCAAAGAATCCACTGACATAAAAGAATCTGGCACAGGCTGTTAGCTCTTCTCTGCTTATAAAACAGCAGTTCAGAAGAGAAATATAAGCCACTTTAAAATTTAAAACCAGATTGGATCTTCCCGGATCCCTGGGGTGACTCAGCAGATCTCGGCACTGGGGGTGTGGCCGACATAGGCAATCCAGGCTTTCGCCTCAGGGTAGTTAAGAGATTGAAGAGTGGGCAGGGCGGTAACTCATAGTGCCTGGCTCTGCTGGCTGGAGGCTGTGGAACGGAAGTCCCAGAGAAGTGGAACCTTTGAAGTAGGGACCACGGTTTCTGGCAGACACTTCCAGTTTGAGCACAGGGGCTTTTCACAACAACTGCTGCAGACACCCACGTCCCACCAGGACGCATAGGCTAGACTTTGAGTCGCCTTTATTGTTCAGTCTCGAACCTCAGGGAAGCCGCTAAAACACAGCGCCCTCAGGGCACAGTAGTGCTAGTCACCTCTGAGGCACTTCCAGGGAGGGGGTGGGGAACTCTCTCCCAGAGCTCTCTCTTAGCTCAGGCTCAGGGGCCGCTGCATCCATCCAGTCTGGGAGGAAGCTGGTAAAGAAATAAATAAATAATTTCCTACCCCAGGGACAGACCCCAAAAGATTTTTTAAGTATGAGCAAGAAGCCCAAAAAAACCATAGATTCTTTCTACACAGAGAAAGAGCGGGTATCCAACCCCGAGGAAGTTAACAGCAGAGAGTCAGCAGATAACAACCTAAAGGGGAACGATTCCTGCCCCCCATCATATAACTCTCTCCATGAAGAGTCTATTAAAAAGCTAAGAGAGTTTGAAGAAAAATGGGGAAAGGAAAGGGAAGCTATGATAGAGAATAACAACGTTCTGAAATTGGAGTTGGAAAAAATAAAGAATTCACAGGAGATGCAGGGAAACAAAATTAGTGAATTAGAAAAGGTAAAAAAATCACAGGAAAGTAGGATTTCTGAATTGGAGAAGATAAAAAAGTCCCAAGAAAATAGGATTTCTGAATTGGAAAAAGAAAATAATTCTCAAAAAAAAAAAATTAGGGAAATGGAAAAAAAATTCAATAGAGCAAAATAATTCATTTAAACGAAATTGGGCATTTACAAAAAGAACTAAAAACTGTGAAAGAAGAAAATAACTCCTTAAAAGTCAGGATGGAACAAATAGAAATGAATGATTCACAGAGAACCCAAGAATCAGTCAAACAAAACAAAAAAAAAAAAAAAAAAAAAAAAAAAGAGAAGTTGGAGAACAACGTCAAATACTTACTGGGAAAATCTATAGACTTGGAAAATAGATCTAGGAGAGATAATTTGCGGATCATTGGACTTCCCGAAAACTATGACCAAAAAAAGTGCCTAGATTCTATCTTACAGGAAATTATCAAAGAGAACTGTCCAGAGATAATAGAAACAGAGGAGAAAGTAGATGTTGAAAGAATTCATCGAACTCCTTCTGAAACAGACCCTAAAAAAAGAACACCATGGAATATTGTGGCTAAGCTGCAGAATTACCACACAAAGGAGAAAATCCTGCAAGCAGCTAGAAAAAAACAATTTAAATACCAAGGTGCCACAATAAGGGTCACACAAGATCTGGCTGCCTCCACATTAAAAGATAGAAGGGCCTGGAACCTGATATTCTGAAAGGCAAATGATCAAGGATTGCAACCAAGAATAAACTACCCAGCTAAGTTTAGCATCTTTTTCCATGGAAGAAGATGGTCATTCAATGAAATGGAGGAATTCCATATGTTTCTAAGAAAAAAACCAGACTTAAACAAAAAATTTGATCTACATCCACAAGACTGAAGAGAAACAGAAAAAGGTACACAGAACCCTTGAGAACTGTAACTCTGTTGTGGGTATATAGAAAGTACGCATGGATAATTTGATTTTACTGATATAAAAGAAAAAAAAAGGAGGGGGTGTAGTAAAGGGAAGGGGGTAGTATCAGAAAAAGGGGAGGGTGTGATAAAAAGAGGGAAACTACATCCCAGGAAGAGGCATAGAAAATACACCATATCTGAGGGAATTTAGAGAGGGGGAGAATCATTGTGTAAATCTTACTCTCCTCAGAAGAGGCTCAAAGAGTAAATAATTGTCATATTTGTTTTTCAGAGAATTCTCTCTCACCTCATTAAAAGGGGGGAGAGGAAAAGGGAAAAGGAAAAGGAGAATAAGGGAAGAAACGTGGAGGGAGGGGGGAGGGATACTAAAAAAAAGGGAGGGCTGTGCGTCACAAGGGGGGTCTATAAATTAAATATTGGGGAAGGGGGGTCAAGGGAAAAAGCATAATCTGGGGAATAATATGATGGCAGGAAATACAGAATTAGTAATTTTAACTGTAAATGTGAATGGGATGAACGCTCCCATCAAACGGAGACAGATAGCAGACTGGATCAAAAATCAGAACCCTACAATATGTTGTCTGCAGGAAACACACTTAAAGCAGGGAGATACATAGAGAGTAATGGTAAAAGGTTGGAACAGAATCTATTAAGCTTCAGGAAAAGCCAAAAAGGCAGGTGTAGCTATCCTTATCTCAGATCAAGCAAAAGCAGAAGTTGATCTAATTAAAAGAGATAAGGAAGGAAACTATATCCTGCTGAAAGGTAGCATAAATAATGAAGCCATAGCAATACTAAACATATATGCACCAAGTGGTATAGCATCTAACTTTCTAAAGGAAAAGTTAAGAGAGTTGCAAGAAGAAATAGACAGTAAAACTATAATAGTGGGAGATCTCAACCTTGCACTCTCATACTTAGACAAATCAAACCACAAAACAAACAAGAAAGAAATTTAAAAAGTAAATAGAACATTAGAAAAACTAGGTATAATAGACCTTTGGAGAAAACTGAATGGCAATAGAAAGGAATATACTTTCTTCTCAGCAGTTCATGGATCCTATACAAAAATTGACCATATATTAGGACATAAAGATCTCAAAATTAAATGTAGGAAGGCAGAAATAATAAATGCCTTCTTCTCAGACCACAATGCAATAAAAGCTACATTCAGTAAAATTTTAGGGATAAATAGATCAAAAAGGAATTGGAAACTGAATAATCTCATCTTAAAGAATGACTGGGTGAAAGGGCAAATTATAGAAACAATTAATAATTTCACCCAAGATAATGACAATGATGAGACATCATACCAAAATCTGTGGGATACAGCTAAAGCAGTAAAAGGGGAAATTTTATATCTTTACAGGGTTATTTGAAGAAAACAGAGAAAGAGAAGATTAACGAATTGGGCTTGCAACTTAAAAGGCTAGAAAAAGACCAAATTAAAAACCCCCAACCAAAAATTAAACTTGAAATACAAAAATTAAAAGGAGAAATCAATAATATTGAAAGTAAAAAAAACTATTGGATTAATAAATAAAACCAAGAGTTGGTTTTATGAAAAAGCCAATAAACTAGATAAAACTTAATCTGATCAAAAAAAAAAAAAAAAAAAGAAAGAGGAAAATCAAATTGTTAGTCTTACAAATGAAAAGGGGGATCTTTCCACCAATGAAGAGGAAATTAGAGAAATAATAAGGAGTTACTTTGCCCAACTTTATGCCAATAAATTTGATAACTTAAGTGAAATGGATGACTTCCTCCAAAAATATAGGCTTCCTAGATTAACAGAGGAGGAAATAAATTGCTTAAATAGTCCCATTTCAGAAAAAGAAATAGAACAAGCTATTAATCAACTCCCCAGGAAAAAATCCCCTGGACCAGATGGATTTACATGTGAATTCTACCAAACATTTAAAGAACAATTAGCCCCAATGCTATATAAACTATTTGAAAAAATAGGAAATGAAGGAGTCCTACCAAACTCCTTTTATGACACAGACATGGTACTGATACCTAAACCAGGTCGATCGAAAACTGAGAAAGAAAATTATAGACCAATTTCCTTAATCAATATTGATGCTAAAATCTTAAATAAGATATTAGCAAAAAGACTTCAGAAAGTCATCCCCAGGATAATATACTATGATCAAGTAGGATTCATACCAGGAATGCAGGGCTGGTTTAATATTAGGAAAACTATTAGTATAATTGACCATATTAATAATCAAATTAATAAAAATCATATGATCATCTCAATAGATGCAGAAAAAGCATTTGACAAAATCCAACATCCATTCCTACTAAAAACTCTTGAGAGTATAGGAATAAATGGATTATTCCTTAGAATAATCAGGAGCATATATTTAAGACCGTCAGTAAGCATAATATGCAATAGAAATAAACTGCAACCTTTCCCAGTAAGATCAGGAGTGAAACAAGGTTGCCCACTATCACCATTACTATTCAATATAGTACTAGAAACGCTAGCCTCGGCAATAAGAGCCGAGAAAGAGATTCAAGGAATTAGAGTAGGAAATGAGGAAATCAAACTATCACTCTTTGCAGATGACATGATGGTATACTTAGAGAACCCCAAAGACTCTGCTAAAAAGCTATTAGAAATAATTCAGGATTTTAGCAAAGTGGCAGGATACAAAATAAATCCACATAAATCCTCAGCATTCTTATATATCACCAACAAAATGCAACAGCAAGAGATACAAAGAGAAATTCCATTCCAAACAAATGTTGAGAGTATAAAGTATTTGGGAATCCATCTACCAAAGAATAGTCAGGAATTATATGAGAAAAATTACAAAACACTTGCCACAAAAATAAAGTCAGATTTAAATAATTGGAAAGACATTCAGTGCTCTTGGATAGGCCGAGTGAATATAATTAAGATGACAATACTCCCCAAACTAATCTAAGTATTTAGTGCTATACCAATCAGACTCCCAAGAAACTATTTTAATGACCTAGAAAAAATAACAACAAAATTCATATGGAAGAATAAAAGGTCGAGAATTGCAAGGGAACTAATGAAAAAAAAGTCAGAGGAAGGTGGTCTAAGTGTACCTGATCTAAAGCTATATTATAGAGCAGCAGTCACCAAAACCATTTGGTACTGGCTAAGAAATAGGATGGTAGATCAGTGGAACAGATTAGATACAAAGGACAAAAAAGGGTACATCTATAGCAATCTAATCTTTGACAAACCCAAAGATACCAACATTAGGGACAAAAATTCATTATTCGGAAGAAACTGTTGGGAAAACTGGAAATTAGTATGGCAGAAATTACATATGGACCCACACTTAACACCATATACCAAGATAAGATCAAAATGGGTCCATGATTTAGGCATAAAGAATGAGATCATAAATAGATTAGAGGAACAGAGAATCGTCTACCTCTCAGACCTGTGGAGGAGGAAGGAATTTATGACCAGAGGAGAATTAGAGATCATTATTGATCACAAAATAGAAGATTTTGATTACATCAAACTAAAAAGTTTCTATACAAACAATACTAATGCAAACAAGATTAAAAGGGAAGTAACAAATTGGGAAAATATTTTTTTAAGTAAAGGTTCTGACAAAGGTCTCATTTCCAAAATATATAGAGAACTGACCCTGATTTATAGGAAACCAAACCATTCTCCAATTGATAAATGGTCAAGGGATATGAACAGACAATTCTCAGATGATGAAATTGAAACTATTTCCACTCATATGAAAGTGTTCCAAATCACTACTGATCAGAGAAATGTAAATTAAGACAACTCTGAGATACCACTACACAACTGTCAGATTGGCTAAGATGACAGGAACAAATAATGATTAATGTTGGAGGGGATGTGGGAAAACTGGGACACTGATACATTGTTGGTGGAGTTGTGAAAGAATCCAGCCATTCTGGAGAGCAATTTGGAACTATGCCCAAAAAGTTATCAAACTGTGCATACCCTTTGACCCAGCATTGCTACTACTGGGCTTATATCCCAAAGAAATACTAAAGAGCTGAAAGAGACATATATGTGCCAAAATGTTTGTGGCAGCTCTTTTTGTTGTAGCTAGAAAATGGAAGTTGAATGGATGTCCATCAATTGGAGAATGGTTGGGTAAATTGTGGTATATGAAGGTTATGGAATACTATTGCTCTGTAAGAAATGACCAGCAGGAGGAATATAGAGAGGCTTGGAGAGACTTAAATCAACTGTTGCTGAGTAAAATGAGCAGAACCAGAAGATCACTATACACTTCAACAACAATACTGTATGAGGATGTATTCTGATGGAAGTGGATATCTTCAACATAAAGAAGATCCAACTTACTTCCAGTTGATCAATGATGGACAGAAATAACTATACCCAATGAAGGAACACTGGGAAGCGAATGTAAATTGTTAGCACTACTGTCTATCTACCCAGGTTACTTATACCTTCGGAAACTAATAATTAATGTGCAACAAGAAAATGTTATTTACACACATATATTGTATCTAGGTTATATTGTAACACATGTAAAATGTATGGGATTACCTGCCATCGGGGGGAGGGAGTGGAGGGAGGGAAGGGTTAATTTGGAAAAATGAATTAAATAAAGAAATAAATAAATAAATAAATAAATAAATAAAATAATTATATTGTTATGGTCCAATCATGAGTAATGAATATTCTTTTAACTATTTAAATCATTTTTAAAAATTGATCTTTTTATTTAATTTCTAGCTCTAGAATATCAGGACAATTTTTTTTGATAATTTCTTGAAAGATAATGTTAAGGTTCTTTTCGGCCTAGACCAATGATTTTTAAATTATATCTCCTATATCTATTTTCCAGGTCATTTGTTTTTCCAATGAGATATTTCACATTGTTTTCTATTTTTTCATACTTTTGATTTTCTTTTTTTTTTTTTAATTTCTTATGACGTCATTAGTTTCCATTTAATCAAATTCTAATTTTCAAGGAATTATTTTCCTCAGTGAATTTTTACATCTCTTTTTCCATTTGACCAGTTCATCTTTTTAAGGAGTTCTCATTTTTTGTTTGTTTGTTTTTTTGTTTTGTTCTTTTGTATTTCCTTTTTCTCTCAATTCTCTTCCCAACTTTTCTTTTCTCCCTATTATCAAAAATTCCTTTTGTGCTCTTCCATAGGCTAAGAATAATTAATATTTTTAAAAGACTTTGGATGTAGGAGTTTCTGAGAGTGTATTTTGATCTTCCTTGTCACCACAGTAACTTTCTGTGGTCAGAATCTTTTTTTATTATCTGCTCATTTTCCCAGTCTTTTACTTGGCTTTTAACTCTTTTTTTAGTGTAACTCTCTGTTTCTGGGTGGAGGGTGAACTGTCCCAAGCTTCAGGAGTTTGGTGGTATTATTTACAGAGATCCTTCTAAGGACTTGACCACACGCACTCTTTTCTGCACTAGAATTGTTAGAAATGTCCCTGACCTACTGTAGCTCTAAATTCTAATGTGATAAAGCAACAGAATCCTTTCTCAGTGCTAGTAGAAAAACATCCTCTGAGATAAGACCTCCAGAATTTGCTGCAACTACAACTATTTACACCCATTCCTGGTTTGCTGGTTTCCCAAGGCCCTCTCACCCTAATGACAAACCTTTCCTATTGACCTTCCAAATCATCGTTAGTGTCTCTGAGCTGACAGGTCTAGAAATTACCAACACTACCACTTATTTGGAGGCCCAAAGCCCATTCCTTCTTTGCTGCCACTAGGATTGGGATCAGGGCTTGAGCTGCCTATGCTAGGAATGTGTGTCAGACTTCCATTCTGTTGTTCCAGACCTTTCCTGCTGATCTTCTAAGCTTCTAAGCTTGTCTTCAACTGGACAATATTCTACTTTGTATTTTTGTATATTCTGACACTTTAAGTTTTTTATAGAGTCATTATTTAAAGGAATTTGGAATGGTTTGGGGTAGAATTCAGGGAGTTCCTCCCTTGATTCTGCCATTTTAGCTCTACCTTCCATCTACTTATCATTTTAAAAAGCATTTTATAATTGTATTTTATAAGTTTTTAATAAATGTTTAATTAATATTTATGGATTGATTCATTTGATCTGAATATACTTGACCATTTAAGGAATTATAAATCCACAGTTCTTCATTTTATTCACAAGAAAAACAGCAAGAACTTTACCAGATGTTTTGTCAAAGCAAAAGTCTATATTTTTGAGTATTTATTTCCATATGAAAACAATGCTATTTTTGATCATATATTGAGCAAGTGTGTTATAAAAATGTAGATCACACAAGAGCAAGAAAGTAAAATGAAAACTAATTGTAATTCTGATTCTAATTGCCTTAGTCTTAACCAAGAGTCAGTATTAATCTTCCTTCATGTTTCCACACATAGAGTTGGGATAAGCATTTCTATTGAGCCTAATGTATACCAGATATTTTATTACTCCTTATTCTATTTCTATTAGGTCTTTCTTTGAGTAAATTTTAGTATCTGACTTTCCATACAAGTATTTCTAAGACCTAAGTTTATTTATGAACCTGTACCTCTTAAGAAAGCTTCATTTTTTTCTCATTAAAATGGTTTCTGGTTACATCATTAGTCTTTGAATCTTGAAAACTAATTCTCTTGTAATGGAATCCTCTTTAAAAACTTAGACCATAGTTTAATAATTTCTGTTCTCTGTGCCCTTAGAAATGTTTTCTCTACAAATTTGAAGAGTTATATTTTATTTGGCTTTTCTCTTCTGTAATTCTAACTTGGCATTGTTAATTTCTCCTAATAATCTCATTTCTATTTTGTCTTCCAATTATTTTTCCCTAATAGGTCAGCAACAGATGCAGAATGTCAGTCCTCTATCTTTTTTTCAGAATAAAATTATCATTTCTAAAAAGCAACAATTCATCAGTTGGTCTGTTTTTGACAATGTCCAGATATCCAGATGACAATGTCCATCCTCCAGATATCAAGAGTTGAAAGTTTCTGTTGTATTATGCTTCTGAATCAAGTATGTGATTTTTCTTAAATTCTTTCTTCCTTCTGCCTATGTGGAATACAGTATATTCCCAAGGGATTATTGCTTCTGTTTTTCCCTCCCTTAATCTTAATCTAAGTACTGTTTATCATGTTTTCCTTTCCTGGGCATTAGATTTTCTCATGTGAATATATTTTTTTCTTTATACAATGCCACTACATCCACATTTTTACTTTTTTTTTCTCTTCTATTCCTTTAAAATAAATACTATTTTGAGAAACAGCATACATTGAAGAATTTTTAGTGTATGTTCTTTCATAAATGTTCTATCACTAATGTGGCTTAACAACTCTTCCTCTCACCCCATCAATATGTACTACAACCTATTCATGTCTAAATCTTTTAACATTTGTACAATTCAATTGATCTATGGGCTCATTAATGTGTGTACTCTATTGGTACTAATAACAACCCACTTATTATCTGTCACTCTGTGTGATTCTTGTCATTGTTCTTCCATATATCCTCTACAGGGTATCCACTTATCCACCTAATATTCTACAGGCCCTCATCTAGGAGTTTTTCCCCTCTTTATTTTTACATTTTGTGGTTAGCAGTACAATACTGTAAATGTCTATGTGTTTAACTTCACTCTTGTACTTGACCAGGCCACCTCTTTTCCTTATATATTTCCTTACTTATTTGTCTTACAATGGTGAAAATATTGCTATGTTACTAATGCTTTCATTCATTATATCCTTTACCATTATGCATTGGGTCACACACATTCATTCTTTAGAGAATAGTATTCCAAATTGAATTCCAATTTGGTATTCCAAAATGAAAAATATTTGATATGACTGGAAAAATAATTTGGAGAGATAGCATTTTGTTTTCTTGCTGCATTAAATTATTTAGAATTTCAGGAGAAAGCAAAAAAAGTCCTATCATTTTCACATATGTGTGTGGTGGATGTAAAAATAGATGACCTGTATATTGGTTACACTCTGAATCATTACAGGGATTACTCATATCTATAATATAGATTTATTTGAGTATTATGGCTAATGATGAGAAGCTTTAATTATCTAGGAAATTAGTTATTCTTTATCAAAAACAGAGCCATAAATAGCTTACTAATGTAACATATGATAAAGTCAATTTTTAAAAACTAGAAAACCAATAATAGAATATTTTTTAATGACAGAATATTACCAACAAAGAAGGACTGGTTGTTGGGGCAAAAAATATGAAAATATTGATGAGAAATTATCCCTTTTCCCCAGAATTTGTGATAGAGGAGAAGAAAGAGTTATATTTTGAAAGACATCAAAAATTTCAGGAATCAGATTTCAAATGTAAGGAGGAAGGATAAACATGATTTCATTAATTAAAATGTCATAACTTAGAAACTAGTTGCATCATAAACAAATCTGAGAAAAAAATTAATTTTAAAATATATGAATGGGAAAACTCTAAAATATATGGATGGGGAGAATCAAAATAAGGGATAAAGAGTATCACTGAAAATGACTTAGGCAATTTTTGTTAATGGCAACTGAAAACTTTTTGCACAAAAAAGAAAGTGTAGCTAAAATGAGAACATAACTGAGAAAAAAATCATATTTAGTAAATCTATCTCTAAAAGTTTTCTTATCCAAAATACAGGAATTGAAGTAAATATATAAGACTAAGAACCAATTTCCATTAGATAAATGGTCAAAGAATATATACAAGCTGTTTTCAAAGTAATAAATGCAAACTATCAAAAACATATGAAAAATGTTCCAAATTTCTAGTAATTATAGAAATGCAAATTAAAAGCAATCCATACTTGCTAATACCCATCAATTTGACAATGTGAAAAAGACTAAAATAACAAAAGTTAGTGCACCTGTGAGAAAATAAACATACTAATACACTGCTGGTCAGGCTAAGAATTGGGCCCAGCAATTATGTAAAGTAAGTTGGAATTATTTTATTAAAATTTGAAAATGCATTTTTCTTGCCGCAATTATTTTACTACTAAACCTATCTCCCAAAGAGATGAAATAAAGAAGAAAAGAATCCATTGATACAAAATACTAATACTTTTTAAAAATATCCTCAAGTTGGAAAATAACGGGTGCCCACTTAATGGTGAGTGAATGTTTAGAATACTGTTTCAAAGATCCATTATAAAATCAAGAACTGAAATGGATATTTGGCCTAAACAGTAGGAAATGCAAATGGAGAATGAAATAACTGCAATTAATAAGCCAATCATGCTGAAATAAACTTTTTATAATTATATAAATTTCATGGATTAGAAATTTTTCTAACAAAATATTTTAATATTATTGCAAATAATTAATGTGTTCACTAAATAAGTTAACATAATATAATAAAGCACAAAAGCTTAATTATGAATATCTCTTTTAAGAGTATAAATAAGCAATACATAAGGAATAATTTTACATAATAAGTTATTAGAACTGGTATTTTACTATATCATTATCTTTAGAAAAAAACGTTGACTGTCATGAACAAAATGCCATATATACAATATTAAAATGATTAAAATGGAAATAGTTTTTACAATGACAAAATGTTATGTCCTACAAGGAAAATCATATTATAAAAGTAATTAAATTAGATCCAAAATATAAAATTTCTTTCTTTGATCTACTATTTTGTTTATATGTTAGTTGATTGGTTGTTGTCCATTTTCTAGGACCAAAATTACATTACTAAGCTAGTCAAGTTAGTGTGTCTGACTATGGCTGATCAGGTCAATAAAAGTTTGGAATGCTCAGCTACAGTCCCTATAAACATTTGGGGTGGATTCTCTAACGTTGCACATCTTGAGTTTCTTCTGAGCTAATTCAATTCTGCTTTGCTTACAGAACACAGCACTTTCTTTGATGAGGATATGCAATGTTGGGTGGTCCTGTGCCAATGTCTCCCATCTCATACAATTAATTCTAAAAGTCTGGAAAGACCTTGAGCGTATTCTTGTATCATTTTTCCTGATCACCTGTGAGTGCTTACCATGTGCGAGTTCTCCATAAATTTTTTTTGGCTATATCCATTATATTTAATATTCAAACAATGTGGCCAGACCAACAGAGTTATGCTCTCTGAAATAGATTTTGAATGCTTGGCAGTCAAGTTCAAGAAAGGACCTCAATGTCTGGTATCTTATTCTGCCAGGTGATATGCAGAATCTTCCTAAAACAATTCAAATGGAAGCATTTTAGTTCCCTATCATGGTGCTGGTATACTACTCAGGTTTCACTGGCATTCAACAATAAGGTCCACCCAGAGTCTCTATAGACCTTCAGTATAGTAGTCAATATTATATTGACTTCTTCTCTTCCACAATTTCCTTCAGAGCCTTCCAAGCACTGAGATAGCTCTGGCAATGTGTGTCCACCTCATTGTCACAATGTAAGTCTCTGGAAAGTAATGTCAATGTAAGGGAATTCATCCACAGTATTCAAAATTTCTCCATTTGCTGTAACCAATGGTTCCACATATGGATGGTGTAGTTCAATTTATGAAGTACCTGTGTTTTCTTAGAGTTAATTGTTAAGCCAAAATTAGTACAAGCAGAAAAGAAGTGATACATACTTTGTTGTATCTTAGCTTTTAGAGCTGTACTGATTGCACAATCATCAGCGAACAAAATTCCATGCACCAACACTCCCTTTACTTTAGTTTTGATCAATAGTCTTTTCAAGTTGAAGACTTTAACATCAGTGAGGACTTTTGATCCCATGTTTGTTCTCATTATGTGGCAACATGGCTGAAAACATCATGCTAAAAATCATGGGAGCAATTACACAGCTTTGTTTCACTGCATTGAGACTGGGAAAGTTTGAGAGAGTTGTCCATTGTCCAGAATTTGGGCAAGCATATCATCATGAAGTCACACTAGCTCTCAGGAAGATGACCTTCTTCCAGACCCTGTCAAGAATCTTGCCAGCAATGACTAAAAGGGAGAGCTCTCTTTCTCTCTATGATATTCCCTTTACTTTTATAGAGATGGACAGTGGAGGCATTTTTGAACTCCTGGGGCACAATTTTCTCTTACTATATAATTTGGAACATTTCAGTCAACTTTTGTGTGAACAATGGAGCCCCCACATCATAAATCTCAGCTAGAATAGCACCAGGTGCTTTAACATATGAAAGTAACCAAATAGCATTCAAAACCTCTTCTTCAGTTGAAACTTCAACTAAAGAGTGATTGGTTTCAACCTGAAGTAAACAGTCCATAGCTGCAGCATTGATGATGATCAGTTGATAACATATTAAAAGTGTTCAGACTAGTTGTCTAGCATCATGTCTTTAACAAGAATTAATGTAACTCCATCAGCATCGGATAGTTGAGATGTACTATAAGTTTCTGGCTCATAAATAGCTTTCAGTGTATCATAAAAGTACTCTGGATTATTATTATCAGCATAAAACTTTATTTCATCTGCCTTCTTACTGAGTCAATAATCCTGCATCAATCTAAGTTTTTATTATACTTTACTTTTGATGGAATTGAATTCTACTTTCTAAAGATGGACAAACTGTCTTGCTGGCATACCTTGTGGAGGTCTTGTTTTTCATTTACTAGCTGAATTTCCCCATCATTTTCATCAAACCAATCTCAATATTTGCAAGGGTTCTGACCCAAATGAGCAAAGGCAGTGCTGTATACCAAATCTCTGAAATCTGCCTCTTTATTTTTCTGCTCCATTGTTGCCAACTCTGAATTGGTTTAATTTACCCTCCAAATTAGCAACAAACTGTTCCTTCTCAGAGAAGTGCTCTCATCTGTTACATTTATTCTTCTAATGATTTTTTCTGCCTTGAGGCTGCCACTTTTGTAGAAGATGAATATTCAGTTTGTAGAAGATAAGTCTATAATCAGTCCAGCACTCTGCACCACACAATACCTTTTTCACTCTTATGTCTTGCCTGTGTCTTCTCTTCATAATCACATAGTCTGTTAAATGCCAATGTTTGCAGTGAGGGTGTATCCATGAAGTTCTATTCCACTTAGATAAATGCAATATAGTGTTAATGTTGAGAAAGTCATGAGATGCACAAGTCTTCAACAGTAAGTGATTATTGCTATTTCTGTTTCCAACAATTCTTCCCAAGTACTCTCTGCCATAAAGTCACCTAAAACTAGATTTTGTCCTCTTTTGGCACACTGATGATAAAGATCTTTAGATCTTTATGAATATTTTCTTTGACTTCATCAGGATTTGTCATGTTGACAATGATAATGATGGTACTGCATTATCCTGTAAGTAACAATGGTATCATCCTCAGTTTGTCATTCACTCTTTGTTTACTGTAGTAGTAAACCTATTATAGCTTCAGAACATTCCTCTTTACTGTGACCATTCCAGAAAAATGTAAATGCATCTCTGACTACAATAATCTGGTTTTATTTGCCAAACTTTTTTCACTCAGGGCTACTATTTGAATGTAATATCTGTTGAGTTCTCTCCAAATAAAAGTGGTTTATCTTTCAAGTTTAATGTATTTTGTGTTGTCTTTAAGTACACACACATTCAATGTACCAATAGTGAGTGCAATCAACTTTGCACTAATATTTGTACAGCTTTTGGTGTTTTGACCACAGGATGGGATTCATCAAAAGAAAGGCCAGGGCTGCATTAAGCAGAGTTTTTAGAGCATCTTTTCTATCCCCTTCCTCACATTTGGAGATGAGCAATATGATCCTTAGAAAACTGCTCAGACACCCAGAGGGCTGACAAATTCAGCTGCTGCTTCCAGGGAGAAGATCCTATAGTTTGAGTAGCCTCCATTTAGGGTTGTGACTACAACTCCTAGTTTATCTGTGCCTGTTGCTTCATCACTCACTCATTTACCACAGGACAAAAGAAAGTGGAAGTGGTAAAATGTTATCATAAGTTATCATAACTTTTAATTCATAAATTGATACAATGCCACAGTAAAACATTTAGTAATCAGTGTAAAACAGATATTTTCCAGTTATGGGAAGCAATTTAATAAATTAATTCTTAATCTTTTAAAAAATTTCTAAATTTAAGACCAGCTCTTACAAAGGTCAATATGCTAACTAAGAACCTTGATAAAGTATTGTCTAACATTCCAAGTTATTAATTTTCTATTGAATTAACTTTGTACATTAATTGAGGTAGAGCATATTGCCTGAATGAGAACAACACTTCAAGTAATGGCATCTATTTAAATAACAGAATTGTAATTGGCCATAAACCTGACTGGTAATAGCTTGAGTGATATCTACTGACAAAATTTTATTATCAGTATCTGAATTTTCAGGCTTATGTTTTCTCTTTCTTAATATCAATACATTTCCATCTTTTTTCCTTCAATTCAATTTTATAAACTTTTATTATATATTGACTTTATGCAAGGCATTCATGAGGAAGCAAAGACTATATTAGCTAATATTCTTATAGAGCTTTAAGTTTTGCAAAGTATTTTACTAATGATGACTCATTTGATCCTCACAACAGGTAGATAGGTTAAGTAGGTGCTATTATTAGCCACATTTTTGCAGATGAGGAAACTAATGCATAGAGAAATTAAATGACTTCCCCAGAGTCACAGATTCTACAAGTGTGTGAGACTTCATTGAAACTAAGGTCTTCTTGACTCCAAATTCCTTGCTTTTGTAAATTATACCACATCATTGCTCTGTTGTCCAGTAATTTATAATGTGTAAGTGAAATGCAATAAAAGTAGAGATCAAAAAGTGCATTAAATAGGGCCACTTGGAGGAGATTTCACAATAGAGATAGAAACTGAATTAAACTCTGAAAAAAGAAAAGATTCTCTGAGGGAAAAATGAGGAGTCTATTCTAAGTATGGGAGAATCTTTCTTTTACATGCTTTTTAAATGGGAATAATGAATCTTTTATCTATTAATAATCATTTTTCTTTCCAGTTATCACCATAATCTCTAGGTAATACCTATGGATATCTATAGGACACATGAAAGTTCCACTTTTCATGCTGGATAACAGAACTGAGAAGAATATATTTGATTCAAAAAAGGAGATAAAGGCAAAATAGTTTCAAAAAAGACTTCTACCTTCCTGAATATGGAATGATAGTAGGTCATATCTCCATTCATTGATACAATAATAACTGATTTTTTTTTTAATTCTTCCTCAAGTCTGCCCTATAGAAGTCATTTTCTTTGAGAGAATGGTAAAAAGTGTGAAATAATAAAGGTTGAAAATGTTATTATTCTTCATATGATGATAATTTGATAAATATCCAAATATTCAAATGTTCCTCTTCCTCCTCCTACTCTATCTCACAAAGGCCCCTTTTGCTAAAATTCTCATTTTGATTTAGCTTCTTTCCACCTATTAGAATAACATTATAGACTTAGAAATGAAAGCTCTCTCAGAAGAGGTCTGATCTTCCATTCAAATCATGATTATTATTTACTATATTCTATATAAGTAGTCTTTTAGTGTCTGATTAAACATTTGAAAGTGACAAAGTACTTAATTTGTCCATCAAGGTACCATGTCCTGTGCTTAGGTGGCTCAAATTTGAATAAAAATATAAATGTAATACATATCACTGAAAAGAAATACTTGAATAAAAACAGAGTAGCATCATATATAATCCACAAATACATTATATTCCACTTGCAACATATTGGTATGAAACATAAATTAACAAAAGAACAATGAAAATACTTTCTGATGAATTCTATTTATTAGATTAGAGAGCTATTTTAAGAATCTTCCTCTAAGATTTATTAAAAACAAAATATGGCTGACATAATTTCACATTGATATTAAAACTACCAAGTATCATTGACTAGGGACACAATACCTGACACAATAGAGGATCTTAATACGTGATTAATTGACCTCACTTAGTATCCCAAAAAATGACTAAAGATTTTGTACTAATGTGAAGTATTAACTTTCCTAACTTTATGAAACTTACCTGAGACCATTCAGAAGATCATAATTCTAGAGGTGAAGGAGACCACAAAAGATACTTAATCTAACATCTTTATTTTATTGTTCAGGAAACAAAGGCCCACATATATTAAATTACTTTCCCAAAGCCATACAAGTAATCAATTGCAAGGGGAAGGTTCAAACTAAACCTTCTGATGCTAAACCTAGATTTCTTTTGAATGTCTCAGTAGAGATGGATTCCATTTTATTAATTGGCTTCCCCAAATTAGAATATGGCTTAGTTGAGAGCAAGAACTAGTTCTCTTTTTCTATAGTATCTCCAGAATTGAGCACATTCTTAAGAATACAATAAATGGTTAAAATGATTTTTGTTCATTTATTCAGCCTGAACACATTATAATTGTTTAACTGACCCAAAACTTTTGATCTTGAACTAAATCACACTTCTGAATTATCTTGAGACTTTCCAATCAATTCCAGGCCAAATTGTTGATTTGGAGTAGTTTCTTTTCTAATATAGCAGTTTTTGAAGGTTTTGTTGAATCTTCTTTTCTTGATCATTATTAGAACAGTCTCAAACTCAGAACATCCACTTAAGTTAAGATAAAGAATAAAAGTTTTAGCTTCACTTTTGTCAAATCTAAGTCATTACTTTGGTGATCAAAGTTTGAATGGATCATTATTTCCTGATATTGAAATATGATCAACAGAGAACCATTTTCAAAGTGAAAATATATTATTCCATATATAATTATAGATGTCTGTAAGGTATGGTGACTCACTGATAACTTTGGGTCAAGGCTAAGTTTTGTATATGCCAGGTTTTAGCAGCTTGAAAAAAAAAATCAAAATTGAAACAGCCAACCAAAAAAATAAATGGAGGCATGAGACCATCTTCTGTGGCCTGCCGTTAAGTGTAGAAATATCTTATTCTGTCAATGTGATTTTATAGCAGGATGAAAAATGTCAAAAGTGAGGATGACAAATCAGTCTAGTGAGGAAAAATGACTCTTGGACAAGGGTTGTCGTTTGTCATGATTGCCATTTGACTGCACTTTTCCCCTTTTTTTTTCTTTCAGATTAATGTTACTTTGTGAGTAATTTAAAATTATACTATATTTACAATAGGATGATCATGAAAATAAAAGAGTGTTGTTTTTTAAGAATTTAGTAATATGTCAGTTTCAAAATATAAAACCACTCAAGTTAATTTGCATATTCAAAAAGTGGGTTTTTAAAATCCTTAATAGTTAACTTATCAAATATAATAGCTCTTTAGTTAAAGTGTCTATTTTTCCTAAATATAGGCAACAGCATGACTTTTTTTTTTTTTTTTTCGAAACTGACACAGCTGAGCACAGCTCTCTGAGCCACTGCATAATACGGGTGGTAATTAAGCCACAGCTTCAAGGTTGCATGGGCACAAGACAATTCAGCCTAATGAAGTATCGATCGGCTGCAGTCGAGGTAAAACAAGTTGACATTCATTTAGAGGTAGCAATGCGAATGTACCATAATGCCACCAAAGAAATAAGGGGAACAAACAATGAGGCTGAATTTTAATCTTGCAAACACAATTAAGAATCTTATTTATAGCATGTTGCTATCAGTTAAACTAAAGCTAATTGCATACTTACTACCCTGATATAAGAAACCTAAATCAGCAGAAATTTAGATAGATGGCTAGATAGACAGACATAGATAGATAGATAGATAGATAGATAGATAGATAGATAGATAGATAGATGGATAGATGATAGATAGATAGATGTCACAGTCAAAAAAAAAAAAAAAGACAGGGGTGGGAAGAGAGAAAAGGCATATGAAGTTCAGTATTTCAATTAGAGCCAATCATAGTCCTTTAGAAAATTTTCCTGATGACAAGTATTTGGAATATCCCCAATTAACTATTTTGCACAGTTGAGTTTATTTTAAGGTACTATGCTGAATGTATTAGAAAAGGAAGAATCCCAATTAGGTTAAAATGAGTTTATAAGAAAATAAATTAATCACTTTCAAATAATTAATAATTCTTCATGCAAATAAAACTTGTCACATCTTATCAAGGACACATTTCTGAAGCAAACACATGGCATATTCCAGGAGTTAATGTATGTTTCATACATCTAGAGAAACTAGATTTTATCTACCAAAATGTAAATACCATTTTAGGCTAAACAATGATAGGGTGTTGATGCTAAATATTCAGAACATATTTTACAAAAGGTATAAATACTTATGTTTTTAAAAATCTAAAAAAGTATGAAAAAGGAATGGTATCATTTGTTTTTTTAATCAAATATTTTTTTAAAATTTTTCTTTACTTATGTTAATTTAGTACCTGCTTTTAGTAATGAAAAAACTCATGTGATTGATGTGAAAAAACTCATTATCTGTTCAAGGTGATTAACAAAGTACCTACACTGATTACCAAACAACGTATAAACTTTAGCTGTATTCAGCTGTTTTCATGATTTCTTCAAATTCCTTTTATGTTTATTTTAGTATTAAAAACATCCAGAAAATTATATGGACAACTTAAGACTATCACTGACATTAATCACAAAACCTATTTTCTAATGCAGTGTCTGAAAAGTTCATTTTTGACAAATGGAGTCTTTGACTTTATAAACTAGTATGGGCAACTTGCTTCCATGATGAGTACAGCTTTAAATCTTTCAAGGAGACACTGAGAAATGTTTATAAATGCACAAATGCTACCTAGAGAAGTCATTCAATCAAAGCATTTATAATAGAGTCAGAATACAAATGTATTCTGGCTAATCGGCCAAAGGTGCAAGCACTTTACAGCTTGCACCAGTCGCATTTTTCTCATGAAAAAATACCACCAAATAAATGAGAAAGTGCTAATGTGTTTAATTGCATTGCAGACCTCAGGCAGATAGACATTTCTTTTAAAAAGTCACTCATTAAAACACTGAATGCCAGATGTTGTGATTCACAGCAATTGCCCTACTTGAATGATGAATAAAAAACATTATCTATCTCTGTGGGGAAGTAGATCTGAAAATATTTAGATAAGAGAATAGCTAACTAAAATAAATAAATAAATAAAAACAAAAAATAAATATGGATTTTTCAAATTTCAGTGTATTGGTTTTGGATTTGAAATATATCTTTTGTTGCTGTAGTGAACATATACTCCTACTTACAAAATATCCAATGTCTTTAAGGAATCGAGTTCAATGTACAGCTAAAATTTTAAAGTTTTAAAAAATGGTCCAGGTTATGATCCCAAAAACTTTACAGGCCTGAACTACCTTTATCCAAAGAATTTTGAATCTACACTCCAAAATATCACCATCATCCTGGCTTTTTATCTTGTAAATACATGCTGTTTTGTTGGGGATTTGGAGAGAAGAGATGACTAATAAATCTCAATGACTTAATAACTACACCATTATTAATGGGTAAGATGATAGCTCAAAACATAGATACTATTAGATCATACCTCAATTCAAATATATATTTATTTAAAATCAGTCATTTTCATTTCAGTGGATGAGGGAGGGGGGAAAATTTCTGTCCTCAAATTGCTAAAAGTATCTTGGAACTATTATGTATTTCTTACAAATTTGTTCACGTGGTTTTTGCATTTTTCTATTGTATTTATGTAATCATGTAGACTTTATGGTAAATATCACAAAATTCATCTTTGAAATAAATGAGCAAATTATATGAAAACAGTTAAATTTTCAAAAGAGAATAATAGATATTAGATTTATAATTTTACTGGTTTAGGTAATACCCAGGTGAGCAAATTCCCTCTACCAATGCAAGTTTGCACTTTCTCTTTAATTTATAATCTTAAGGAATTGCCTGGAGGACTGACAGGTTAAGTGACTTCCCCGGGGGGCACACAGACATTAAGTTAAAAAGAAAGGAATAGAGCCCTTGTCTTCTCAGCTTAGAGACTTATTTGCAAGCCACTCTATACCATGCTACTGCTCACCTTTTCTACAATGGGACAAAATACAAACCTTACATAGTGCACTTGCCTTCAGGGCTGCTGTAATAGCATTCCTGGCTAGTAATATCGTTTTCTGTAAGTACAGCATTGTTACCAAGCAAATTATTGTAACATATGTCCTGAGTTTGATTTTCTTAAGGCTTTAACATAAAAATAATGATGATGAAAATAATGATGATGATATAGACAAAGTGATGGGAACTGATCAAAACAAAGAAAAAGGATCCAAAATTACAATCTAGGAATAGATGTATACATAGGGATGAACATTTGTGAATTTATAGCAGATAAAAGCTGCTGGTTTCTTCAGCTGCTCAGAGCTAATGAGGCCAAGGTCAAGAGGTCAGTTCCCATGTGGGCCAGTTAACTTTATTCTCTTGCATAACCACATTCTGCAACTCAAGTCCTACTGAAGAAAGGTCAGTAACAACATCTTTGTATGTACAAATGATGGTATGTTATTATTATTAGTGGTATTATTCAATCAACACATCTGTCCATGATTGACATTTGAAATAGTTCAATATTTAATAAGTAAATCATATTATTCTAATTCTTAAGGTTTATAAAGTTCTTTCTTCTTAGCAGATTTAAGAAGTTGTAGGTAGTGTAATATTACCTCTTTCTTGCAGATGAAAAAACTGAAATGAGAGACATTATTTGCCCAGAGTTTCATGGTTAATAAATGGTATTCTGATTCCATGGCATTAAAGGAAATGTCATTTTTGACATGGGTTCTAAGTTCATAGAGCTATGTTAAGTGCTAAAATATAAGAGAAAATTGACACAGACTCTGTCCTCAAACAAGATTTCACAAATGTACAGAAGGGAAGATGCTATAAACCAAAATGTGTATGATTTACCGGAGAATAGGAAGAATAAAGAGGAGGTCTTAGTAAGGCACATGAGAAAATGTGAGGAAGGAGAGGTTAATTCCACATTGGGTGCTTTGATTGGTTAGGTAACATTGGATCTGGCTCTAGAACGAAGAGAAAAAAAGGACTAAGGTAGAGATATGGAGGAATTATATTCTAGTCATGAGAATGGAAGTATGGTGGTATGAATGAATGGAAATGGAAGACAATGAAATTAAGGAAGAAACACCAACCAGGGTGATATTACATTATGGAAGGCCGTAAATAGCAATCTAAGGAGCTTGTATTTTATCTCATAAGCTCTTTCTTCTTATTGTTCAGTCATTATTCAGTCATATCCAAGTCTTCATTTCCCCATTTGGGGTTTTCTTTTTTAATTTTTTTTTTAATTTGGGATTTTCTTGACAAAAATACTATAATAATTTGCTCTTTCCTTCTGTAACTCATTTTTACAGATAAGGAAACTAAGACAAGCCTACTTGAAACATACCAAATCTTGGCCAGACTCACACAGCTAATCAATGTCTGAGGCTAGATATGAACTCAGGAAGATGAGCTACCCAGACTTACACTGAGTATTTTATCCACTAGTTGCTCCTTAGTGTGAATTATGTATAATCAAAGATATATGCTCGGTGAAGAGATGTGGTCAGACTTGTGGATTATTAATAATTATCTTAGTAGTTATATGGATGATGGGATAGACAGAGGAGATATGAGGGGCAGGAAAGCCAATTAGAAGACCATTATAAAAGTTCAGGGTAGAGTTAATGAGGATAGAATTAAGTTCAAGAATCTAAGTGTGGTGAGATGCATATTGAAAACTTTAGACTTCTTTCATTAATATTAAATACATTAAAAATAGCTACTGTACTGTAAGCTATTATTGTTGTCTTCATATTGATAATAATTAATGATAGGTGAAACAGTAACTTGCAGTCAGGAAAATTCATCTGTTCAAGTTCAGTTCAAGTCCAGCCTCAGAAATTACAGTCACTAACCCTGTTTGTCTCATCTGTAAAATGAGCTGGAGAGGAAATGACTAAGTACTCCAGCATCTTTGCCAAAAATATTCCAAATGAGGTCACAAAGTGCCAGATACAACTAAGAAACGACATCAGTTATATTACTGTCAGTCTCTAGTTATCTAGTTATCATTGTACACATTTTGTTCTAACATTCTTTTCCACAGGATAGAGAGATTGATTTATATAAACAGCATTTCTTAAGTGTTTACTATCTATTATGGGTAATTAAAACTGTCCTTTCCCCTTAGAAACTATATTCTAATGGGGGGAGGGATACAAAACTGAAAGCAGAGATAGAAATTACAATGGGGACTTCAAAAATGTCATGAAAAGCAAGATGTGGAGACATCCAAGAAGTTGTATGGATGCTTGGTTCCAAAAAAGAGGAAGCAAAAGTTCATCCATCAAACTCTGATTTTCCAGGAAGTTGAAAGTCTAAGGGAGTATGTCATTTATATAACTATAAAATATGAAGGAAGTTTAATAAGAATTTGAACATCAAGGACTGAATTTTTTACAAGATATAGAATTTAGATATCATCTATTCTAATTACCTATTTTTCACTTGTGAAAACTTAAATTCATAATGTTCAAGTAATAAATTCAATGTCACATATAGGTGCTAGAAATCTTTAACCAGACTCCAAGTCTCAGAATCTTAAAGGTAAAAGGGACTTAAGAGGTTATCTATTTCAAACCCTATTGAGAACTGTAAGATTGTCTACCAAATCCCCAAAATCCTTACCTTTGATGTCTTGTGATGGCAAGCTTAATATCCATCTTTCTTCAATCCTTCTACTTTGTTATAGGTATAATTGTTAAGAAATACTTTAGACCGGGCCAAGATGTCAGCGAGGAGGCACACAGCTGCTTGAGCTCCGCATTTTCTCTCAGAATTTACTTCATGACAAGCCTTGGAATTAATGCTTGACCGGAAAAGAAACCCACAAATAATCACCAACAGAAGACATCCTTGAAATTCGACAGAAAAGGTCTGTGTTTGCTCGGGGGAGGGGACAAACAGACTGGGCCCAGCCTGTGGGCAAGCAGCGAGAGCGGGGCAGGCAGCTCACACAGCTCAGACCAGAGTGGGGAGGGTGTGATCTCTTCCATTTCTTCAAAACTACCTTTAACTCAGTCTGGATATTCCAACTTGGCAGCAAGCCAGGAGCAGCAGAGAAGGTGTAAACACTGGAGGTAAAGAATAAAACCCCAGAAAGCTAGCATCTCTTCAGACCCAGCCACCCCCAAGTACCTTATTGGAAAGACAACAGACCTGGAAAACAGATCCAGGAGAGACAATTTGAGGATAATTGGACTCCATGAAAAATGTGAGGGAAAAAAAGAGCCTGGACACTATTTTCCAGGAAATTACCAAAGAGAACTGCCCAGATGTTTTGGAAACAGAGGGTAAAATAGACATTGAAAAAATTCATCAATCACCTACTGAAAGGGACCCTAAAATCAAAATGCCAAGAAATATAGTGGCCAAGTTCAAGAACCATCAGACAAAGGAAAAAAATATTGGAAGCTGCTAGAAAAAAGCAATTCAGATATGGAGGAGCCACAATAAGGATAACCCAGGATCTAGCAGCGTCCACATTAAAGGAACAAAGGGCCTGGAATATGATATTCCTAAAGGCTAAGGAACTTGGTATGCAGCCAAGAATAACTTACCCAGCAAAAATGAGCATCCTTTTCCAGAGAAGAAGATGGACATTTAATGAAATAAATGAATTCCATCTATTCTTGATGAAAAAAACAGATCTACACAAAATGTTTGATCTTCAAATACAGAACTCAAGCAATTTCTAAAAAGGTAAAAAGAAATCTTGAGAACTATATTTCTGCCATAAAGATATGTAAAGAACACATGTATAATTTGTCCTAGAAACTAGAGGTGGAAAGGAAATTATGTCATAAAAAAGGGTAAAGTGGTGGTATTACATCTTATGAAGAGGCAAAGGTAACCGATTATATCTGAGAGAAAGAAAGGAGGGGGAGAACATAGTGTGTATCAATAGACATATTCGATTTATGGTGAAACTTCTTCCACTTCTTGAAAAGTGAGAGGGGAGAAGAGACGGAGGAGAGGAGAGGAGAGGAATAAAGCAACAGGGTGCAACAGAAGCAACAGAGGGACCCAACAAGAAGAGGTGGAGCTCTACTAGAAGAGGTGGAGCTAGGGGAGACCAAGACATAGACCGATGGACCGAGAGAACGAGGAAGACAGGGAGAAAAAAGGGGATTGAGGCACTCAGTGTAGACACATAGCATCTAAACCGAGATCGAGAGAAAGTCAGAGAAATAAAGAGAAAGAGAGAGAAAGGAAGAAAGAGCTAGAAGAGCAAAGATTGTGGACAAGCAGCTAAAGACAATGGCAACCAGTAGCGCCACCACTGAGGAGGAGCAGAGCCTCCTGGAATGTGAGCTCTATGTCCAGAAGCATAATATCCAGGCACTCCTTAAGATTCCATTGTACAGCTCAGTACTGTTCAGCCTAATAGACCCATGGAATTCCTTAGGGAATACTTTGAGAGACTGGAGAAGGAGGAAACAAAACAGCTCCAGACTCTGCAGAAAGCAAGTACCCAATCTGATTCAAAGGAAGACGAAGTTTCTCCTCCACCTCCCAATCCTGTGGTTAAGGGTTGGAGGCGACGGGGGGCTATCAGTGCAGAGGTGTATACCGAGGAAGATGCTGCATCATATTAGAAAGGTTATTCCAAAAGATTACAAGACTATGGCTGCTTTAGCCAAAGCCATTGAGAAGAATGTCTTGTTCTCACATCTTGATGACAACAAGAGAAGTGATATTTTTGATGCCATGTTCCCAGCCTCCTTTATTGCTGGAGAGACTGTAATTCAACAAGGTGATGGAGATAACTTCTATGTGATTGATCAAGGAGAGAGGGATGTCTATGTCAACAATGAGTGGGCCACCAGTGTTGGAGAAGGAGGGAGCTTTGGAGAACTTGCCTTGATTTATGGAACTCCTAGAGCAGCAACTTTCAAAGCCAAGACAAATGTAAAATTATGGGGCATTGACTGAGACAGCTACAGAAGAATCCTTATGGGAAGCACATTGAGAAAGCGGAAGATGTATGAAGAATTCCTTAGCAAAGTTTCTATTTTAGAGTCTCTGGACAAATGGGAACGTCTCGCAGTAGCTGATGCATTGGAACATGTTCAGTTTGAAGATGGGCAGAAGATTGTAGTTCAAGGAGAACCAGGAGATGAATTCTTCATTATCTTAGAGGGTTCAGCTGCTGTGCTACAGTGTAGGTCGGAGAATGAAGAATTTGTTGAAGTAGGATGATTGGGGCCCTCTGATTATTTTGGTGAAATTGCACTTTTGATGAATTGTCCATGAGCTGCCACAGTGGTTGCTCATGGCCCCTTGAAATGTGTTAAACTGGACCGAACCCCATTTGAACGTGTTCTTAGCCCCTGCTCAGACATCCTCAAACACAACATCCAGCAGTACAATAGCTTTGTGTCACTGTCTGTCTGAAATGTGGCTCCCCCTGCTTCAGCCTGTGCTTCACCAGTCCTTTTCCTCATTTGCAGCACCATGTGGCCATTGTCATTGTGGCTTCCTGTCTGTTTATATAAGAAAAAGAAAAAAAGTTGCTTTCATTGCACCATTTTTAATTTGGAGCATTAGTTAAAGTGCTCTGTGTCCCGTTTAATAAATAGAGTTATATGGAAAAAAAAAAAAAAAAAAAGAAAAGTGAGAGGGAAGGAGTAAGCTAAGGGGAAGGGAATACAGAAATTTTGAGGAAAAGGGGTAAAATAGGGGGAAAAACTTTAAAGTGGGGGAGAGATACTAAAAAGGGAGGGCTGTGAAAAGCAAGTGGTGCTCACAAGTTCAATACTGGGGAGGGAGGTAAGAGGGAAGGAAAGGAGAAAAGCATAAGCAGGGGTTAAGCAATATAGATGGCAAGCAATATAGAATTAGTCATTCTAACCATAAATGTGAATGGGGTAAACTCCCCCATAAAGAGGAAGCAGTTAGCAGACTGGATTAAAAGCCAGAATCCTTCTATATGTTGTTTACAGCAAACACATCTGAAACAGGGTGATACATTCAGAATAAAAGTAAAAGGGTGGAGCAGAATCTACTATGCTTCAGGTGAAGCCAAAAAAGCAGGGGTAGCCATCCTCATCTCACATCAAGCAAAAACAAAAATTGATCTAATTAAAAGAGATAAGGAAAGGCATTATATCCTGCTAAAGGATAGCATAGATAATGAAGCAGTATCAATATTAAACATATTACACACCAAGTGGTGGAGCATCTAAATTCTTAAAAGAGAAATTAAGAGAGCTGCAAAAAGAAATAGACAGCAAAACTATAATAGTGGGAGATCTCAACCTCAATCTCAACTCTCAGAATTAGAGAAATCAAACCACAAAATAAATAAGAAAGAAGTCAAAGAGGTAAATAGAATACTAGAAAAGTTTGATATGATAGATCTTTGGTGAAAGCTAAATGGAGACAGAAAGGAGTACACTTTCTTCTCAGCAGTTCATGGAACCTATACAAAAATTGATCATATACTAGGACATAAAAACCTCAAAATCAAATGCAGTAAGGCAGAAATAGTAAATGCATCCTTTTCAGACCACAATGCAATGAAAAATACTTTCAATAAAAAGCCAGGGGAAAACAGACCAAAAAATAATTGAAAATTGAATAATCTTCTACTAAAGAATGATTGTGTAAAACAGCAAATCACAGACATAATTAATAACTTCACCCAAGAAAATGACAATAATGAGACATCATACCAAACTGTGTCGGGTATAGCCAAAGCAGTAATAAGGGGAAGTTTTATATCTCTAGAGGCCTACTTGCATAAAATAGAGAAAGAGAAGGTCAACGAATTGGGCTTACAACTAAAAATGCTAGAAAAGGAACAAATTAAAAACCCCAGACAAACACGAAACTTGAAATTCTAAAAATAAAAGGTGAGATTAATAAAATTGAAAGCAAAAAAAAAAAAAAAAAAACTATTGAATTAATTAATACAACTAAGAGTTGGTTCTATGAAAAAAAAAACAACAAAATAGACAAATCTTTAGTAAATCTGATTTAAAAAAGGAAAGAGGAAAATAAAATTGTTAGTCTTAAAAATGAAAAGGGAGAACTCACCACTAATGAAGAGGAAATTAGAACAATAATTAGGAGCTACTTTATTCACATTTATGCCAATAAATTCGATAACTTAAATGAAATGGAAGAATACCTTCAAAAATATAGCTTGCCCAGATTAACAGAGGAAGAAGTAAATAGTCTAAATAGTCCCATTTCAGAAAAAGAAATAGAACAAGCTATTAACCAACTTCCTAAGAAAAAATCACCAGGACCAGATGGATTTACATGTGAATTCTACCAAACATTTAAAGAACAGCTAACTCCAATGCTATATAAACTATTTGAAAAAATAGGGATTGAAGGAGTCCTACCAAATTCCTTTTATGACACAGACATGGCACTGATACCTAAACTAGGTAGGCTGAAAACAGAGAAAGAAAATTATAGACCAATCTCCCTAATGAATATTGATGCTAAAATCTTAAATAAAATATTAGCAAAAAGACTACAGAAAATCATCCCCAGGATAATACACTATGATCAAGTGGGATTTACACCAGGAATGCAGGGCTGGTTCAATATTAGGAAAACTATTAGCATAATCGATAATATAAATAACTAAATTAACAAAAACCATATGATCGTCTCAATAGATGCAGAAAAAAACATTTGATAAAATCCAATATCCATTCCTACTAAAAACACTTGAGAGTACAGGAATAAATGGACTATTCCTTAAAATAATAAGGGGCATATATTTAAAACCGTCAGTAAACATCATATGTAATGACGATAAACTGGAACCTTTCCCAGTAGATCAGGAATGAAACAAGGCTGCCCACTAACAACATTACTATTCAATATTGTACTAGAAACACTAGCCTCAGCAATAAGAGCTGAGAAAGAGATTAAAGGAATTAGAGTAGGTAATATCATTCTTTGCAGATGATATGCAGATAGAGAACCCCAAAGACTCTGCTAAAAAGCTATTAGAAATAATTCAGAACTTTAGCAAAGTTATAGGATTCAAAATCAATCCACATAAATCCTCAGCATTTTTATACATTACCAACACAATCCAACAGCAAGAGATACAAAGAGAAATTCCATTCAAAATAAGAGTCGATAGTATAAAATATTTGGGAATATATCTACCAAAGGAAAGTCAGGATTTATATGAGCAAAATTACAAAACACTTGCCACAAAAATAAAGTCAGGTTTAAATAATTGTAAGGACATTAAGTGCTCTTGGATAGGCCGAGCAAATATAATTAAGATGACAATACTCCCTAAACTAATCTATTTATTTAGTGCTATATCAATCAGACTCCCAAGAAACTATTTTAATGACCTAGAAAAAATAACAACAAAATTCATATGGAAGAATAAAAGGTCGAGAATTGCAAGGGAACTAATGAAAAAAAGTCAGATGAAGGTGCTCTAGGTGTACCTGATTTAAAGTTATATTATATAGCAGCAGTCACCAAAACCATTTGGTATTGGCTAAGAAATAGACTAGTTGATCAGTGGAATAGGTTAGTTTCACAGGAAAATATAGTGAATAAAAATAGCAATCTAGTGTTTGACAAACCCAAAGATCCCAGCTTTTGGGATAAGAATTCATTATTTGACAACAGCTGCTGAGAAAACTGAAAATTAGTATGGCAGAAACTGGGCATGGACCCACACTTAAAACCACATACTAAGATAAGATCAAAATGGGTCCATGATTTAGGCACTAAGAACAAGATCATAAATAAATTAGAGGAACATAGGATAGTTTACCTCTCACACTTGTGGAGGAGGAAGGAATTTTTGACCAAAGGAGAATTAGAGATCATTATTGATCACAAAATAGAAAATTTTGATTATATCAAATTAAAAAGCTTTTGTACAAACAAAACTAATGCAAACAAGATTAGAAGGGAAGTAACAAATTGGGAAAACAGTTTTACAGTTAAAGGTTCTGATAAAGGCCTCATCTCAAAAATATATAGAGAATTGACTCTAATTTATAAGAAATCAAATCATTCTCCAATTGATAAATGGTCAAAGGATATGAACAGACAATTTTCAGATGATGAAATTCAAATTATTTCCACTCATATGAAAGAGTGTTCCAAATCACTACTGATCAGAGAAATGCAAATTAAGACAACTCTGAGATACCACTACATACCTGTCAGATTGGCTAACATGACAGGAATAAATAATGATGAATGTTGGAGGGGATGTGGGAAAACTGGAACACTAATACATTGTTGGTGGAGTTGTGAAAGAATCCAACCATTCTGGAGAGCAATCTGGAATTATGCCCAAAAAGTTATCAAAATGTGCATACCCTTTGATCCAGCAGTGCTACTACTGGGCTTATATCCCAAGGAAATACTAAAGAAAGGAAAGGGACCTGTATGTGCCAAAATGTTTGTGGCAGCCCTTTTTATAGTGGCTAGTACCTGGAAAATGAATGGATGTCCATCCATTGGAGAATGGTTGGGTAAATTATGGTATATGAATGTTATGGAATATTATTGTTCTGTAAAAAAATGTCCAGCAGGATGAATACAGAGAGGCTTGGAGAGACTTACATCAACTGATGCTGAGTGAAATGAGCAGAACTAGGAGATCATTATACACTTCAACAATGATACTGTATGATGATGTATTCTGATGGAAGTGGATATCTTCAACATAGAGAAGAGCTAATCTAATTCCAATTGATCAATGATGGACAGAATCAGCTACACCCAGAAAAGGAACACTGGGAAATGAGTGTAAACTGTGAGCATTTTTTCTTTTTCTCCCCAGGTTATTTTTACCTTCAGAATCCAATTCTTCCTTTGCAACAACAACCACAACAACCACAACAACAAAATTCGGTTCTGCACATATATATATTGTACCTAGGATATACTATAACATATTTAATATGTATGGGAAAGCCTGCCATCTAGGGGAGGGGGTGGAGGGAAGGAGGGGAAAATTTTGGAACAGAAGGGAGTACAAGGGATAATGTTGTAAAAAATTACCTATGCATATCTACTATCAAAAAATGTTATAATTATAAAATTAATAAAAAAGAACTACTTTAGAATTTTTAGCTGATATAAACTGGAAGATGAATGGATGTCCATCAATTGGAGAATGGTTGGGTAAATTATGGTATATGAAGGTTATGGAATATTATTGCTCTGTAAGAAATGACCAGCAGGAGGAATACAGAGAGGCTTGGAGATACTTGCATGAACTGATGCTGAGTGAAATGAATAGAACCAGAAGATCGTTGTACACTTCAATGCTGTATGAAGATGTATTCTGATTGAAGTGGATATCTTCAACATAAAGAAGATCCAACTCCAGTTGATCAATGATGGACAGAAATAACTACACCCAGAGAAGGAACACTGGGAAGTGAATGTAAATTGTTAGCACTACTGTCTATCTACCCAGGTTACTTATATCTTTGGAATCTAATACTTAATATGCAACAAGAAAATGGTATTTATACACATATATTGTATCTAGGTTATATTGTAACACATGTAAAATGTATGGGATTTCCTGTCATGGGGGGGAGGGAGTGGATGGGGGGGGTAATTTGGAAAAAATGAATACAAGGGATAATGTTATAAAAAAAATTGCTCATGCATATATACTGTGGAAAAAAATCTAAAAAAAAAAAAAGAAAGAATATTTAGCTGAAAACCATCTCTTTTTAATTTCTGTGAATTTGTTTGTTTTTTATAGGCCAAGAAAAATAATTTTTCCTACTATGTGACAATCTTTCACTGTCTTTCAAATATAAAAATGGCAACATTTCACTCCTAGATCTTTTCTTTGCATTAAACATACTTCATTGTTAAGGACCATGCCTTAGGTGAAGGGGCAAGTCAATTCTCCTAGACCTCCAGAGCTGTGAAACATAAACTTTAAGGAGTTGCTGGGTAGCCTTTGCTGACACAGATGTTCCTTGTGGATTGGGAATGAAATAAATTGGAAGCAAGAAGGAAGAGGAGAGAGGTCAGAGAACACAATTGCCTCATAGTCTCCTTGTATCATCATCATCATCCTCTCACATAAAGAAGATCCATTCTACAGGTCTGAGTTAAACCTCCAGCTGCCACTACCAGATGGCTCCTGTATCACAACACTTCACTTCTTTAATAAATCTTTGTATGGTTAATGGATAGAATAGTGAGTGGGTCTAGAAGCAGGAATACCCAAGATCATAATCACACTGTGAATACTTACTTACTGTGAGAACCCTAGGCAAGTTACATAAACCTTCTTTGCTTCAGTTTCCTCAAATGGGAATAATAAGAGTACTTGACTCCCAAAGTTATTTTTAGCATATTTTTCATTGTGGGCATTTTATTCTAACATTCTTTTCCACAGGGGTAGAGATAGATAGATAGATAGATAGATAGATAGATAGATAGATAGATAGATAGATAGATAGATGGATGATAGAGCATTTATTAAGTGTTTACTGTCTGCTATGGATACTATGCCACAGTGAGATATTTGTAAAATGCTTATTCCAGTGCCTGACACATAGGCGATGCTATATAAATGCTATTATTATTTTTAAGTGGTTCCTTCACCATCTTAGTGGCTTTTCAAGTTATCAATATCTTTTTTTTTTTAATGAAGTGTTATGCAGAACACAACAGAACACTTTATGGAGCAGGAAGGCTTAAAAAACAAAAAAAAACAAAACAAACAAAAAAAAAAACTATTGCTTCTCCCACTCTAGACTTCCATAAAGGGATCCTGCAATCACATTAATTAGCTTTAATGGCTATAGGAAGAATGGCAAGAAGATATCTTTTTCTTACCACATGGTGACTTTTTTCCTTTAATTAATTTTATGGTTTAATGGATATATTTGGAGAGGGAGGGAAAGAAAACCTTGGATGGGAAAATAGAAATTTGCTATCAAGGACTGACAGTTACCAAGATAAAGTGTACTAAATGTGGCCAGAACCTGCATTAAACTAACTAATAGGCTTGAAAATGAGATCCAAACAAGTTGAGTTGAAAGGAGTTTTTTGATTCATAGGTGACAATGTTGCTTTTGATTCATAGTTAATAATATAAGTCTTTATATCAGAATGCCTGAAACCCTGGATGTGGGGATTAGGGGGATGGATAGAGATATGTGTATATGCATACATGTATTTTACATTTTTACAAGGTTTGTTAATAACTATCTTTGATAAACCCTATTATTTATATCATATACATCTACAGTATTGAAATAAATGGCTGATGTAGCACATTGAGGTGAAATGAATGTTTATTTCATCATGGTGTGCCTCATCAGCCATTTATTTCAATACTGTAGATGTCATCAGCATTTTGACTGATAACCTTTTTGTAAGACTTTTCTTACCTGAACCACTCACCCAACAGTTTAATTTTAGGTATGGCATTAATCTTTGTGGTTTTGAGGATAACTTGAGTCCAGAAATCTTTTCCTATACAAATTTGGTGTTACAAAATCAGTCCATTGTAAAATATTAAAAAGATTAGAAGGATCAACCTTAGAGTCTAGAAATTGAGATCAAATTCAGACTTACTTAAATTTCTAATGATGTTAAGACTAAGGGCAAGAAAAGTGTCCTTAATATTTCTGAAGTAAAGAAAATATATTATTTTCTTCTTATGGGGTGAGAGTTTTAATAGAAATCATTGGAGGGAGCTATTCTGGGTCAAATATATACAACAAAATATTGAGCTTATAAAATAGAGTGTAGAGATTGGAACAGGAAAATATCTTCCATTTTCACTTATAACTTTCTTTCCATGTCATAAAAATTTTAGTTTCCAGTTGTATAACTATATCTATACCAACTTGACTTGTAAAATCAGTATTTTAAATCCAAGTATAAAAATTCAAATTTGTCCCTAATAAGTTTCATGTGAACCAAGTTTTGTGAAAAATAATTTATTAAACACCTACTATGTGCTAAGTTCTATGTTGTGAGGATACAAAGAAAGACAGAGATCCTGCCTTCAAGGAACTCACACTCTATTCAGTGAGAGAACATGTAAACAGACAAGATGAAAATGGAACAAATTAGAGATATCAGAAGCAAGGTACTTGCATTAAGGGAGAATCAGAAAGTTCTTGCAGAAAATGAGATTTGAAGCTATGATTTGAATCCAGCAGAGATATTTGCTGCTTGGAACAACCCTGATTGAAGAAGAAAGGCTTTCCCTGAACTGTGTGCTACTTATGTGTGACTAGTGGAAAGGAGCACAGACTAGCCAAGAAAGAAAAAATGGAAAAACTCTCCAGCTGCTGGAATTGGGGCTTCTGCTTTTGCTGAAAGAATCTAACACTATCTTTGCAGCAGAGAAGAGAAGAAGTCCATGAAAGAATTGACGTAGTACATCAGGAGAGGAGACACAGAAGAGATTTAGCTCAAGTGTCGTATTCTGTAGAGAAGCAGCTCCATCATTGAAATTTTGTGCAGACTGTTCTTGAGGAAAACAAAGCATATCAACATTTGAAATTCAGAATTGTGAATTGTCCTGGACATGTGTTCCTTATGTGCATGCCATTCTGCCACAGTTCTGCAAAGGTGCACACTACCTTGCCCATGAAGGACAATTTGGGCATCAATAAGAGAGAGTATTCCCTGTTTGCAGGTGAAATGTTTTATTATTCTTGTTTTACTTTCTGTTTGGTAAATGTTTCTGATTAAAAATTAATGGAACTCACCATGATTGGCTTATTAAATTGCAAACATATTAATAGGAATTTTCAAGAATTAAAATTTGCTGCAATAGGACAATAGTGCCCTTCACCAAAACTTTCAGAACCATTCAAGTTAGCAGTGGCTACTCTCTCTATTAAGGGAAGCTAAGTGGCACAGTGAATATAATGCCAAGTCTTGAATCAGATAGATACATCTTTCTAAGTTAAATCCAGCTTCAGACAATTACTTGCCTGTGTGAACCTGGGGGAGTTACTTAACCCTCTTTGGAAGTTAGTAAACCCATGTTTTGGAGAAGAAAATAGCAAGCTACTCAGGACCTTTGCCAAGAAAATCCCCAAAGGGGAAAGGAAGAATGGGAAATGACTGAAACAAATGGATAACAGTGACAATGGCCTCTGTAAACCCTGAATTTGCCAGTGTGAGAATAGGCTGAATGATCCAACTAACCTAGAGAAGAAAGGAGGAGGAGGGAAGAGGTTTTTGTTTCACAATCATATTAGAACTGTATTATAGAAGTACAAAGATTTCTATCGTAGTCCAAGGAGAAAGGTCATTAAGTCATTGCTAATTTTTTTAATTGATATATTTTTATGTTTATGGAAGATTAGTCTGTTGTCATTATGAAGAATGGAAGAGAGAAGAATAAAGAACATATTTAGGTGGGTATAATCTAGGTGTGTAGGGCAAGATTTGTATGAGGATTTGAATTTGGAAATACAGAGTTCAGGGGTAAAAGAGACAGGACATAACAGTGAATAGAAATAAAAAAAAGTGAAGGACAGGAAAGAGTCAGCGATAATAATAATATTTATAGTATCCATTGCTTGGGTGAATAACATCAGAACTGACAGAAATCATAAAGTCAGGAAAGGAGCAAGATGCCAGGAAAAAAGAAATTCTGTTTTGGACATTTTGAGAGTTTAAAGTATAAGGACAGTTCTTTTTAAGACAAGGAGTTAATTAAATTAGCTTAATCGAGATAACTGTAATGAAATCCCAATATCATCATAGTTATGGGTTTCTATCTATCTATCTATCTATCTATCTATCTATCTATCTATCTATCTATCTATTTATTTAACTTCACTGACTTCTTTGACTTCTTTAACTTATATGGATCAAGCCAGGGTTTAGAACAGAACACAGAGGGCTCTGGACTTCACAGTCCCTAATCCTTGGCCTATGAACCAAAACCACTGTAACTTACTTCTTATTTATATGTATCTGCTTCTCTTGATATCGTTGACCCTGAACCTTTAAAAACCATTTATTCATAAATGTGAGCCCCATGTCACAGTTGAAGGGGTTTATCCAATAGTTCTATGGTTTGCTATTTAAAGCTTTGAAACCTGATTTTTTTTTTTTTTAGACTTTATCATGTTTCAAATTCCATTCTCTTCCTTATCCAATGATTTCCCTACTAGCTTTTCTTTTTCAGTATCTCTAATACTAATTAATATGTGGCTATGGAGCTAATAACATAGAATAATATAGAAAATTATTATAAGTTCTCATTTCAGTTTTTACATCAGAAAGTTTTATTTATTGTATATTTTAACTCAGATTTTTTTTAATTTTCTGACCTAGAATATTACCATATATATGGTAATATACATACACATATACATAGGAGTGTATGTATTCACATGTGTATATAAAATATACCTACATCACCTCATTCCATTTTCATATACATATAGTTCACATTTTAGATACAGTCTATAGTTGGAAACTAAGGGAATATTTCCCTTAATGACATACAGGTAGATCTGGTATTTGGCAGAGAAACAGTGCTTTATGAATTTGCTGAGGAAAAGTTTAGGAGTGAGTATGCCAAAAGCTAAATGTGTTGTAATATTAATACTACTTTCTACTTCCACATCTGGTTTGAGTGAGAGATCCAATGGAGACCAATTCTACATCTTCTAAAGAATAAACTTGATTAACTGAGCTCTGATTGACAATGAAGAAAACTGTTGAGTAAAGAGTTGAATGGAATTATCTGCATTGTTCAGCCAATCTGAACAGTTTGTTTTGACTTTTGTTTTACTGATGAGGTAAATGAGACATCCTAGTAATTGATTTTGTTTAAATGAAAAACATTCTAAAGGAAGTTGAGGAAGTATAGTGTCAAGAAGTAGTAATAAATCCCTCTCTCCACAATATATGGACTATGAGGACTTTGAGAGAGTATGTCACAGTTGTATCTCATATTTTTTCTCTGGGAACCCTGGACCTTTTTTATTTGAGGGCATTTTAGGGGGAAAAAGAGCCACTACAAAGAGAAAAAAATAATTATGACTACTAGGGTAATGGACAGAGAATAAGCTCCTTAAAAGTTTTTCAAATTTTTAAGACTTATTGAGACTGATGCCATACTGACCTAGCCTTTGATAGTGCAGGGTCATTAGAAAACCAGGATTCAGCATTTGGAAGAAAGAGAAATATGAAGTTCTACAATAGTAATAGACTATTCATTCATGTACTCTCAGTGAATTAAAATAATGAATGCATGTCTTTTGCCATGTTAATTATATGCTTAAGAATTTAGATAGGCAACATCTGAAAAGGATGAGTATACAAATAAATTGCCTCTTTATAATTACTAAATATGTGTTCATTTCAGCTGCAAATAAAGTTTTTTGAACAATCACATGAGTGGTGATTTTCTGACCTTATAGGTTTTCTTGATTATTAATATTATATAAATGAACTTTTACTGAATACTTAATTCCCAGATGATAGAAATTATTTTAAAAATACCATTTAAGTGAATCTGATTTATTTTTTTAAAATTCTTAGTACATTAATCATCTCAAATATTCTTTGTCAAAATGAATCAACAATTGGATGCATTCCAAGTGTAGTTAGGGAACATTTTCTATACCAAATTCTTTTCCATAAACCACTAGTATTTTCCCAGACATATTTAAATAACAACATGACTAAAACAATTAGAACAAATTTATGGATTTGGGTGAAGTTGAATAAATTTTTCTCATATGAGATCTTTAGTTTGTCCCACATGAAAGGAGAATGATCAAAGTAAATGGAAAGACTGTTGATACTGGAAAAGATCCATTATTTCATCAGTATGCCATTGATGCAGAATATATCCCTTCGATGTCTTGTCATCTTTTAATTTCTTATTCGTGTTTTTCCATAAATCATCCTACTAGGTATTGGGCACTGTGCATTGTATTGAGAATATAAGTCCCTACCCAAATCTGAGAGTCCTGAGAAGGTAACGCATTCTAGGAATGGAAAGTCAAAGAAATAAGATGGAGGGTGCTGATTGAGGAACAGTTTATAGACCAGTATAGCTGGTAGTAGTACAGGGAGGGAAGAGGTATTTATGAAAATTGGAAAGGTAGAAATTAGTATATTGTAAAAACCATTACTTGTAGCTATAACTGCCAAGCAAAAGACTTTATATTTGATTCCAGATGTAACAGAAAGTATTTAAAATTCACTGACAAGGAGAGTGTGAGAATGGAGGCAGAAGTAACACTTATCTCTAATTCTTTTAATCCTGTAATTCCTAAACTATGAGAATAGCTTCCTAATTGGTCGGCCTGCTTTCAGTTCCTATTCAATCCATCCTTCATAAATAACAATTCCTGAATCCAAGGGATGATTGTGTTATTTCCCTGCCCATAAAGCTCTTATGGCTCAGTATTTCCTCTGAAATAAAATACAAATGTTGGGAATTTGGGAATCCTTCACAATCTAAATGCAGTTTATAGTATGGATATTTTTATAGATTGTTTCCATCCATACACTCTAAACTTTAGCCACACTAATCTACTTGCTTTTTCTTATATACAACATCCTATCTCTTGTAGCTTCATCGTTCCACTGGTGATCATTCAGGTATTCTGCCCACCATCTCCCTACCTCTTTCTCTTAGAATCTTCATTTCAACATATGTACCAAGTCTAAAATTTTCTGATTCCCCCAACCTCTATCACCTTCCCCCAAATACCACCTATTTATTTCATTTCTTCTCTTTTAAAAAATTAAAATTTTATTCAATGTTAATTAATCCTTCTCTGAATTTATTGCTGTTATTGGTTTAATTGTGTCCACAGTATTTAATACAAGAAGAATATGATCAATTCTGATGGACGTGGCTCTTTTCAACAGCAAGGTGACTAAGGCCAGTTTTGATGATCTTGTGATGAAGAGCCATCTGCACCCAGAGAGGACTATGGGAACTGAGTGTAAATCACAACATAGCTTTTTCACATTTTTGTTTTGTTGGTTGCTTGCATTTTGTTTTCTTTCTCTCTCTCTTTTTTTTCCTTTTTGATCTGATTTTTCTTATGCAGTATGATAATTGTGGAAACATGTTTAGAAAAACTGTACATGTTTAACATATATTGCATTACTTGTCATTTAGGGGAAAGGAGGGAGACAAACATTTTAAACGCAAGGTTTTGTAAGAGTGTATGTTGAAAACTATCTATGCATATGTTTTGAAAATAAAATGTTTTACAAAAATACTGATACTTTGTGACCCCATTTGGAGTTTTCTTGGTGAACACTCTGGAGTGCTTTGCCATTTCCTTCTCTCATTTGACAGGGAAAGAACTGGGGAGACAGGGTTACGTGTCTTGTCCTGGGTTGAGTTAAATTAATTTCTGGGGCATACTGTGTGTGTGTGTGTGTGTGTGTGTGTGTGTGTGTGTGTGTGTGTTCTACCCTCCTTTGATCTACTGGGGTGAAAGTTAGTTCAAACAATGCCCACTGCTCCACCCTGTTCCTTTCTTGGTGGTGTAATGTTCTACTTGTACACAGTGATTGTGTGAGATAATAAGTTTACCCTCCATCTCCCTTTCTACCTCAGTGCATTTATCTTTTCCTTTTTTTTCCCTTTCTTCTTTTATGATCATCAAAGAGCTTATAATCTACTATAAATCCCTGTGCACTGCAAGAGTCCAGTAGATACTACACAGGGAAAATTAAACTTCATAAATCAATGGTATTTGTAAGGAAATAGAGACTATAAGGGACTCAGATAAGGAATAGGAGAAAATGATCCTAACACTATTATTGAAATATGTTCAATATAATCATATTCATTCAAAAGAAAATTTGAAATTTAATAATAAAAGGCCTTACAGCCCTAGGCATCCCATTTTAGTCACATAGGCCAAAACAACTTTCAGAGAAAATTATGAGTTACAAATAAGTTGCCCTGAACAGAAAGAGCATTTTATAGAAAACCAAGAAAGGTACAAAGAACCTTTGACAAAACTATCCTTATCCTGATAAGGCTTGAGTATTCTGGGAATCTAAATAAGCAATCCATGACTTCTATTTTAGTAGTTAAAATGCAATCAACATACATTGTCTAGTGTCAAACATTGTCTAGATAAGTTGACTCTCTGATAGACTGTACAGTGGAAGGGATGTTACCAAAGTTTCTGCTAAACTAGGTGGCCATTTGGTTTTCTCTCTCTAAGAGAGAACAGACAATCTACCTTTTATGTCACACAATTTACTAATTTGCTGCTTGTTACTATGGCCAAACTAGTCCATGCTATGTATCACACCTGTAACAAAGGTATATAAGCCAATATTACTTGATCTTCTCCTTGCCCTCAATATCACACCGAATGATCAAGTACATAAGTTTGAACAAAACAATATTTTGATCCACAGAACTAGACAAGATCCCTATGCTCTTCTAAAGTATCCCTCTGGAATAACTCAGATGCCAAAAATGAGATTATGTTAAAGCTATTAAATTTTATTCTTTCAACTATAGTAGAGTTCAAAACTTTGTAAAGACAAGCATAAAATGAAGGAGATAAGGACAGAAGTCTTACAAATGAATAAGATTTGAAGATTTTAGTGGAATCCAAGCTTCATATGAGACAACAGGGTGATATAGCAGCCAAAAAATTAATTTTATGCTGTATTTAGAGAAAAATCATACCAGAAGAGATTAGAATCTTGGCATGCTTTGGCCTATTGAGAACTTATCTTGAATATTGCATTTATTATGGGAGCCAGAGTTCAGGAAAGACATTGATAAGCTAAAAAGTGTTCAAAGTCCATTGACGATAGTGAAGGCCCTCAAGGTCATCCTACATGAGGTTTGATCCAGGAACTTGATATATTTAGCCAAGAGATCCCCAGAAGAATATTATAGCAGCCATCAAGCATTTTAAAGATTGTGATAATTAAGGCGATGTGGCATTTTCTTTTTGGTCTCCCCAAAATAAGTATAGAAATAATTTTGCTACTGTAAACCCAGTGAGAAACTTCTCAGTGTCAAAACTCTTGACATTATCAAATGGTTTAGGGATAAGAAATAAATCTAATTCTATTAATGGAACTGAAATTAAAAAAGCATTGCCAACTCCATGCTGCTACATGGCATCTCGCCTTATTAGTATTATATTAGTGCCTTTAAGAGATAGGACATAATTGATTTTCTGTTTGTACCTCCAGTACAGATAACCATCTATGTTTTGCACATAACAAGTGATTAATAAATGCTTTTTTCTACCAATCAACTAACAACAACAACTAACACTTCTATGGTGCTTACTCTATGGCAGTTACTATGCTAAGTGTTTTACAATTAATATCTCATTTGCCTTTCACAACTCTAGGAAGTCAGTTCTGTTATTATCCCCATTGCTGTTGAGGAAACAGAGAAAAATAGATATTAAGTGACTTGCCTTGAGTCACAAAACTGATCTGTGAGACTAGATTTAAGATCAGATCTTCCTGACTCCATCCAGATACTTTACTGTGCCACCCAGCCACTAAAATTGCTCAAGATGAATCATTTAAATTTATTTTGTCTCATTTTCTTCATCTATAGAATAAGGAATTGGAACCAACTGGCCTCTAAAGTCTACTTCACTAAAGTGTTAATATATGATCTTATGATTCTAGATCATCACCCCTCTCCCCACAGCTGATCTAAGACAACTTGTTGGACATTCTATAAAGGAGATTTTTAATTGTTTATGGTTTGAAGTAGATAGACTCTGAAGTACTTACTTATTGTACTAGTATGAAGACTACCATACTGAGAATTGCTTAGATCCCATACAAATTCCGTCCTCCTTTTTAATTCCTGGGTTTCCTAATCAATAAACTGAATGTTCCTGGATTCAACTTCCTTATCAAGGACTACATATCCAGAATCATGAGGGTTTCTCTGTGTCCTATTTATTTTTCTTTTTAAACCTTTTTTTCATTGTTTTCTTATGCTCTGGTTATACATGAACATTATTTTTTTAAAGACACATTAGTTTATGAATCATGTTGGGATTTCCTGTTTCTTCTTTATCAGGTTAGGGAACACTAATCCATGAGAACTTCTTGCATTTAAATCCCTTCCTGCACACTGGATATATTGGTCATATTATCCTGGCTTCTTCTGCTTCCTAGAAATCAGATTTGATGTGAAAACCTGCAAAAAGAAGGAAAACAAGATAGCAGATGAGAAAGCTTGATAAATGTATTCTGTTGCATTTGCATTTAACTTCCCAGCTGATTGGCATTACCATTAGGTTAAAATATTTATTGCACTTGTTCAAGATAAATTGCATCAATATAATTTATTATTTAAGAACAAATGAAAAGAATCTGCATCCAGGAAGATAATATTTAGGATTCACAGTACTCTCAGCAGGAGGATTAAGCAAGTGCTAAATTATTTGTTTTATAATTTATAAAATGCAAAAATAGAGCTAAATATTTCAACATTTTTCACAATAGCAATATAAAAGGTATTACAAAGAAACTTCAGTTCAAAAAAAGTTCAAAGAATCTTCCAACAGCATAAAGAGTTGTGTTTTATTTCCCACTATGCCACGAATATGCCCAGTGACCTGCATATGTGAATTGGCCTCTCTGGCCCTCAATTCCAAATCTAGAATTATGAAATTAATATTAGTAGGAGCTTGTGTTTATATGTGATTGACAATCACAACACCTATGTGACCTAAGCCATGAAAATATTAGCGCCTCCATTTGATAACTGGGGAAATTAAAGCTCAGGGAGATTTAGTGCTGTGATCAAGGCTACATAGAATGGGAATGAGGCCCCAAGAATCAAACCCAACTTTTTTGAAGTTCAGTTCCTTCTACTATGTTGCTCAGTCCCTCCCAGCTCTCATATCCAATGACTCTGAACTATTCATTCCTTTGAGGACTACTTCAACTAGATTATTACCATAAAGGTTCTTCCATGATTGAGGAAAATAATTTATGTAGAAGATTTTTTAATAAATAATTCCCCTAGCATCTTAACATTTCCCACTGTTTCACTATAATTTCTGTGGTTAAGGATTGTGTATCCAGGAATTTCAAATGAAATCATAATGTCTAACAATTATGCTCTATTAGATAAGTATAACTTTCTTTTAGTTCCAGTAGATTTTCTAAACTACTAGGGAAATTTATATTGATAATTTCTTTTTAAAACTGACATAAAGGAAACTATAACAATTTCCTTTGTCATCATTTTCATTATATTTTGACATCATCAGTGATATTGTTTCCCTATCATCTAGCTATCACAACATAGTCTCTACAGACTTGTTCTTAGCCTGCTTTTAACATCACAGTCTGGTCTATGTAGATTTGTATTGACCTCATTTTGCCATCAACTTGACATTGTAATTTGGTCTCCATGGAAACATTGAAACCATTTTGTCATTATAATTTGTCATTATAATGTGGTGTCCATAGACTTATCAAAATTGTTTTCATATAGCAATTTGACATCACAACCCAATCTCTGTAGGCCTGCCCTGAGACTGTTGTGACTATGGTAAATTACATTCAAATGAGTGGGAATAGAACTGTGATAAACATAATGAAAAATATCCACTGTGAATACTCAGTACCTTTTTTTCAATCCTGAATATGTGCATAATTTAAGTTAAACTTTAAAGTAATAACAAGAAAAAGCTTGGACTTCAGTATAGCTTTTGTTAGCTAGGAAAGGAAGCATGTACTGAGTGTATTATAATGAAGAAAACAAACATAAAACAAACACACAAACAATCTAGAGTGAGGAATCTGAGATTTCCAGTCCTACTGCTACATTTGATTTCACTTATTAAGTAGATAAGGAAAAAGTGTCTTGTGACTTTTGACGTCACTCAACCTTTGTAAGCATCAAATTATATTGACATTCATATAGTGTTTTAGAAGGTTTGCAAAGAACTTTCGGTACAAGTATTTCAATAAGCCTTAAAACAACTCTCTGAATTTAGTACCATTATTCCTATTATATAATAGAGATTAGGAAAGAGATTCAGAATGGCTAAGTAATTTCTTCATCCAACTAATAGCATTGTAGGTAAGATTTTATCGCAATTCTCTCTCAATGTCAGATCTAACACGCTTTAGATGCCAAAATCCTTTTGTAAAATGGTGGCAACAATTGAAATTTTATTTAGATTACACGAAAAAATGCATGTAAAGTGTTTTAGAAACCAAGTTTCATAAAACTGTCTATAATTTTTTGTTATTATTTTCATTGTCAATTATTTATTTAGTACCCATTCATTCATTTTATTTATTTATTAATAATTTCATTATTAATATATATATATATGTATACACACACACACACATATATATATATATATATATATTTGAACTCAAGTCCTCCTGACTACAGAGCTAGTGCTCTATTTACTGCTCTACCTAGCTGCCCTTCATTGTTAATATCAATAAATCAATCGTTTGATGGAGCTCAAATAGAATAAGATAAATACATTTCCAGATAAAGCATTTATTTATATAATGCCTGACTAAGTTTTGAATATTAAAATACAAGCAAAATTAAAGACAATTCATGACCTTGAGGAGTTTCTTGCACACACACAAATGTGTGCATACAGTGTGTATGTGTATGTTTACATACACATTTACATTTACAGGTAATCATCATGTCAAGAAAATGTATAGAGGTACAGAGTATCAAGAACAGCAAGAGAAATGAGAATACTTGGCTTGAATACCTCCTCAAATGGAAGAACTGAAGGAATTAAAATGGAGATGAGGACAGAGTATTTTCTAGGGTAAAAAGAATGCTGAGGCAGAGGTAGAAAGATCCAGAGTCAGAAGTAGAACGGCAAGAGAAAGTTACTGTTTTCCTTTTATTATTTTTTACATATTTGATTTTTTCAACAGATTATTACCCAAATGTATAAATGTTTCCAAATAGATATTAGGATTTAAGCTAAGTTCCTAAGGTTCATAAAAGGGATTCTCATCCAACTTTAGTAGCAGACAGTGACAGGAATAATTATTTTATTTCCACATTGTTTTGAGTTTTTTCCTTATGCCTGTATATTTTGAAAGCTAAATGTTCTACACAGTGTTGATCATTTAGTCTGATAAAGTCTACTAATTATTGTAATTAAGGCTTTTTTTTTTTTAAACTGATCAGTGTTTTTTGCATGATCATGAGGAATACTTTGGTCTGTAATTATGCTTCTTTTCTAGCATAGTTCATTTGTTAAGTTCTCAAGGATATCTTGAGGTCTTTTTGTAGGATGGTAAATTATAATCTGTCAGTTAGTGAAAAATCATGAGCTTCTGATATGTAATTATGACAAACGGGTCATATATTGCTAGACTTTTGGTATCTAATAAATTTTTTGATTCTAAAATAATGTCATAGTTTCTATTTTCTCATAACCTTACATGATCTATAGCATATTCTTGAGGACTACTCTTTCATTTCATAAGGCTAGATAGATAGATAGATAGATAGATAGAAGAATAAATATATATGCTCACAGTTTAAAATCTCTAAGGGGTACACAGTTACTACAGCCTCCTTGTCTCGGAGCGAGTATAGGGAATTATGTTTTCTGAGATTATAGTTCCTGAACCCCTTATTATTATGTGATCCTTTCTATCATTAAGCAATTGAATTCTTTTACTTTTAGAAAAAGGATTTCTAGAGAAGTTATGTAAGCAAAGCTGGTACAAAATATTCCTTCTCAAGTAGAGGTATATGAGTTCCATGGGGAAAGAAAGTTCAATTTTAAAGTATTAAGTTATTGAGAACCACTTTTAGAGAATGCAAGTAGTTAGTTGCTAATTCAGGAATACATATTAAGTTGCTTGATTTTATTCTATCACTCTCTGTACTATACCATGATGCTTCTACATTAATCAATGTTGACTTTTGAGGGAAAAACATCTGTAAGCTAATTCATTAGAAATATAGAAATGTCTGAATTAATAAAAAAAAAACACTTAATGAATTCCACATCACATATTTGTTAGTTTCTTCTTGCTTTCTATGATTTTTCATATTCATCAATATGGTCAGAAGATATATAAAATTAAAGGATACTATTTGGAAGAATTTTTCTACATAGAATTTTGAAAACTCAGTATAATGTTATTCACCATCTTCTCTTGCTTCCCTCAAGCAGACAATGATCAGTTTATACAACAGCTCTGCAAATGATATCCTTTGTACTTGGTGCAAAAAGAGTAGTCTTATGTTACCAGGAAAATTATTTTATGTACAGTGTTAATATATTAATTTTGATTCTAAAGCTGTAACTTTGCTTAATATTTTAAAAAAACTTGAATATTTAAACTTCTAATTATTATCCTCACAATTTACTATTAAGAAAGATTTTTTTTCCATTTTAATGATGCTGTTGTCTTTTATTTCCCAACAAATAAGAAATTAGTGATATTAGCAGGATGGGATCCAAACTCTCAGTTATTAGAAAAGCATGTATCTAGAGGCAGAGGACTAGAGTTCAAATCCCACTTCTTTGACTTGATATCCATGTGATCATAGTAATCTTAGCTTAATTTCTGATATGATAAATACAGGGATTGTCTCTTTATTTCATGTACATCATCCCTAATCCTTATGTGAAACATGATTTCTAGTATATACTTCTTTCCATTTTAGAATAGTTTGAAATAATTTGTTTCCACTCTAAACCCTTGCTCCAGGTCCTAGGCTTCAGGCTTCAATGATCTATCATTTGTTTTTTTATGCAACCCCTTTCACAAGATTCTTCACTAGGAGAAAATCTTTAATGTTTTAGCAAAAATTACTGGCTTTAAATAATTCATCAGCTGTGTCATGTCCTTCCTTAATATACAATACCAGGATGAGTCCATGCTCAAATAAAAGGCCTATCTTTTTCCCTTTAGTAAAAGAATTTCTGAAATTGGTAGGTCCTGGAATAAATTTTTGTTTGGAACAAGACCTGAAATATAAAGTACTAATGAGATTGAGAATGGTGTTACAGGAGAGATACATATGTTTTGCTGCCTAGCTACTTGAATAGGATTAACCCACTCAAGAGAGAGTTCTCTGAGTTCTTGAGGAAGAAATGCATGAAAATGAGTAAAATCGTTTTTTAAAAAAAACAACCTTTTTATTTTCAAAATATATATAGAGACAATTTTCAAGATTCACTTTTGCAAGACCTTGTGTTTCAATTTTTTTTCTCCCTCTATACTTCCCTGCCCTCTTCTGTAGAAGGCAAGTAATCCAATATCCAATATACGTTTAATGTACAATTCTTCTAGACATATTTCCACAATTATAATGCTGCACAAGAAAAATCAGATCAAAAAGAAAAAAAAGAAAAAATGAGAAAGAAAACAAAATGCAAGCAAACTACAACAAAAAAAGTGAAAATATTATATTGTGATCTACACTGAGTCCCCATAGTCCTTTCTCTGCGTGCAGATGTCTCTCTCTCTCCATTACAAGACTACTGAAACTGTACTGAATCACCTTGCTGTTGAAAAGAATGTCCATCAGAATTGATCATGTTATAATATTTTGTTGCTGGGAACAATATTCTCCTGGTTCTATTTACCACCATCAGTTCACTTAAGTGGCTACAGGCTTCTTTGAAATCATTCTGGTTATCATTTCTTAATATTCCATAATAAAATCCAATTCATACAGCATAACTTACTTATTTAGTTTTCCAATTTATTCTCCAACTGATGGGCATCCACACAATTTCCAGTTCCTTGCCACTATAAAAAGAGGTGCCATAAAAATTTTTGTATGTGGGTCCTTTTCCCTTTTTTAGTGACCTCCTTGGAATACATACAAGTCTAATAACAACACTGCTGGAACAAAGGGTATGCACAATTTGGTAGCCCTTTGGGTATAATTCTATATTGCTCTCAAGAATGTTTAGATCAGTTCACAACTCCACCACCAATGTATTAGTGTGCAGTTTTCCCCACATCCCCTCCAACAATCATTAAATTTTCTTGTCATTGAACCAATGTGAAAAGTATGCAGTGGTACCTCAGAGTTGTTTGAATTTACATTTCTCTTATCAGTAGTTATTTAGAACATTTTTATATGACTAGAAATAATTTTAGTTTATTCAGCTTAAAAATGTCTGTTCATATCCTTTGACCATTTATCAATTGGAGAATGGCTTGTATTCTTATAAATTTGAGTCAATTTTCTATATTTTTTAGAAATTAGTACTTTATCAGAACTCATCTTGTCTGCATTCCTTTTGTTTGTACAAAACTTTTTAAAATTAATATAATCAAAGTTATCCATTTTGCATTTCATAATGTACTCTAGTTCTTCTTTGGCCATAAATTCCTTCCTTCTCCACAAACCTGAAATACAGACTATCCTTTGCTTTTCTAATTTATTTATAGTGCCACTCTTTATATAGAAATCATGAACCCATTTCAACCTTTTCTTGGTATAGGGTATTAAGTGTAGGTCAATAACTACTTTCTGCCATACTAATTTCCAATTTTCCCAGCAATTTTTGTTACAGAGTGAGTTCATATCACAGAAGCTCCAGATCCTAGGAAGTGTTTGGGGGTCTATCAAACACTAGATTAATATTATCATTTTCTGTTGTGTTTTGTGAACCTAACCTATTCCACTGATCAACTACTCTATTTTTTTAGCCAGTACCAAATGGTTTTGATGATTTCTGCTTTATAATATAGTTTTAGATCTGGTATAGGTCTATTGCAATTTATTTTTATTTGCAATATTTTTAATTAATTCCCTTGAAATTCTTGTCTTTTTGTTCTTCCAGATGAACTTTATTATTATTTTTCTAGCTCTTTAAAATAAATTTTAGAAGTTTGATTGGTATACCACTAAATAAGTAAATTAACTTAGATAGAATTGTCATTTTTATTATATTAGCTCAGCCTAGCCATTAGCACTTGATATTCTTCCAATTAATTAGATCTGATTTTATTTGTGTGGAAAATGATTAGTAATTAAGTTCATATAGTTCCTGATTTTGTCTTAGCATATAGAAACCCAAATAATTTATATTATGTACAGTAATTTTAAATGGAATATCTCTTTGTATCTTTTGCTGCTGGACTTTGTTGGTAGCAAAGAAATACTGATGATTTCTGTGGATTTATTTTGTATCCTGCAACTTTGCTAAAGTTGTAAATTTTTTCTAGTAGATTTTTTAGTTGATTATCTAGGAATACATCATATCTCTTTCCAGAGAAACATTTGTTCTTTCTTTTTCTAGCTTTTCATTTGCATGCCCAATTCATTGATCTTCCCTTTCTCTGTTTTATGCAAGTAAACTTCTAGAGATATAAAACTTACCTTAAGTACTGGTTTGACTTCATCCCATAAATTTTGCTATGTTGTCTCATTATTGTCATTCTCTTGGATTAAATTATCAATTGTGTCTATGATTTGTTGTTTCACCTATTTGTTCTTTAGGATTAGATTGTTTAGTTTCCAATTAATCTTTAGTCTATTTATTGGCTCTTTATTAGAAATAATTTTTATTACATCATAATTTGAAAAAGATATATTACCTGTTTCTGCCGTTCAGTATTTGAATTTGAGATATTTATGCTCCAATGTATGGTCAATTTTTACTTAGGTCCCATGTACTAAGAAAAAAGTATATTCCTTCCTCTTTCTATTCAATTTATTCCAAAGGTTTATCATACCTAAATTTTCTTAAAAAAAAATTAAAAAAAAAAAATTTAACCTCCTTAGCTTCTTATTGATTTGGTATTTTGATATATGTAATTCTGATAGACCAAGTTTGAGGTGCCCCACTAGTATGCTTTTGGTGTCTATTTTTTTCTTAAAGCTCTCTTTACTTCTCCAGGAACTTGGTGCGTTTATGTTTAATATTGATATTACTTCATTATATGGTAACCCTTAGGAAGATGTATTTTCCTTCCTTATCTCTTTTAATTACATCAATTCTACTTTTTTCTTTATCTGAGATCTGAATCACTCCTGTTTTTTTTTTTTTTAATCCAGCTGAAGCATAATAGATTCTGCTCTAGCTAGTTACCTTTACTCTGAATGTATCACTCTCCTTTAAATGTGTTTCTTGTAAACAATATATTGTAGGATTCTGGCTTTTAATCCAGTCTGCTATTCACTTCTGTTTTATGGGAGAGTTCATTCCATTCACAATCACGGATAAAATGACTCTGTGTTTCCTTCCATCTTATTTTCCCAAGTTATATTTTTCTCTTTCTTCTTTAACTCTTCACCAGTGTTTTGCTTCTGACCACCCCCTCTCTCAATCAATTCTGACCACCTCTTTTTTTTTTTTTGCTTCTTCATGTTATGTAATTTACTCTATTTTACCTTCCCTTCCCTTTTTTACTAGTACAATCTATTTCCACCTGTAGCTTCTTTTTTATACCATCACAGCAAAGTCAAATTATACCTATGCCCTCTAGGTATATCCCTAACAAATGTACAGTTCTCAAGAGTTAAACATGTTCAGCAAAATAACTGTTTGGACATGTATACTAATATTGTATTTAATTTATACTTTAACATATTTAACATGTATTGGTCAACCAGCCATCTGGGGAGGAGGGAAAGGGAAGGAGGGGAAAAATTGGAACAAAAGGTTTGGCAATTGTTAAGGCTGTAAAATTATCCAGGCATATAACTTGTAAATAAAAAGCTATAATAAATTAAAAAAAAAAAAAAAAAAAAAAAACTAAGAGTTAAACATGTTATTTTTCCATAGAGGGATGTAAATATTTTAGTCTTTAAAAAACATATTTTTTTCCCCTTCCCATTTGGTTTTTGTAGGCTTCTCTTGATTTCTGTATTTGAAGATCAGATTTTCTGTTAAGCTTTGGTCTTTTCATAAAAAATAAATGAAAATTGCCTATTTCATAGAATATCATCTTTTCTCCTGAAAGATAATGCTTAATTTTGCTGGATAGTTGATTCTTGGCAGCAGTCCAACTCTCTTTGCCCTCTGGAATATCATATTTCAGCCTCTTGATCTTTTAAAATGGAAGCTACTAGATCTTGGGGAATCCTGAATATGGCTCCTCAATATTTGGATTATGTCTTTCTAGCTACTTGCAATATTTTCTTGATTTGATAATTTTGGAATTTCACTACAATATTACTTGGTGTTTTCATTTTGGGGTTTCTTTTAGGAGGTGATCAGTGGATTCTTTCAATGGCTATTTTATCCTCTGGTTCTAGGACATCTAGGACAAAGCGGTTTTCCTTGATGATTTTTTTGAAAGATGTTGTCTAGGCTCTTTTTTTTTTTCATCATGGTTTTCAGGTAGTCCAATAAATCTTACGTTGTCTCTCCTAGATCTACTTTCCAGTTTAGTTTTTTTTTTTTTTTTTTTTTTTTTTTTCTGATAAGATAGTTTAATTTTTCTTCCATTTTTCTTTTCTTTTCTTTTTGGTTTTGTTTGACTGATTCTTGATGTCTCCTGAGTTATTTGCTTCCATTTGTTCAATTCTAATTTTTAGTGATTTTTTTTTCAGTTATGTTTTTTATCTCCTTTTGCATTTGGCAAATTGAACTTTTAAATGAATTACTTGGTTAATTGGATTTTTTAAAGAAGTTGTTTTCTTTTTCTATTTCTCCAAAATTATTCTTTAAGGATTTATTTTCTTCAGACAATTTCTGTTTCTTTTTCCTGAGCTTTCATTTCCTCTCCCCATTCTTCTTCCAACTTTCTTTTATAATGCCTTTTGAATTCTTCCAAGAGTCTTGTGAGGTGGAGACCAATTTATATCATTCATTGAAGCTTCATCTGGAGATATTTTATCTTTAGTGTGCTCAGGGTTTAAGGTCTGTTATTTTCTGTTTCCATAAAAACTATCTATGGTCAGAATGCTTTTTGATTCTTTGCTCATTTTTAAAGGTTTAGTTCTGTTTTTAAGGGAAAGGGAGATTGTGCCAAAGGTACTTTACAGGAGACAATCTGCTTTACCCTGCTCCAGGGCTGATGCTGCTGGATTGCTTTCTGTGCTTGGTGGGCGTGGCTAAATCCAGTGTTATGCTGGGGTTCAGGGACTCACTATTTGCTTTCTATATTTACCTTGGAGATTTTACAGCCAGTCTGCTAATTCACTGGCTTCTGAACTACTAGAGTAGCCAATGCTGCTTTAATTTGGTTATGAGCCTCCCACTAGATTCCCCCAGTGCTTAGAAGCCTCTTCATTATGGGTCTCCCTACATTGCCCTGTGCTGGGCTGTGCCTGAGTTAGCCTGCAATTCTACTCTCCATCCCCACTGCCAGAAAAAGACAGATCTTTCCTAAAGTTCTTCCAAAATATCTCCTGCTAGAAATTGGTTACACTCTAAATATTGTGTACTCTGTCCCTCCAAAACCTGTTCAGAGGCTTGATCTTGTGTTGATCTGAGGGAAGCCAGGAAGAGCTCTAAGACCTATCTACTCTTGGTCATCTTGGCTCCCAACCAAAATAACTAAATTCTAAATGGAAATCATGGAGGGTTTAGCTTTAGCTCTTTCCCCTTGTCACATAGAGGTGAATTTGAATAAATTATATTGACCATTTTATGTATCTAAGGGATGAGGGTTTGACAATTCTCTACTTAGGGAAATATTGCTAGGAAATGAACAGAAATATCAAAAGCTTGGAAATGTTCAGTGAACAAGCCAGTTCTTTTGTTTGCTCTGAATCTTTAGTGTCTTTTATTGGGGTTTTTCACATAGTTCTGAGATAGATTCTAGGAACTGAAAAACTACAAGATAAAAGTCTAGCACAGGTAGATATACACTAAGGGAATTTAAAAATCACAAGTAAGAGGTAATGTAAGGCTAATATGGATTCATGTACATGGGACAATGAATATAAAAATTCAACCTAAAGTCCTTCCTAAAACCCCCACCCCTTAAAAAAAGTTTCCCCCCTCTGTCATATTTTCTCTTGTAAACTTGTATAGAAAAAAAAAAAAAGTTATTACAAAAGAAACCTCAGCATCAAAATAGTAATGTATGATGGGAGTGGGAGGTTGGGGGACAAAACAAAACAAAACAAAAAGTTGTTTCCAATATTTACCCATATGACCTTAGACAAGTCAAAGGTTTTGGGTCTCAGTTTCCTCATCCCTTAAATAGGGAAATTGCACTAATTGTCTTTTTTTTTTTTTTTTAAACATTTGAGCATCCATTTATTGCAAAACATTGTATTGCCATAATCTGTACTCTCAAGACACTTAGGCTATATAAAGCCTGAAAAGCATTAAAACAAAACAAAACAAAACCCTTATCATTCAACTTAGCTCAAGTGTGTCTTTCCATGGCTCTTAGCTAAGAGAAATAAAACTTTGACCTTATGAAACATAGCAACTTCACAATTCATGTGAAGATGGCTAAAGAAAGTTGAAACCTTTTTCATCTAACTCCATTCCCCTCATTTAATAGCTGAGGAAACAGAAGCCCTGAAAAGTATACATTGCTTAAAGTTACACAGCTAATAAGTATTAGAGTTGGGACTCACCCCAGGCTTTCAGACTTGCTTCCAATATTTACCCATGTGACCTTAGACAAGTCAAAGTTTTGGGTCTCAGTTTCTTCATCCCTTAAATAGGGAAATTGCACTAATTGTCTTTTAACATTTTTCCTGCTTTAAATCTATTAAAGTGAAAGAGTTAGGCTGCTATAATGGTTTTAGATAGGTTAGATGGCACAATAGTGCCAGGTCTGAAATTAGGGAGACATCTTTCTGAGTTGAAATCTCACCTTAGACAGTAATTGTGTGTCCCTGCCCAAGCCACTTAATCCCTTTTGCCTCAGTTCCTCATCTTTCAAATGAACTGAAGAAAGAAATGGCAAACCACTTCAGTATCTTTGCCAGGAAAACCCCAATGGGATCACAAAGAGTCAGACAATATTGAAAGGATAGGACAACAACAAATTATCTTAAAAATTCAATTGTCCCGAAAAGATAAATTAAGTGAAATTTGTTCCTCATTTGCAAAATGAAGGGCTTGAATTTAATGATCCCCAAAAGCCCTTTTAATTTTAATATTCTCTGGTTTTATGATTACAAGACATGAACAGAGTTTATATAGAGAGGGAGCCCAACATTTAAGGATGTCCCAGTTGTAAAGTACCTAGAGCCGCCAGTCATTGACTTAAGAGTAAACTATCTAGTTCACAAAGCTAATTTGTTTATTGTTTATAATTTGGTAAATAGCTTAAAGTCCCAAAACATTATGCTTTGGAAAAAAAGACATCTTCTAGCTTTGTTGCTTTTAAGGAGGATTTTGAAGGCTAATAGGCAAAACTCCCAGTATCCCTTCATTTACTAATTCAGCTTCAAGGCTTAATCTTTGAACTGAATTTAAAAGAGAGAAACTAGGTCTCTCATTTATTTCATCTCACCTTCATCTGCTCCCCATCTGTCAGGGATATATAAAAATGCAGTTTCTTAAAAATATGAAAAACATAATATGTAAATTAAGTAAACATAATAAATGTTTCTACTTTATGCAAGCATAAGGATAGTAATGAGTAGTATGATGAAGTAATTGGAGTTATCTGTTCCAAATATGGAATGACTTAGGGATATAATGTAAAACCTTCCTGACTAGTTACTTCAAAGTCAATCTTGATTTTGAATTGTTCCCTCCCCCACCCCCACCCCCCACCCCACCTCCATGCACCTTAGGCATACTGAATGAGAAAAGTTTCTAAATCTGAATCAAATGGAAATTAGTCTAGCAAATAAAGAAACAAAAGGAGACTAACTTTAAAGATTATTGTTGTTGAAAATTAGTGACTATGGGTATAAATATAAATAATATTATTTTTTATCCCAAATTATCTAATATGTAATGTCTCTTATGCTTTCATATTTTTCAATCTCCCTAATTCATTTAGCCTTCATTGATTCATTGATTTATTTTAAAATTTAAGTATCCAGTGGTCCTCAAACTTTTTAAATAGGGGGCCAGTTCACTGTCCCTCAGACTGTTGGAGGGTCAGACTATAGTAAAAACAAAAACTCACACTCTGTCTCCGCCCCTCAGCCCATTTGCCATAACCTGGCGTGCCGCATAAATGTCCTCAGCGGGCCGCATCTGGCTGGCCTTAGTTTGAGAACCCCTGATGTAGGCAAACATTCCTTTTCCCATGGCTTAATGATTTTTCTTATGTCTCTGTGTTATATATTTTTTAACCTTTAGCTACCAGGACAGATCCCATATTTTATCTACTCTATAATTCCCTGTCTTTTTATGAACTTGAGGAAAAACTTCTAAAAAATTCACAATCAGATATGGAAACTGATTTTAAAGGACAGACTACTAGGGCCTTGGTTATACTAAATAGATAAAAGACTAATTTGAGGAAATCAGGCTATCATATCATAACTGGCAGCAAAATTGTCTTGAAGATTATTCAGGGGCTGAATTGAATCCAAACCTAGGAGTCAGACTAAGACTGAAAGTGAGGGGTAGCCTTCATTGATTGGTGGACAGAGGGTTTGGGAAAAAGAAAGGACTCAGGACAACCATTCATTACTCATGGGGCCAGTAGTTCTCTTGAAAATGATTTAGGTTTCACAAAGCTTTTAACTACCTGTAGTACTGCTTTGCAAATGCTTAAAATTTCTCCTCCATTACCTCCCTCTTTCCCTAGTGATGCTATAATGAGACTGTACTGTATTAAATTTCACCTGTAACTTTTCCAATCACATCCTTATTCTGTTAAGATTTCCCTGTAGTTTTATACCTTACTCTTCTCCATCCAGTGTTTTTCCAATCTAAGTATGATACAGTTTGCTCTTGTTCCAAGGTCATTTATATGGAAGTTAAATGAGATTGGCCCTAGTACTGAGCCCTGGGGAACTCTGGTTGTTACTCTTTTATTCTGCACAATCTTCTACTCATGGAGCTTTTTATTCTTATCTTGTCTCCAACCTTGTCACTAATTCTCATATATTCTGCTCTCAATCTATGAACATGCAACTTGATGAACTTTCCTTCCATAAACACAAAGCATGGACTCTTAAAGAAAAACAAGGTTTGTCTATTCATTCCAATGTCTTCCCTTCAAGCAGCCTATGAAAAGGATCTGCAAGAAAATCCTTGAACATCAAGAAGTGAAAATCATGGGAATAAAAATGTCTGAGGGGAAGGGAAACATACAAACCCATAAATATAACAAGGTCTTTCACTTTAAGCTTAATGTTAACATTGAAAATTTAGCATCCTTTTCATAATTTAGATGTTTTTTTTTTCAGAAATCATAGTTTTCTAGTTTCATCTTTTCAAATGAATATGATGCAATAAACTTTGACTTGAATATTTTATTTATTTATCAAGGCCATTTGGAAGTACTTGCATCATTTTTTTTCACAGTGCTCCTGTTGACTATGTCTTTATGGAACATATATCTTGCAAGAAATTCCATAGTTATTATCTCATTAATTCATGCAACATTTTTGTGAAGTTAATCATTCTTGCTTTGTAATGTCTCTCCGGAAAAAAATAGAAGGGAACACAGATTATACCAGACATGCAAAGGAACAGGTTCTTTTTTTTTTTTTTTTAAGAATTAGAAAGTTCAAAACAATTTTATCAAAACCATTTTTCTTTTTACTGAAGAAAGACAACAATTCTGGATGATTCTTATTTTGGCACATTAATACTGCCATCATTGTTTCAGGGCTCCCTACCCCTTAATTCAACACTTAAAATTCCCTGGGATAGTTATTTTCATGAAAAAGACCCTAGAGGTACAAGGTCTTGCAGTTAATGATCAGTTGAGGAAAACAAATGCATAATAGCTCTCTCAATGGACTTTACTGTAGAAGCCCCAGCTGTTTCTTCCTTCATCCTTTTCATAGAAGTTAACAATAAGTAGAAGAGTCCATTCTTTGAAATTTCAATGTCATCCTCTAATGGAAACATTGCTACTATCACCTAGACTGATGAACATAAGCTCATTTGAAAATTTTAGATAAGTATGTAAATAACCTAAATGTCATTTTCCTCAAACCTGATATATTATATAACTATTTTTTTTTTTTTTTTTTTTGGTTACTCAAACATTTTTCTCTTGGTCTACTGGAAAGGAAGAGAGAGAAAGAATTAGAGACATACATACATACACAGAGATTGAGAGAAATGAAAAAAGGAATGGACAAATAAATGAAGAGAGAGAAAAAATAATTTCAAAAAAAGAAAAAGAGAGGAGAAAGAAGAAGGGAAGGAAGAAAGAAAGGAAAGAGAGAGGAAAAGAGGAAAAGAAGGAGAGGATAAGGGAAGAAGGAAGAGGGAGGGAGTGAAAAAAAGGAAAGCAATTTACATAAGTATTGTCAAGCAAAACAAATTCCTATGGGTAAAAATGTTTTTCTAATTATGGATATTCTTATTGTCATAAGGGGAGCAGTATTCTTTTTTTATCATCATCGTCATCAAATCTAATAATAGCTAACATTTACAGAGTGCATACTATGTGCCAGGCACTGAGATAAACACTACAATAATGATCTTATATGATCCTTGCAATTCTAAGATTCTAAGATGTTGGTGCTATTATTATCCTCATTTTACAAATACAAAAACAAGGAAACGAGGTCAAGTAAATTGTCGTATGTTAACACACAATACATTTTTGAAGCCTCATTTGAACTACTGTCTTTCTGACTCTAGACCCAACCCTGTTTCACTTACCTACCTCTTGTTTTCTGGAATCATTGTTGATTATTTATTTGAACTGATTTCTTTCAAAATAGTTTATTTTTGCAATATTGATTTTATTGTATAAATTTTACATGACTTCAAATTCAATCAATAAATCAATAACACTGCTTAAGCAACTATTATGTGTCATGCTCTTTGTTAGGCAATAGAGATTCAAGGGGAAAATGAAACACTCCCTATCTAAAAAAAAGCTTATAATAAATTATATCACAACATCTGTGTATATGTCCCAAATAAATAGAAGCAAAGTGGCCTTAGTACTGAACCTGAAGAATTTAGACCAGTATTCATGAAAAAAAGAAAAGAAAAAAAAAAAAAAAAAAACATCTTGAGTGGTTTTTGAGCAGACTTTCTCAGGAACCTGGGGATACTAAGAAGGACTAGTATGATAAATTGAAAGAAATACTGGCTTTGGATTTAGAAGACTTAGGTTCAAATCCTAATTCTGATACCTACTAACTTTATGACTCCTGAATAAATCACTACATCATTCTGTGCCTCAATTTTTTTCAACCCTAGAGAATTGAAAGTTTGAAGCAAATAACATCAAATGTTCTAAAAATTTATGATAATCCTATGGTAAATACAATTTAAGAGGCAGAGAAACAGTGTCAAGTTGCAGAGAAGCAAGATGAACCATGAAAAGAATGGTAATGTCAATTAGACTGGCCCATAGAGTGTGAACTTACCTTTATAATATGTGACTTCCTCTGGCCCCACCTAAGCCTTGAAAGAAGTTGCTTGGGTAATCTGATAGGCCATTTGGTAGTGTGATTGGAAGGGAATAATCTCTCAAGGTTATGATCCATTCATACTTGTAAACTTGTAAACTTTCTAAAATTTCCTTTCAGAAGCAACCTTTAGATTAACCAACAAGATAGTTCTTAAAGTCTGATATAAATATCAAGAGAATGAGAATAATGAAATATTCAGAAAGTATTCTCAATGATATATATGAATAATCTTGGAAGAGACATATATCATCATCCAAATCCTTCAATTTTCTTTATGTCTAAAAAGTTCAGAAAGTATACAACAGAGTGAATCACACAAAAACTTTTTAAAGTCATATACAATACAGGAGACCATTAAGACAGCCTTAGGAAAATAGTCAAAAATAATAAAGCCACAATACTTTTCCACAAAATATAGTATTGCTCTTTCTCTCTCTGTATTTTTCTGTCTGTTTCTCTCTCTCTGTCTTTTCCTGTTTGTCTCTCATTCATTCTATCTTCATTTCTCTGATACAAATAGTTCAGAAAGATTGACTTTTAAAAGGGAAGTTATTAAAATCAGAAGAATTAAGTTCAGATCTTTCAACTGACTATATGACCTCCATTAAATCACTTTGACTTAATTATTTCAAATGCCAAACTAGACTAAATTAATTAATTAACTGAAATGTTAGGGAAACTAGGTATTTCAAGAATTAGAGGTGAGGAGGAATTGCATTCCAGGCATAGGGGATAGCTAGCTCAAAGGCAGAAGTTGGAGCTAGAATGCAGTTTATATCCCAAAATAGCCAGTTTGGTTAGATCCCAGTTAGATCCCAGAAATGGAGTAATGTGTAATTAGACTAAAAAAAATAAATCCAATAAAATTTATAAAGGACCTTAAATGTGAAAGAGTTTGTCTTTGATCTTTGATGTAAAAGAAAGCCATTGATGTTTATTGAATAGGGAAATGATAGTGTCATATTTACATATTAGAAATTCATTTTGGCAGCTGTTTGAAGGATAGTTTGTAGAGAATTGAGTGTCAGGTGAACAGTTAACAAGCTAATGCAATACTCAAAGTAAAAGATAAGGAAGACCTGAAATAGGTGGTGTCTGTATAAATACAAAGAGAGTTGTTGTAGAGATTGATGTAAGATTTTGTCATCTGGGCATTTATTTTAGATTAGTGAAAGATAACAAAACAATTGCCAAAAAAAAAGCTTGTAAATTACTTGACTACCCACCAGATCCATCCACACATACACATTTATAGCTGTATATTTATATGGATATGTCTTATATGTGTTATGTGTGTATGTATATGTAAATGTATGTGTGCATATACATATAGATGAGTGTGTGTGTGTGTATATATAAACAGACATCAACAGATCTAAAGATATAGATATAATATGGTCAGTCTATGAAAGGGTGAATTAGTCTAGTGATAGACAATTCGGTGTAGTAGACTACAACTTAACAGTTGGAACCAGACCATAAAAGGAACTGTTTTGGGGGGAGGAGGGAAAAAGATAATTTCTCCCTCCTCTCTCATTTTCTTCATCTGTTTTTTTCCTCTCCCACTTACATTTCCTTCTCCCTTTCTTTGTCATCAGAGAATTAAGACCAATGGGAAAAAACACTTCCAACAACACGTTCAGGAGGATAGCAAGGAAAGGCATCTTGAAGAATCATAATTCCTTGTGGGCAGAAAGTAATACCAACTTTGAAAAATGATCCTTGAAGCTTAATAAAGAGCTACAATCAAGAGAGAATCTTCATAAAGATTTAAAAAGGGAGAATAAAATTTATAGTTACTAGGACTATTTGACCACATATAATCTCAACATATATGTTTTACCATTTTTTAGTTTTTTTTTCCCCCTGTGTTTTACCTATTCTCTTTGTAGAAGCTATATTTTTTTTCATAGGTCTATGTATTCTAGCTTTGAGGAGAAGTGTTTTTGTAACCACTATTTTTGCTATGCCATCTTAGAATATGCTTTTGGTAAAAACCTAATTAATGTGATTTTTAGTGACCACACCATTAGGGGTTCATCAACAAAAAGTGACAGGAACACATCCCCTCAGTATTTCCCCTTGAATTTTGAGATTTGGAAATAGCAATTGCTCTGAGAGAATTTGTTCTACCAGTGAAAGTAGGAGTTGGGAAAATAGCTCAGTAAGGAATTCTATTTAAATGGAATTTTAAAATATATTATTGTGATTATTTCATTGATATAGGAGACTCCCTAAAAGAAATTTTTTTTATCAAGACAAATTGAAAACTTGACTGCATCACAGATAGCATTAAAGTCACATAAGTGACTATATAACTATATTTATATTTATATCTGTTTGCTTATATGTATATATATTATATATGTTATATGTGTAGGCATGTGTATGTAAATGTATGTAAGCAGACTCACTTTCTCCTTCAGAGACAGCTGAGTCAAGTGGAAAGATAGATCAGGATGACTAGAGATGACCCTAGATGTGATGGAAAATCTTGGCTTTTTTTAATTAAAGTTTTTTTTTTAATTTTCAAAATATCTACATGTTTAATTTTCAACATTCACCTTTACAAAACCTTGTGTTCTAATTTTTCCCTCCTTTCTCCCCACTCCCTCCCCTAGAAGGCAAGTGATCTAATATATGTTAAGTATGTGCAATTCTTCTATGCATATTTCCACAAATATCATGTTGCACAAGAAAAATCACATTAAAAAGGGAAAAAATGAAAAAGAAAACAAAATGCAAGCAGACAACAACAAAAAGAGTGAAAATACCATGTTGCGCTCCACATTCAGTCCTCCCTCTGGGTGCAGAAGGCTTTCTTCATCACAAGGCCATTGTTGATGAGAGCCACATCCATCTGAATTGGAGATCTTGGCTTTTTGAAGAAGTTTAACAGATCTCAGTCTAACTAAGGCAATGTCCAATCAGTGTTTAAGATTAGGTAAGAAGTGAGGAACGGAATGGCTTCTTTTAGCTAGTTGAAAATCTGAAAGGAGAAGATTCTAATGGTTTTTAGCCAAAATAGAAACTATTATTATTTACATTCCTGCTGAGTCAATCAGTGCCTAACAAACAAATAAGTGGAGTTTAGGAGGGACCTATTGTTAGATAATCAATGAAAGCCAGAGTGATTTAGGTTTAAGGATGTTCCTTAAGAAAGAAATTTAGCCCATAAAGCCAATGATAAGTTGCAAGGTTTCAGCAATCCAACGATGCATTCCTTTTGGACAGAGCATGGATAGGAAAGCAAATAGAAGTGAAGGGGGAAAGAGAATAGAGGAAAGTAGAAAAAAAGACTTGTGTTTCCTAACTGGTCAGCTCCCATTGAATCCTAATTGAAGCATCTCCTCCTACTGCTCACAGAAGTTGGTTACCCCTTCATTTTCGAAATGTAACATGACATCAGGGAGATGATGCCATTGAATGCAAGTGAATTTAATTTAAGAGAGAAAGACTGCAAAGTCACCAGCTTCACTGACTCCTCTGGAACATTTGGGTCCACTGGCAAGATCTAGATTAGGATGACTGGAGAGTCTTGGATGCTCTCCAAGAAACAGGTATAAAAAAGATGCTTTGAGGACAAGTTGGGCCAAGAGGACATGTTGCCCAGGCTCCTTAAGGGGATCTACTGGGCAAGTATGTCTCAGATTTATCATTGCTACTCATTGTTTGCAAGCAGAACAGGTGAGAGGTAGAGTCAAGAATATAATGGAAGAAAATGCCAACACATGCTTCAATCAAGGCCTTGGTTTGGGTATATAACAAAAAAGGAAGAGAAAGAAAAATTAGGACAATATATTCAGCCTTCATCTAGAATCTTGGGACACCTATCTCCTCTAGATGTTGGCTATTTCTGAGTCCATAGTAGATGAATCTTTAGGTCTCCAGAGGATTCTTCCATCCCATCAGGAACTGGGCTTTTTCAGATAAGCTAGAAGTACACACCCACAAGTTTAGCAGCTGTGGGAGTTGTCAGAAGGATATAACAGAGTATTTTAGAAGACATATGGATTAATAATTTGAAGAAACTTCTTACATTAATCTTACTAGCTTTATGACCCTGGAAAATTCACTTAACCTCAATTGCCTTACTAAAACAACAACAAAAATGATCTTGAGTGTCTAACCATAAAATGAGCTCTTCTGTCTTTAAAAATTGTCAGACAGAATGCTCTCAGAAAAAAAAAAAAATTAAACAAAACAAACAAACAAACAAAAAACCCTGGAAAGTACTCCATGAACTCAAGCAAAGTGAAATGTACTGTATACAAAGTAATAGCAATGTTCTGGAATGACCGGCTATAAATGATTTTGCTATTTTCAGTAGTATAATCAGCCATGACTACACACAGAGGAACTCTCGAATATTTTATGTTGTCGGCAATTATTTTAAATATTTTTTAAACTTCAACTGAGGCATAATATATTTTAGTCCAACCTTTTACCTGTGTGTCTACCTCTCTGTTTCAGATACATTTCTTCTAAGCAACCTATAGCATTCTTTGTTTTTAATCCACTCTGCTATCTGCTTTCAATTTCTTATAAAATAGACACAGATTTTGACAAGGTCATTCAACTTTTAGAAAGAAACTCAGAAAGTTTTAAAATAAAGGAACATTTGCTTTAAAAAGAAATATGTATTTTTTTTTCATAACAGTGTGAGCATTCAAAATGTGTCAGTCTAGAGAATTTTGGTGTTGTACATAGAATTAAAGTGGATATTCATTCAAGTGAAGTTGTACACTATCTTCAAACCAGGGTGTTAGTGGTATTTTTTGTATCTTCTGTAATTTTCAAAATTCTTATTGATAATCTTGATCAGTGACCTGAAAAACTCATCAAAAATGAAGAAACACTTTCCTCTCTCCCTTACTATATTTTAAGCAATGTATCTAATATTTCCTTTTTATCTTTAAATAATTAGAAAAGTTTTAGATGTAAAATATAAATGTAAAGCTGTGCATTGTTATATAATTGGCACAATCATTTATTTTTTTTGTGGAAAAGAGTGAAATTGAGGAATTAGTCTATGAATCTAAGTAGAGGCACCAGTAGTTTTATTCATACTAAGTTATGTAAATTTACTCTGCTATGTAGAAAATAAGTCCTTATCTATGAACTACCACCAGATCTGTTTGAAAGACTTTTATGGGGTAGCTGGCTATAACTGTTTTCTGCTGTTCTACAAGTTTGACTCTATCTCTGGTCTTTCCTTGGTATTTCACAAGTGAACACAACTTGAAGAAGACTTTGCTAGAAAATATGTCCCTGCCAATTTGAAGTATAATTTGTCACAATAGGATAGAAACCTCTACAAATCTTCCAAAAAGTGATGTGTACTTTTCAGTGTACTGGAAAGATATCCTAAATATTATAAAATTTACTGGACCATTTATTTTAGGATGTTCTTTTTTTTTTTTTCCCCACTTAAAGCTTGATAACCAAGTAGTCAAAAAGGGAAATTGAAATGCTATAGAGATTGTTAGAGATACATAAATAGATGTTAAATAATGTTAAAAAATAAATAGTGGATGATAGATTATAGATAGATAGATGGATAGATAGTAGTTTTTCAGTTAAAAGAGAAAATCAAGGTATTACATACCAAGCAAGGAAGGAACTTGATAAAGCATTAAGAAAAGATAATATCAGCCAACAGAATACTTTTGAAGACCACTTTAGTATGATTGATTTGGAAGATCACAAATATGGCTTGCGGCTGTTGCTGAAGATGAAAAAGTCAAATAACAAAATGATTCAATTGTAGGCAGTAAACCATTATTGATATGATACCAATATAGGATAGTTGCTCAAGCCTGTGATGTGAGAACTATCATTGGTTTAGTCCAAAGCAAAGATATAAATGTTTATTTATTTATTTGCTTGTTTGTTTATGTATTTATTTATTTTTTGTTACCATCACCTTATTTGCCAGCACTAAAATATGTTTAAGCTTCAATAGGTGCTTGTAATGTGCTCTCCTGGCAGTTACAATTACTAGTCTGTCCTAAACCCACCAGAGTACCTTTGACCACTGTCCTTTGCAGTGTGAGCTCTACCCGGCTCGCCTCCTCTGAGGCCTTCTAAGGTCTCTGGCCACAATCTCTTGAATCTATAGCTTAATAACCGGTAGCGCACTCAAGAACAACCACATGTAATCTTAAAAGCCTTTATTATACCTACTCACATAATGCCTTAACTGATGCCCTGACTTGTTGGTTCCCTAGTGAACACCTGGTCAGAAGACCCATGTGTTCACTACCAAAACCCTTACCTCTTTCGGCTACCCATCTTGGCTTGGCCACCCAGGCTGGTGAGCCAGGGTGAACAGCAGGAGGTTAAAGAGGGCGGTTGCTGCCTGCAGTGGGCTTATATAGGGCCTGTGAGGTCACACACACAGCCAATCAGCGAGAGAGTCACCCATTACAAAACTATCTCAATATGGCCAGGATCCCGCCCAAGGGCAGTCCTAATATCCACAGAAATTACTTCTGGGCCTCAATCCCGATGCACTGTGTCCGCCCATTTAAAGGGCCCTTACAGGTGCTGCCATTTTTAACCTCACAATGAGAAAGAGACCACTGTATGCAGTATTTCACTTCACTGAATGACAGAAATCAGGCAATCTCTGGCTGCTCAAAAGGGAGGCTTACAGCATTTTGGAAGAAATGAATTTCTATATGCTGAAAGTTTTGGTGGAGTTCCTTCAGCACCAATAAAGATGTCTTATTTGTAGGCCTTAGTGAAACATTCTGAGTTTTCCACACATTGTGATAGCAATTTGAAGCAAATGAAGGCCTGGATTTCCAGAAAAGATACCATCTTCAGTTATATAAAGATTAAATAGTTTCTCTTCCATTAAGGACCTTTTCTTTGCATCAGTTTATAGTCTACACTTTAAGATGGTAGCATTTGAAAGAAAATTGAAGTGTTCCTAATTTTTGCTATGACTGGCTCTTTGACTCTTACCAGAAGCAGTATCAATGGATCTGCAATCAAAGTATCATTATGTAGTTTTTAACCAGAAAAACCTGCCACTTGAAATTGGAGAAGCTACTACTAAAGACCAAAATAGATTAGGTTTAGATTTTATTTAGGGTCTCTTGAAGAGAGCAGACTCAAAAATAAATAAATAAATAAATAAACCATTTAGGCTGTCTGCATTTTAAAGTAGGCTTTTTCACCTCTGAGTAACTGAACTGGAATCATAGATGCAAATTTATTGTATGTTTCTATTGCTAAAGATAAATAATTTTCTTGAGCATCAGCTTAGGCTAACCTTTTAAATAATGTATTATTCTGCTATTAATTTATTCTCCAATTAGAAGTGAGGTTTATTGCTTAATCCAGTCTTTCAACATCAAATAAACGTGTATTAAAAAAAAAAAATTGCACTTGGGCAATATTTAGAACTACTTAGTGATATTATATGTTGTCTAATTTGGATTTGACAGACATTTCCTCTCACAAAATAGGATTTTTTTTGAGTGATGAAAAATAATACATATAAAAAACAAAACAAAAAAAAAAAAACAATGATTGTTGATCTTACTGTTTGTTTATCAATGAAAAATTTAGTTTAAAGGTGGATTGAGAGGAATTTTGTTGCATCATATAGATGTGACAGATGGTTGAAAGTTCAATATATTTAGTTAGACAGTTGTTCGAGAAATCATGAAAACTAGCATTCACAAAAATAAACATGTAGGTTTTTCTGACCCATACCTCATGACAGAGGGATACTTTAGTATGGAAAATTTTCTTTTTTATTTTTTCAACTAATAACCCACAACTTAAAGCACATGATTTTTAAAGTTAACTTGAATTTTAATTAATTTGATTAATTAACTTGAAAGAATGGCATGCACCTATTTCTGGAAATCTTAAGGCAGTAGCAGTAGCTATTTCACTTATTGAGAAGAGAGTCTGGGAATGATGTCCAACTTGTTTAGAACTTACTGGATGTTTGTAGGCAAATCACCTTACCTAGAAGAAGTAGAATATGATTACTTTGAATATTGATGAAAATAGTATTGATTGCATCTTTAAAATCTGCAACATATTTTAAATTCACTGTTTTACTTTGAGCATCACAATAACTCTGTGAGGTCAGGAATTTTACTTCTTGAAGATAAAACGACAATGTGTTTAGTTGCCATTGGCTTCTTCAAAATGAGGTACATAAATACTGCAAAACAAGAATGTTATAGATTTGAATCATTCATAAAACAGCCATTTTATTAATAGGTTAATTTCATTAATTGCTTGTTTTCAATGCAGTTTGTAGAAAAGACTAATTTTGCTTTTTCTTCTCCAAGATAAATACCCCAGGTTTTTGACTACATTTCAATGTGATTGTTTAAATGATTCTGAGTATACTTATGCTGGGCAGTTGCCAGGTACTATATGTTCTGTTTTTTAAAATAAGGTCTAATGAGACAGAAAGTTGCTGTTTCTTATTATAGATCTTGACCCCCTCTCTCTCCCTTTAAAAACAACAAAGCACCTGCTTTGCTGCACATATATCATAGGCAGAGGCAAAGCTTGAGTTCTCCTTTATCCTTAGCTATCTTAGGTGGGAATCAGACTGGAAAGTAAACTGTTAACAGTCCCCTTCTGAAGTCTTTGACACTGAGCAGATTTGAAACCTTATGGACACACTCAAAAAGCATGTTGAAGATACACATTTCTTTCTGTCACAGGAAGATGGATAAAATAATAGCTGCCAGCATTTCACAACTGGAAACAGAACTAGAAATGATGCTTGGAAAATCTTCCCATTTGTGCTTTCATTTGTATTTTCATTTGTGTTCATACCTAATAGTGCTTCCAAAATCCTTTTGTAATTATTGGAATTTGAGGCACAAATCATGAATTTTCATTTTCTCTGTACTGTTGCTACATAAATTCATACTTTGTCATTTTGTATAAGAATAATTTTGTGTCTGTGGAAAGTGTTTAAAGTGTTTAAAAATTAATTTAAAAGTTAAAAAAAGAGTCCTGAGACTTCTATGTCATGTGACCGATATGATGGTAAATTTGTCATTTTTTTCTAGACATTTTTAATTCTGCATTTCTTAAAAAAAAAAAAAAAAAAAAAAAAAGGAGGTGGTGGTGGAAGATTTTGTATCACTTGTAATAGAATCACAATGGAAAAAAATTCTTACAAATTATCAACAAGTAAATCTAATCCTAAAAGCACTCATTCAGTATCACTTGTCAGTACTATGCCCCTAACAGTTTCTATTCTTCAAGCACACACACCCACACACACACACCCACACACACACACACACACACACACACACACACACACACACACACACACTTGGGTCAGTCCACCACAGCATTATTTCTTGTGATGTCTTTTCCTTTCCTCTATACTACATGTTATCTCTCCTTTCTCTACTATGCTTTCCTATCCCATTTACCCTCCTTACAGCTATCTCTTTTAGAGTGCCAAGTCCCTTTCAGGATTTAGCCTGCCAATTAAAGGCATACCCCAACTTCATGGAATACTCCCTTTCTACTGGAAGATTCTGGGTTCCATAAAGGAACTTATAAAAGCTTTTTTCCTTGCTAGCTATATGCTTTCTCAAATCTATAATAACTCCAATGCCTTTGTAATTTGGTTAGTAATTATTTCGATCATGGCCTGGAGTCTAATGAGTCTATTCTGCATATAAATTGGGGTTCTACACACCCAACTCCCATCTGGGGTCATCTATTTCCCCAACCATTTGTGTCCCTGGTAATTAGAGTAGGTAATCTTTCATAAATAAAAATGTCTATCAGCAACAACAAAAATACTAAAAGAAACAGATATATGCTTCTAGCAACAGCTAGATGACTGGACCAAATAATCACTTACTTACTTATTTAGGATATAATGACCATGTGTTTTCAAAAAGGAAACTGCAATATCTGACATCAACTGAATACTTGCCCTAATTATAGAAATTTGTTTAAGAAGAAAAAGCAAGGACATGATTATAATCAAAACTGGTCCTTCAGGCCTCAGCCTGAGAGCACATACAAGTCAAGATAAAGCATCCTTAGTTCAGTTTAACAAGTCTACCTTATAGCTAGACTCTGGAATAATCAGGCACTTTCTTATTCAAAGGAACACTGCTGGAAAACTGAGTCAGAAGGCTCCCACCTTAAGTGGAGGCCAAGGTTGTGCTCTAAACTCTTGCCCAGATACTAATCTTCACCTTTAAGAATTAAGGATCACATTCCTCTGAGTAGCTTGTGGCATATTACTTTCAGTTGTGGATTTCTGGCTTAATGATTCATCAGAAAATCATATCTGAATTCAAAACTCCAAATAATATCAGATACAGTTCCAGGAGATTTTATCTCAAATAGCAAATTTCATTAAAAAAAATTTCATGTGAATTTAGCTATCAAGAATCTCATATCCTAAATAAGCCTTACCTATACCTACTTATACTGATAACAGTAAGAGATTTATCCTAGAAAGTTCACAATTTATCTTCAAATCTAAGTAGATGGGTTTCAAGTTCAACATTACACAAATCATTTTACTTTAAGATGCTCAATAACTGATCCATATCAAAACATGTTCAGATATTAACCATGTTCAAAGTGACAAATTCTAGACCACTGTTCTCAAAATCTCCCTAAACAATGGGACCATCTTTAAAGAGCCTCAATACAACCAATTAAAACTCACATAGACTATCCTAATTTCACACTAAAAACTCTATCAAAATTAACGTTAATAATTTCTTCATCCAAAAAACTACTAATTCAACTTCTTCCAATCAAGGAATTACTATAAACTTTTCTGGTAATATAAATAGCAGGTACAACATCAATATTGTTAAAATTCCTTTAAGCACAATTAATCTCCCCTCCCACCAAAACATTCCTAAACACAAAGTCAATTTTAGAAATTGTCCTTAGTAGTCCATACTTGAGATTCCTCCACAGATCTTTTAGGATTGGTGTTATCAGCCTCCAGACTGCACTCTCACTCATCTGGAGCATCTGTCAAAGTCCTTCCCACTCTGCTTCTTCCAGGACTCTGGAACTACATACTGGAAAGGTGTTGTCTGGGTCAGTATTCCTTGCTTCCTAGGGGCTATAAAAGGATGAGGATACTGTCAGTAAATGATTTCTTAAAAACTTATCTTTTGTTTCAAAAGAGGCTCTTTCCTTTTGTTTTCCCAAATAAAAGTAAACCAAATAGCATTTCATATGAGGAAAGTACCAGATCACTTCTGTCAATAGTTTTAATTCTTTTAACAAAGCATAAGCAAACATTTGGTCCAAGGCAATTTAGTCTCTAACATCAATTCAGTAATCTGTTTCTTAAGAATCTGATTCATTTTTTCCACTTTCTCAGATAAGGGCAGATGCCCAGGTGTAAACTGCCTCTTATTTTGCATTCCCTCCCCTTTATTTCTTATAAAACCTTAAAAATAAAGTATGTTTAATTATCAGAATCAAGTATATACCAATCCATACTTAGATACAATTTGTTCCAATGTTATTCCACTAACTTCTCTTAAAGCAGCAGAGTTTGATGGAAAGCGTCTCCATCTCCTCTATGTCAGTTTCCTCATTGGTATCATTTCATTAAAACCTAACCTAAATATTTTGGAGCCAGGTCCCTCCCTCCAAGGGGGGAGGAATCCCTCCATAAAACCTTTATTTGCCTTTAGACATATTGCATACCTTTCAATACAATTTGGTCTGAAATTACACACATCCTATACACCAAATTTTCTTGCTTTTACTTCTTTGTTAAAGGAAGAAAGCAAGACAAATCTTAAGATTCAGAATATAAGTAATATCAAAATAACTTTGGACTAATTTCGCAAAATTTGTACCACATATCCAAGTGGGCTGACAAAATGTTAAAGCACAGCACATAAACTTTTTAAAAATTACCCAGTGAGTGGATCAAGTGAAGATTTTTCAGAGACTGTAGGGTAAAGTATATCAGACCCTAGCCCTAAGGTTCAGATTCCTATAAGTCATGAAACAATTAATGGAATCTGCTCTGCCCTATCAGCATTGCTCATACCAAATAAGGATGCATTATTGTACATTGATCAATAGTCTCTTCCATGTTCCTGATTGATCCAAAGTGATCATAGCTTGGAGTCTGAAGGAAAGAAATCTACCAATAAGAATGTTAGTTCTCAGGAGGTAATGAAGAAGCTTCAGGGAAGGTGGTGTAGAAGCATTATGAGTGAGTTTGCCTGAACAATTTTAGAATGGATATCCTACATTATTATGTGGATAAGACATCCTTTCTGGCAAGAAAACAGGGAATAGTCAGGTTAATTATTCCGGTGGCTAGTGTAAATGGGGTGGAGATGGTGGCATTTGGGAATGGGGCCTTTGCAAATAATGCATCAAGTCCCATATGTGGGCTGCCTTGGATATGCTGAGGGCATACCCAACAATCCTGGATGCCCATAGAATTCCCTAAGCTGGCTAAGCACTAAGAAGTTATCTCCCCACTGGTGGAAGCCACAGTGTGACACTAGGAGAGCTGGAGGGATAATACGAAGAATGTTGTTAAAGGTACACCTGGAAAAAGTGGAAATAACAAGAAAGCAAGAGAATGAGGAAGAGAAGGACACAGACAATTTCACCCTTCTCTATCGAGTATGTGTCCAGGATTTCCAGGAATCCTATGGAAGAGTAGTTTCAGGTTCTCCTATGAGTTCACAGGAATATTCAGGAATGTCTGAGGGAGAAGTAGTAACAGGAGTATATTTTTTAATTCTAGAAACATGAGTCCAGCTGGAGAAACCTAGAGTTGGAATAGTCAGAATGACTTTATATGATCATTCCTAGGAGATTCTTCACCCAATCCTCTGAGCCTTCAGGCATAATTTAGTAGAGATAAGATTGAGGGTGTGATTCATTTTCTCCACCTTTCCAGGAAGAGTAGAGATGATAAGTAATCTTAAGTGGGCTTGATCTCCATTAGCAGAAACCTCTGAGCCTTTTCAATTTTGCAAGGGAAGACTTTTACACAATTAGTAAAGGTGTCCACACACACAAAAAAAGCAGTTTGAAGCCCCCTGAGATGAGGGGGTATATTTGTAGAATCTATCTGCCAGTCCTCCCCAAATATGTACCTAGATAGGGTTCATGAGAGGGAGGGTGTAACAGCCCTTTCAGAATTTACTTGGGCATAAACTGGGCAGACTTGTAAGATCTGTTTAATTGTTTCTCTCAACTTGTGACCAGTGAAGATAGGTTTCACAGAGGATTGGAGAGCAGGTTTTTCCCAAGTTAGTAGCTTGGTGCAGGCCAAAAAGAAGTTTCCACCAACTTGCCTCTGGGATTAAAAGTCGGCCTGAGTGTGGTTGAAACTATCCAGAGGGGAAAAGGGTGTACCCCTTTCTTTAGCAAGGGCCTGTTCCTACAATATGAAAGGCCAGGGAGCAGGGGAATTAAAGGTGCCATGGTCAGGGGCACATGGGCAGCAGCCTGAGCAGCTGAATCTGCAAGCCTCTTCCCCTTGGCCTGAAGTGAATCTACCTTCTTGTGTCCTTTACAAGACATAACAGATATTTTACAAGACATCTCTAGGTTTGCAGACAGTGTAGAATTTCCCTTGCATATTTAATAGAAGAATTTTGGCTTTCAAAGTCCCCTTTCTTTCCATATAGCCCCATGAGCATGCAAAATATGAATAGCATGTTTGGACTCTATAGAGATTCACTTTCATTTTTTTTTTCCAGTTCCAAATCCCTAGTAAGAACAATAGGTGCAGCTTTCTGGGCAGAAGTCCCAGAGGCCAATGGCTTAGTCTCCAAGATGCTACTGAGGGTCACCACAGAATTATTTGCCTTCCTTTCCCGATTTCAAGAAAACTGGGCCCATCTGTAAACCATTCACTATCTGGGTTGTCAAGAGCAATGCCCTTCAATCAGGTTGACTGAAGTAGACAGAATCTAAAGCTTCCTTACAATTATGAATGATATCACCCGACTGAGTATTGTCAGGGAGCAGAGTAGCAGGGTTAAGAGTGTGATGCATCTGGAGAGTCAGGTCAGGGTATCCAACAGGAGAGCCTCCCACTAGCAAACGACTGGCTTTTGCTGCCCTTTGGCTTCCAAAATGCTCTGAAGCTGAATTAGGACCTCCAGTAACTGGTCTAGGGTGAGCTTGGAGGCTTCCTCAATCAGAAGAGATGTGGCAGCTAGCTCTAAGGCAAGAGGGTCACCCCAAAGACATCCAGTTTCTTTGAGAAGTAAGCAAGGGGTCTGGGATAGGATTCCAGAGACCCTAGTTGAGTTAAGACCCCTAGGACCTGGCCCAGCCTTCCATCAATGTGCAGTATAAAAGGCTTTAGGTAGGGCTAAGGCTGGGGGCAAGAGATTGTTTAGTTTTCAGGGTCTTAAAAACCTTATCCTGGCCAGGACTTCATTCAAGAGGAATTGTGTCAGGGCCTTGAATAGGATCCTGGAGGGGCTTGGCAATAATTAGAGTTAGGTATAAAGTCCAATCATGCTCAGGAAAGTACACAAAGGTTCAAGGAGTGATTAACAAACTAATAGGCAAGTGGGCCTTTAGACAGAGAAACTCCATAGCCATGGTGGGGGAGGGAGAGGCTAAAAGTTAGGATTTTTATGGCTGCGGCTTCTCAGATGGGGCTGCAGATCAAGATATCATCTACATACTGGATAGCCAGGGCCTGCCCAAATGTGTGGGGGCTGTCAAAGAAGTCCTGTACTACTTCCATCTTATGGACATGACTGCCCACATTAATTGATGGGGATTATGCCCCTTCAAGGGCAAAAAGAAATTGTGAAACTTTATACAATGGTATGCAAAAGAAATCATCTTGAAGATCTAAGGTAGAAAAGCATTGTGTCCCCTCGGATACTTGTATTGGGCTCATGGCTTCTACTAATCATTTGCTTTGATTATAGAAATTTGCTAAAAGAGGAAAAAGCAGGGATATGATTATAATAGCATCAAAACAGGTCCTTCGAGCCTCAGCCTGAGAGCACATATATGAGAAGATAAAGTATCCTTAGATCTGTTTGACAGACAATCATGTATAATAATTCCACCTCATAGCCAGAATCAGAAATTATCAGTTAGGTTAAGAAACAGAACTGGGAAACTGAGTCAGAAGGATCCCACCTTAAGCAGAGAATAACTCTTGCCTCCAACTCTTGCCCAGATAAGATATCGAAGAAGGCATTCCTATGGTATTTCTCTGGAATGGTGGGTCACTGAATTAATGATCAGGCAATGAAATTCAAAACTCAAAAGTTCTAGTCCCAAGAGATTTTATCTCTAATAGCAAAATCTACTAATCACAGCTTAGGGCTAGATACATTATTTTAAAAGTTTACCAGGACTTATACACATGAGATTTTTGTTTAAAACTGACAAGCTTACAAATTAAGAGTGGGGAGATATTTGACAGAGACTCCAGAAAAGAGGCTGAGCTTGCTGTTGCCCACCCCAACTATTTGTAATGTTTTCTTGGGCTGTGCTATTTGATACTTCCCCCCACTCTGTGAAGGGGAAAAAGGTGTTGTACACCTTATACTTGGTGGTGAACTGCTAAGGCTTTCACCACATCCTCTTGTTCCACACAATAATTACCAATTTTAGATTTAACATGATGACAATAATTCCAAATAACTTAGTTAACAATTTTAGACTTTACCTAACTAATAGCCAAATAATCTTAGCTATAATTTCTATTCTCTTAAAGAAGTTTCCCTTTTGTTTTAGGGAGAAAACAAGACAATTCTTAAAATTGATATAGAACAGATTTTAAAATTGACTTTAATTAATGAAATTCTCTAGATTCTGATTAAATGTTCTAGACAAGCTTAATTGTCATTTGGTTATTTTCCAATTTATACAAATCATTTCTCTTTCATGAGTCAGAAAAAGGATTGAAGTGCCAGTTTTTTACTGACAAGGCCCTCAGAAGTCTGACTCTAGATAACTCAAAGCAGGCTGTTTGGGTAGCCAGAGTTTTAAAGTAGTAGCAAACTGCTTTTCTGTTTTCCTAAAGTTTCTAAATTCTAGATTACTATACTCATTGACTATTGTGTCTTCTGAACCTTATCTATTTCGTTGATTGACTACACTATTTCTTAACCAGTACCAAATAGTTTTAATGATTGCTACTTTATAATATAGTTCTAAGTCTGGTACTGCTAGGCTTAGTGAAACAAATATTGCAGAAACTTCTTTTGAATTTGTATAACCTAGCAGGGAAAGTCTTAAGGTTTTCTATATGTCTCTATTCTCATGCTTCATATGTTTGTCTATTGTCTATCCAGAGCTATAAGTGCAAATAGATTACAATTTACATATGTCTTTAGTGTGTTGTAATTAGAGGTCCTTTAAAATTGCTTTTATTATTATATCTCAGACAAATTTTTAAATTACTTTACACACACATAGAAATCATTTATCTACTGGTCACATCTAAAAAAACTCTATAAAGTTTTAAATATGAAGCAATTATATCCAATAAAGTACTTAACATTCATATAGCATGTTTTATACTAAGCACTTTGGCAATCATGTAGTCTTCACAAAAACAATTATTATTTCTCTTTACAAAACTGGGCAGAGATAAAATGATTTGCCATAACTTACATAACTAATACATATCCACAATTGAAACAAATTCAGAAGCTGATTGGAATTCTCACCTCACACTACCATGCTGTGTGGTACTAGGGGTAAAGAAATTCTTCCCAAGAAATTCTGGGCAGAACCTGCTGAAAGTTGGGGTGACTGGTGCCATGGTCTCCCTTTGATGGTAGTTTCAGGTGCCAGGACTCAGGAAATGCTTACCATTGGGCCTTACCCCCATGATGACCCAGACAAGTCTTATCCCAATGATTTGAGGTGTCCTAGCTATAGGATTGAGGGAGAAAAAAATGGAGGACTTACCTTAAGAAGAAAGGAATCCAGAGGAGGCCAGATGCTCCCTATCCTGGATCACCAAATGTTGAAGTTGGGAAGAGAACCCAACCGGTTGCAGTCATAGACAGGTGTTGCAAAGTGTTTTAAAAGAATCTGCAGTCTTGAATCCATTTACAAGTCAAGAGGTAAAGTTTATTGTAATTGTAATAGCAATTGAAGAGGTCTAAATTCCTAGAGAATTTAGCAAAGAAACAGAAAAAGGCAAATTTATCCTGTTAATATCATTTAATATGCTAATTTTATGGCCTAAAGATAGAACCCAGGAGTGGTGTCAAGAATTTGGTTTTCACTGACCAACAGATTCTATTCAAAGGCCAAAAGACTTGAAATCAGTGACAGACAGATTGTTAGAACAGTAGCATCCTAAGGTCAGAGAGAGCCTCAGGATCACAGATTCCAAAGCCAGAAGATTTAGAATCACTGACAGATTGTTAGAACAGAAGTCTGTAAAGTCAGGGAACCTTAAAATTATTGCTGTCTCCCCTAGAAGCTATATTACATCAAATGGACACATGTTTCTAAAATTTTATACCAGAATAAACAAGTTCACAATTTTAGCACACACTAGTTAATAGTAATTATTTCATGCAATTCCAGAATCAGAATTCCATTTAAACACACACAGGCTTCAAATTTAAGATAGCAAAAAACAGACTTTAGGACTCTAGGAGAAGAGGATCAGAGAAATTTGGATTCAGTTGTTTGGCTACAGATTTTTGGCCCAGTGACCATTCTACTGGGGTGGCTGGGGCATGTCAAAGGTGTTGGGGTGCCACCACAAACCATATAATGCAAACCGAGGCTAGCCAGGAACACCTCCCTAGACAAGATAGTTTCCACAGACCCTAGATGCTTGGAAAATCCCAGAGAGGGTTTTATTTTTCCTTCTGCAATTTATTTTGTGTGTGGTGCCACAGTTCTCTTTTATGGTCCTGACTCAGTTTCCCTAAATTATCCTGCCTCGATTTCCCTGAATTGTTTTGCCTAGGTTTCTAATTGTTCTGCTAAATCCTGCAAAACCACTCCTCCCTCTTAATCATCAGAATATTTGATAAGGATAAAAGATATTTTAGAATATCAGAATCCTCTCCCCATCCCAATCTAACAGAATATCAGATACTGTTTTATCAGCTGCCTCCTCCCATTTGCAGTGCCTCCTCCACCCTGTCAGAATCCTGACACAACCCAGACTCTGCCCCTGCCTCAGTCTACCCCCTGTATCTGAGGCACATGTGTGTGTGTATGTCACTGAGAACTCACATTGTTTGCTGAATTCTTGGAGACTATAGTCTCATTCAGCCATGGGACCAAAGCATGGATCCATTTGGTTCCAGTAAATCTCTCTCTCTTAAATAAAATATTAAATACTCTTTAATCTCTATCTTGCCTCAGTTTCTCCAGTATTACAATTTCTGTAAGCCTCAAGTTCTGGCCCCCAGAAGACCTTTAATCATGTAAATTAGGCCTACTTAAAAATACAGTAGACCAACTCAACTCAGCAAGCAATTTAAAACTTAGTCTCAAAAACTCCAGAATCTGTTAAAATGTTTTAACAGTTCTATAACTTTTACTATTTCTGCAGACTCAAATTGGCCAATTCTGGGTCCAAAAAAATGTCAGTTGTTTTTTTTGTTTGTTTGTTTGTTTTCTTTTTGGTGTGGCAGTTAAAAATTTTCCCTATTTCAGAATTAGTCCTTCCTCTCTCTAACTAAAAGCTATTTGCATAAGTCCAATTATGTACAAAACAAGCAGTTTTTAAATTCCAAACAGCCATATCTTTTCCTTTGTAACTCTGCTGACTGAGCGAAAACACAGAAGAAAAACAGAGCCTCATACACATATAAACACAAACTGCTTTTCTAAATAAATCAAGTTCCTCTTCACCCCACCTTGAGTAGAAGAGAGGAGGAAGTTCTGGAACTGAAGCCTTAAGATCCAACCTGCCAATACTGAAGGCTCCTTTTAATTTACATACAATCCTTAAGGATGGACAATTCCTCTGAGTGAGCTGAGCATCTGCCCAAGCAAAATAATATTATTTCCCTATATATTTTGGTACTTCATCCCAATTTTTCCTGAAGAGTTATCTTCCCAGGACACTAGATGGGTTTAGAAGATTCATAGTATCTTATCTTCTTTTAATGGAGGACTCCCCCCAATCTTACCAAAGGAAAATAGGAAAATCCTTATGGACTAGAACCACTTATTTTCCCAGTATCAAAGAGAAATTGCAGCCTTTTATAGACTTTTATAGACTTTAGCCTTTTTATAGACTTTAACTGCCTAAATTCTCCCAATCCCAATCCCAGTCACCCAGGAAGTTACCAGTTATTTGGCAGAGGAAAATACTTTTGTGTGGTACGGAAATGGTGAAGGGTCACCATTTAATAAAAAAGCTGGAGAGAGCTCTAGAGAAAAGCAAAGTTTATTGTACATTCTCCAGAGAAGGGCCTCCTGTGGGCAGGACAGCCCCTTTAATCCCTAATGCAAAACACCCCCTCCCACCACTGACCCTCATCCTCATTGGCTTAGAGTCTTACATTCTAAACGGGAGATCTGCCCATGAAATTGAACTTGACCAATAAGTACATAGTTGCCCATATTTGGCTGAAATAGGGAGGAGATATCATAGGAGGGGAACGCAATTATGCCCTTGACTCCATGTTTAGAGTCCTTCAGGCCTACTCAAACTCTGAAGTAGATGAAGCCTTACTCGATTTTCACAACTGTCTTGAAAGATCTCACCTCATCTCATTCAGTCCCTCCTCTTATTTTGTACACTGAGATCTCTTCAAATTTTTGTAACATAATTTCACATTCCCTATGAATTCCTCATTTCCTTCTGGTTCCTGTTGGCCTTGGGCCACCGGCTCCACCCTTGCCCTTTCAACAGCATCCATCTAACAGACCCTTCAGCTTTCTCTTCCAACCTGACCATTCCAGATAATGAGTTTTGGACAATTCTGGTTATTAATCTGATCAAACAAGGGATGCAGATAGGGAGTAATATAACACCACTAAGGGCTATAAGGAAGGCCAAGTCAAAGGAGCTGCTTCCACCAGCTTCCCAAACCAGGACCACCAAGAAGTATTGAACAGTGAGGTCCACATCTGTACAGGAAACACGAGCAAGTTTCCTAACGTTCTTAGTGATTTCTCTTAGTAGATTTCCATGTCATTTGGCCTTGGTCCAATATAACAAATCCCTGTCCAATTAAGAGGTAGGTAAGTATAGGCAGTTAAACCACAGATCCAATAATGACCCTTTAGAGCAGGTTGTTCCCTTGAAAATATGTAAAAGGGTCTCTCATCCCTAGGGGGCCTCCCCCCCACAAAGATGGCATAATGACATTTCCATAAACCTTGCTCCTTCCTCCAACTACAATTGGCAACTGGCCACTGATCTATTAGGTTAAAGGTACTCCAAAATGTGGGATACAGACTCCCATGTTTCCAGGTGTTCCCAGAGTGACATTATACCAACCCCATTGATAACTGTACCCAATGTATATGTTCCCTTTGGGATTGGTTACTAAGGACCCAGGCTGGGCTTAAAGGGACAGGTAGCCATGGCCATTGGTTTGATTGTTGGGATCCAACACAGATCCAACAATTTGATAAATTAAAAGTTCTCCCTATATTCTGCATGAGCAGGAGGAACTAGTTCTCATCTCTGGAAAGTAAAAGTCTGGTTTCTATGGCTATTGTGAGGAAATAGGTAAACCCAATGCTCAAGGAAAGCCCCATGAGGTTCAACTATTATAACACTGTGAAGTTAAGGTGAAATTCCCAAGTGAAAATATATCAGCTTCCAAACAGGCAAAGAGACCCAAAGTAAGAAAAGTCACACAGTTACAATGCACTGGATTCAGAATCAGTGTTCCCATTCAGTGGAGGTCCCCTCCTCTTATGTAATCGGAGGTCTCCCCTATTAACTGTCCACTCTGATAAAGGTGGCGCCACAGGTCCTTTTGTCCTGGTGTGGTGTCCAGCCTCATTCCTGGGTGCGAATCGCAGTGTCTGAGGTCAGTGCCACGTGGTAGGGTCCGTCCCAGCTTCTGTCCTTCCAGGAAGGGATCAACACCCAATCTCCAACCTGAATTCTATGAACAGGGAAACCTAGGAGTCTGAGCTATTAACCCTTTTTGTTGAAGTTCTTGCAAATGTTTTAAGCAATAATTTAACATTATTTCTTAACAAATAAATCCTTTGTCTCTAAAATGGGCTCCCAATCTCCCTCATGATAAGCCTGGAAAGGATGACAATACAATAATTCATATGGTGAAAGCCCACTATCTTACATGGCTTGGTCCTGATTCTAACCAGAGCGAGAGGAAGGCATTTCGTCCAAGGTAGTTGGGTCTCTAAAGATAATTTAGTCAGTTGTCATTTTATTTCTTGGTTCATCCTTTCTACTTTCCCAGAAGAGGGAGGATGCCAAGGGCTATGGAGATCCCAAGTGATTTCTAAGGCCCCAATCAGATTCTGCAATACCTGAGCAAAAAATGTGTTCCCTGATCTGAGTCTATCCTCTCCACCATTCCATATCTGGGAATAATTTGTTCTAATAAGACCTTACTTACTGTCGAGGCAGTTGCTCGGCCTGAGGGGAATGCCTCCACCCATGAGGTCAGATGGTCCACTATGACCAGCAAGTATTTGAGGCGACTCTGGTGGCAGCTCAGTAAAGTCCACCTGGATGCTTTGGAATGGTCTGATTCCTAGAGGTCGACCCCTTTTGGGATCTGACATTGAGCAGCCTTGTCAGTCCTTTGACAAACGAGACAGCCTTCCACCAGGTGTCGGGCCATAGTATATGGGCCAGGGGAAACATACCTTGTCAACACAGCATCACACAGGTTTTGGACATCCCATTGACTGTCCTGGTACAGTTGCTGAAGGACCTGCCTCATACTTGCTTTGGTCAGTACCTCTCTGCCGTCAGGTAAGAGCCATTGTCCTTCCGAGTTCTCAACTGCTCCGAGAGTTGAGGCCTTCTCTTTTTCCTTCTGAGTAAAACTGGGAGAGGGTAGACTAGGGGGAAGTACAGGTATCAAGGCCATTATATGAGAAATATCCTAGTCTCCAGCTCCCTTGGCCTCCTCATCTGCTAATCTATTTCCCCTTACCTCAAAACAACTTCCCATCTCATATCCCTTTACATGTATTACTGCTACATTTCAGAATGTTTTCTAGTCCCTCTTTTCTTCCAAATCCCTCCAAATCCATGCATCACACCCCAGGCATATCTCAAATCAGTGTGTATATATATAGTCCCATCCTGGTCCCACAATAATTTCAACCCTTGATTTAAAGCATACAATTCACAAGTTTGAGCCGACCAATGGGCAGGTAGACTGCCCTTGGTAACAGTGGAAGTTCTAACAAACCCATTTCTTTTCCCATTTACCATACTAGAAGAACCATACATAAATTCTAAACAAATATTTATCATAACCTTGTGTTGATAACAATAAGGAATTTGTCCCAATGAGTTTATATCCAAGTAGATCTTTCATAAGTGAGCATTATTCATACAAATCAGTTTGTTTTTAAAAACACCCAAAGCAAATACAATCATATACAGAATGTCTAATTCCACACAAGAGAATTCAAGAAGTTTTATAAGAGATTTCCATTAACTTGTAATGGGAGACATTCTGCTATTCTGAAACATAAGGTCTTATCAAGTATTCTGATAAAGAGGCAGCAGGGGGAGGAGGTTTGCAGAACTAAGAGGCAGGGAAACTGAGGCAGGACTGAGTCAGGACAATAATTCAAAGTTAAAACATAAGCCAGCCAATCATAGTCTAGCAAATTTTCAGCTAGAGTCCCCTGTAAATGAATTTACAGGCCGAAAACCTAGATGAGTAAAAAGATGTTTATTGCAAGGTTTGAAAGCAAGGTTAAAGTCTGGTTAGAAAGCCTTGAGATGCAAAAGGCCTTTTGTCTCGGTAGCCTTCTCCAAACCCAGCAACTGCTAAAATCAGGTGTGTCTAGATAGTGGACAGGTAAAAAGCTTTTTCAACTTTTTGTAGCCTCTCCCTTATCTGCAGAGACAAGAGAGTGAGACAAAAGGTCAGAGCCACAGAATTCACAAACGCAAAATCTGTGTGATAAAAAGGGATTTATTTCCATAGAGAAGAGAGCTTGCTAGGAAATGAGTCTTCTTAGTAGACAGGAAATATAGCAAAGGTCGGTTACACTGAGAAGAAGATATCACCAGTGGACAAGGTCTTATTTAGGAAGGCTGCCAAGATACAGGGTTCAGAGTTGTCTTTTATTAGCTGTCTAAGGCTTGGGGCTTCAATTCAATTCAAAATTGAAGAGATTACTTAACTGGGAGTTTGAATCACTCAATGTTGATTATGCCCCGGGCCTAGATTTCCAATTGAAAAGAGATTACTTATCTTGGGAGTTTCCCTTATAGAAAGAAGAGTGTGGCCCCTTCCAAGAAGCTGGGAATTACCCTTCTTTCAAAGATTAAAGGGAACACAGTTTACATCCTAGCCACTCCAACCCTTCCCTCCAAAGGATCTCAGTTTATATCAAAACTATAACCTAAAATCATATGGCTTGCAAACTTAAGCCTAATAATCAATGAGGAAAATATAGATATTTAAGGGGGGAAATGACATTTAAAGTGAGGAAGGTATGACTTAAAGATAATCCAAAGGCATGATAAATATAAAAGACTAGAAAACAATGACAAATTGAGAATGGGTTAAAAAAAAAATTGATATCTATTAGAAGGAAAACAATATATCAAAACTTATTGAATTTAAATGAAATTAGTCCATGAAGAAATGATAATATATTTTAAAGCAAATATTTATATTATACAAAGGCTAGTTAACTATTCAATAAAAATTAGAAAACAATCAAATTTATAAATCTTATATATAAATATATATATAAATCCAATTTTATATGTAAATGTATATGTATATTTATTTATTTATTTGTATATTATATATATTGAGAAGGAAATCTGAAAATTAAGGGGAATTAGATAACTTGAAAACAGAAATACTGTAGAACTAATCAGCAAAAACAAAATCAGACCTTTTTTTGGGGGAAAATAAACTAACTTAACATAATCATTTATCCACCCTTAAATGTCATTAAAATATGAGCAAATCTCCAAGTTGAAATCACAAGGAAGAAAAATTAAAAGAAAGTTCTGAAACTGCTATGTACAATTATGTGCAAAACAAAACTTAGGATCAAAGAGACAAGAGACAGAGAGGCATTATCTACGAATACATAGAATACTAAAATAAAAATAGACATTGAATTAACATCTATTTCAGAATCTTCATATGTAAAAATGGAGATAATAATAGCACCTAAATCCAAGGATTGTTGTGGGGATAAAATGTGACAATGGTAGTGAGATGATTTGCAAAATATATTGCAATGTATGAATGCTGGCTATTAGAAAAAAGGAAGTTGAACTTCTTATAGGTCCATAAATATATATGTATATGTGTGTGTGTGTATACAGAAAAATTCTATCAAATAGCTAAAAAAAATATGAAATGATGTAAATAAATGCCACTTTCAGAAAAAAGGAAGAGGGAGATTGCAATTCCAACACAGTCTTGACAATGGGCTAGAATCATCACAGAACCAGACATAAATATAGCCACTGACCTGGCTAGGATCCAGAGCAAGTCGTTCCAAATTTGTCTTCTATAATTTCTTCTATTTGTGATTTATCTTGTCATGTCCAAAGAGAATATCACAATTACCAACAACTTTTTCTAGGGTTTCAAAAGTATATTCCCCAGGTTCCTTTGATAATTGGAAACTTTTGCCTCCAATTGTCTCTTATCAGCTACTGCATTTTAGGTTCTACATCACAACTCATAAATGAAATCTATTTGATGGTCTCTGCTCTTTTAAAATAGGGGGCAATTAGTACAGTGGAATGAGTGTCAGGCCTGAAGTCAAGAAAACTGATGTTCCTGAATTCAGAACTGGCTTCAGATACTTACTAGTCTGAGTGACCCTGGGCAAATCACTTTTTCACTCAATTTCTTTATTTACAAAATGAGCTCAAGAAAGAAATGGTAAACCATTCTCGTATTTTTATCAAGAAAACACTAGTCAAAAAGTCAAAAAAGTCAAAAAGAGTCAATCACAACTGAAAAATGACTCAACAACCAGAACAAAGTTACTTTAAAATAGTTCAGTTTTAAACAAAGATGATTGTGTATTTATGATATAAAAAAGCCACCTCTTTGAATCTAGTTGCTTGATGTATTGCTCTTCTTTTATATAAGAAAGGTTCTTTTATTTTGCTTTCCTATAGGGATGTTAGTTAACGAAATAGAATACTGAAGAAAAAAATATATTTAACTGCATGCAATCCCTCCCATTCTAATAGTTGGGATGTTATAAACCCCTTCAAATTCAATATTTTCCAAATTCCTTCTACTAATACCTGGGAAATGAGATGAAAGGTTGGGGAAAAGGAATTTTATTGAATGAGGGCAAAGTGTAGTGATTAGAATGTTGGATTTAGAGTCATGAAGAGTTAAGTTCAGATACCACCTCAGAAATTTACTAGTTATATAGCATTGAACAAGTTACAGAACTTCTAAAAAAAATCAATCTCTATGTAGACCTTTCTTGGTGGTATCTCATAAAATAAAGATAAAAGTAGCGCTCACCTCACAAATTGTTAGACTGAAATGTATTAGTAAAATGTTGGCAAACCTTAAAACTATAGTTTTCTTTAATAGTAAATAACAATAAATTGGGCTGTTAATGATTAAATTTGTACCACTTGTTTTAGAATATGGAAAATTATTAATTTATTAATCATTAAGAAAATAGCATTCATTTCTCTTCCTTGACTGACTAATGGTATACAAGTTGACCAGTAAAAAACTACATATATAGGGGCAGCTAGGTGGTACAGTGGATAGAGCACCAGCCCTGAATTCAGGAGGACCGGAGTTCAAATCTGGTCTCAGACACTTAACACTTCCTAGCTGTGTGACCCTGGACAAGTCACTTAACCCCAGCCTCAAAAAAAAAAAAAACCTATATATATTAATCAACTATCAGTTGAAGTAGATTGCTTAGAAATATATGCATGTAATATACTATGGATTATAGAAATAGATGTAGGGAAGAAAGAGAGCAAGTAGGAAGTAACAACATTTGGTACTTTTATACATACATATTTGGGGTCTTCAGGGAAACTTCCCCTCCAATAATGGGTAGGACCAAATTTCCAAGAGGAATTTAACTGGATGTAAAATTTAAAGTATAACTGAGGTTATATCAAAACATATGAATCTGTCTCATGTGCCTCCAGAAAGCTTCAAGTTGGCCATAATTCCTGCAACAGGAGATGGTTTACTAGCTCCTTATAATTACATTCACTATAGAAGAATCCCTGCTAGGCTCTGAAGTATCATCTAATGGCATTGTCTCAGCAAACTATAGGTTTGCAAGAGTAGTCATCAATAAATCACTTTGGAATTTGATTTAGAAGCATAAAGGGAGTAGATTTAAAAAGCACTTTTTCCTAACTGCTTGTTCTTTAGGTTATCTAATCTAAACATGATAGCACGTAGTTCCATAGAAGAAAAATCTTTAACAGAATTAGTGGTTTCCATTTAAGAGTCTTCACATAGTACTTGACCTCCTTTCTTCTAGATTAACTAAACCATCTTCCTAGTTAATTAAAATCTAGATCCAAGTCTGCTGAGCCTGTAATCTTTTTTTTTTTTTTTTTTTCTTTTCAATATCTCTAGCTAGCCTTCATTTTAGCCTGTGGCTAAAATTTAAGAGAGGGCAACAAATAGTTTCATTTTTAAAATGGCATAGGTGACCATTATTACCTTCTTCAGTACTTTTTTTTTTTTTTTTTTTTCTGCATGATTAAAGAGGGAACAGTGAATTCTTTTAAGGTTAGCTAATATCTTTTTCTTTTCTCTCCTATTTTGTTTTCTAAGTTTCAGGAGTAATACAAAGCATTTTTTACTGTTTTCAAGTTCAGGAGCCTAAGGCTACAATTAAGCAGAAAGCTAAAGTATTTGATTTTGTGTTTCAGGTAGGAAAATGTTCAATGACATAAAAGACAGATTACCTAATTTGGTAATGTTGTATCAACAATAAAGGAAGACAGCTTTCATTATTTCTTTATCATTATAATTTAAATCAAAGTGGAGATCTCAAAAGTTCTTTTTCAATGCTCTTTTTTATTATGACATGGAAAGAACCAAAACAAAATAGTGTTTTATAGTTAAAAAAAAAACAAAAACAAAAACAAAAAAACAAACCTGGATGTTGCCAGAGGACATGAGCTTTCATTCTGACATTTTACATCTCTGTGACCTTAGAGAAGTCACTTAACTACTAGATGACTTCTCCAGCAGCATTTTATGATCATAATATATTTACATATATTTCAGCAAAGTATAAACTCAGTCAGTGCTCTACAAAGAGAAAAGGCTTGGAGTATGATTCCAATGTTATTTCAGTATCATTTTTAGCACAGTTAGCCTAACACTAATAGATAAATCATAATGAATAGATAATCTGTTAATGAAACTCATCAAATAAAGAGAAAAAATGTAAAACGACAGTCAGTCCTGAGTGGTCCCTCCTATTTCTGCAGATGACCAAATAATATGAGGCAAGGGAGACTATTGATCTATTTAAGTTCAAATGTGATAGTTTTCTTGTCATAAATGGTGAAAACAATTTATTATAAATAGTAGTAGAGCAACAGGGAAGGAAACAAAGTTCTAAGACTGAAAGAGTTCTTAAATTATCTTTAAATGTTGACTATTGGTATTCCAAATACATGATCTTTGTCTAATGCCTAATGTGTGTCTTTACACATAATAATGTATTTTAGATGTTTATTGAATTTAATTAAGAAGTGAAATATAAAAATGTGTAGTCTCACTAGAGCAGCAAAGAGAACCCCAAAATAAATTATAACTATATGGGAGGGCAGCCTACAAGTTCATCTAAGCCAGGCAAAAAAAAAAAAATATGGATTTAGTTTCATTATGTATTCAAAGGAAAAAGAAATTCCTAATAGCTTGTACTGTGGCATTACTGGTGGTCATTAGCAAAGACATCTAGAGTAAAACAATTACAGCTTGTGCAATACTATCTGTTGAAGAAACTGAAGAAGCAGGGAAATTCTACATAAAATTTAGCAAAATGTTCTAAATGAAATTGACATATAATTTGATATTCTGACATATACGCAAAGGGGTGTACATTTCAGATTTCATAAATGAAAAAGGTAAATTCCATGCAATCTGCTCTGAAGCACTTATACTCCATCAAATCTTCTCAGACCTTGCATACTCAAAATGTAGTATCCTATGCTATGCTGATACTAAAGGTGTGATCTTATGTTGTCACTAAGTGACTGTTAGCTCAGGTTTTAGAAGATCATGGAAAATAATAAAGTATATGAGAAGGGAAAAAATTGTCTTTTTTTTAAGGGAAAAGAATGAAATCTTTAAACAATAGTCCCCTGAAATCAACCTTTGGCAAAATTCTAGATTTTCAATAGATAGATAATATCTGTGAAAGGGAGCAATAATCAAAAAGAAGTCAGTATTGCTTTAAAGGAATGCTTAACATTTTGATGTTTCATTGACCCTATTCTTAGTTTTAATAGAATATTTTAAATACATAAAGTGAAATATATAGAATTACAAACAAAATTACATGGACATACTGTTATCAAAATACTTAAAAAAATAAAATGTGCTAACATATTCCAGACCAAGAACTCTCTCCTTATCAAAAGCAGATAATTGAAAATAAACTAATTTATATCTTTTCTTTTTCAAGAATACTTAGCTCATATAATGGAAGAGCACAAAAGTTATGATAAATCTATATGTAAGCAAAGAACTTGACAAAGTATCTCATGTCATTCATGTGGAAGATTGACTAATGTTGATTAAAAAAATTATATGGATCCAAAATTGGTTGCCACAGAATCATTAGAAGACTGATAAAAATTAAAAGGACTTGTATTTATCTCCCAAGAATCATTTTACAGTGTTTAATATTTTTATCAATGAATTAGAAAAAAAAATTATTATTGTAATACTTACGCTTATAAAATTTTGAGGTGCCAAAAAACTAGGAGGAATAGTTAGCATAGTGGGTGGTGGTCAAGATTCCAAATACATTGACTGGAAAGAAAATAGAATATGAAATTTGGTGAGATAAATGAAGTCATGAAGATTTGAGCATGAATAAAAAGAATGATCAACAATAAATAACCCTGGATAGACAATAGACAAACATGTGATGGCTGAGAATACAGATATATAGAAAACACTAAGAGTTTACCTTCAAGGCTATACAAGTTCAAAGGAAGTTTCTGCAATATTTGTTTCAGTAGGCCTAGCAGTACCAGACCTAGAACTATATTATAAAGCAGCAATCATCAAAACTATTTGGTACTGGCTAAGAAACTGGCTAAGAGTAGTTGATCAGTGGAATAGATCAGATTCAGAAGACACAATAGTTAATGACTATAGTAATCTAGTTATCAGCTTCTGGAATAAAAATTCACTATCTCACAAAATTTGCTAGGAAAACTAGAAAAATGGTATGGCAGAAACTAGGAATTGACTAACATCTAAAGTACTACCCCAAAATAAGGTTGAAATGGGTTCATAATTTAGACATAAAGGGTGATATCATAAACAAATTAGGAGAACAAGAGATAGCAAAAGTCAATTTGTTAGATTTTTGGAGAAAGGAGGAATTTATGGCCAAAGACATAATTCTAAAAATGTAAAATGGATAATTTTGGTTACATTAAATCAAAAAGGTTTTGCACAAATAAGACCAATGCAGCCAAGATTAGATTTCCCCAGTTTCAGAAAACTGGGGAAAATTTTTATAGCCAATGTTTTTGATAAAGTTCTCATTTCTAAAGCATATAGGGTATTGAGTCAAATTTATAAGACGACAAGCCTTTTTTCCCAACTGATAAATGATCAAAGAACATGAACAGACAATTTTCAGATGAAGAAATAAAAACTATTTCTAACCATCTGAAAAAAAAAATGCTCTAAATAGCTATTGATTAGAGAAAAACAAATTAAGATAGCTCTGAGGTACCACTTCACATCTCTCAGATTGGCTAATATAAAAAGAAAAGATAATGGTAAATATTGGAAGGGATGTGGGAAAACTGGGACATTAATACATTTTTGGTGGAATTGTGAACTGATCCAACCATTCTGGATAGTAACTTGAAATTATTTCCAAAGTTCTATCAAACTGTGCATATCTTTTGCTGAGTTTGTATCCCAAAGAGATCATAAAAGAGGAAAAAGGATTCATATGTGTAAAAATGTTAGTAGCAGCCAGCAAAGAACTAGAACCTGGGTGGATACTCATCCATTGGGGAATGACTGAATAAGTTATGGAATATAAATGTAATGGAATATTATTGTTTCATAAGAAATGATGAGTAAGCTGATTTCAGAAAAGCGTGGAAATATTTTCATGAACTGATATTAAGTAAAATAAATAGAAAGAAGAGAATATTATACAGAGCAACAACAAGATTAGGGTTCAACTGTCACAGATTTGGCTCTTTTCAACAATGAGGTGATTCAAGACAGTTCCAATAGACTTGTTTTAGAAAGAGCCAACTGCATCCAGAGAGAGAAAACTATGGAGGCTGAATATGGATAAAAGCATTGGATTTTCACCTTTTTCATTGTTATTGTTTTTTTGTTTTTTTCCCTTTTTGATTTGATTTTTCTCATGTAGCCTGACAAATTTGGAAATATGTTTAGAAGAATTGCACATGTTTAATCTATATTAGATTATTTGTTGTCTATGGTAGAGGGGAAGAGGAAAGGGAAGGAGGAAAATTTGAAACAAAGATTTTTACAAGGGTGAATGTTGAAAACTATCTTTGTATATACTTTGAAGAATAAAAACTATTATTAATATTATCAAAAAAATAATTGTTTATCTTTAGAAAAGTCATTAACTTCCCCATATTTCATTAACTCCAAGAAGATGACACCCATTTAATTTGTATCCACAGCTGCCTGGAACAGATTAGGTACTTAATAAACATTTGCTAATTGATTGATTGCAGTTAATGTGATGATTTAATAAACTGATCATGGGAAATCGCTTTGTAAAATTGTATATATTCATATATATATATATATATATATATATATATATATATATATATATATATATACACATATATATTTCAATTGAAGAATTAAATATCTAGAACTATAAGGATTTTCAGGAGCCATCTACTCCATTGCTTTGATTTAACAGATGAAGAAACTGAAGTCCAGAGAATTTAACTTATTATTCTGGTTATAACTATCAAAGATAGAATTTGAATCATGGGCCACAGTTTTGAGAATCAGGAAATTTTCTACTGCACCATGTGTTTCAATAAAAACAGATATTTATTTCCCATATCATTGTATCTACTAACATTCATAAAGTTTAAAACATGAAGGAGAAAAATCCATGTGGATGAAAACTTTCTTAAATACACTACAGATTTTTTTGTTTGTTTTTCTTGAGTTCGGTGTATTTTTATTCTAAATGTGGATATATCTCTGTACTCAATTGTCAATTGTACAAACCAATTGAAATTAAAGTATAGCATGATCCAGGGCTTTCATTTTAATCTCAAGATTTTTGTGACTAATTTATTTTTAAAGTTGACAAACCTTCACAAGTCACTGAAATATGGTTTATTTTTCCTATCAAATATATATAAACCTTACTATTACTGAATCATGCCTAAAACATATAATTAGAATGATGCTTAGAATATTTCTGTTATTGTGTTAAATATTACTCTGTCTAAAATTAATCACCAAAAATGTAAATTGAAAGATTTCTGTATTCTTATTACTATTACCTATTAGTAAAATGAGACTAGTGAACTCACAATGGACCATAATAAAATAGTCTAGATATCATTTTTTTTTTAATATATCTGTGATTTCATCACAGTGGAACACTAGAATTCAGGAACTTTATTCTATCAATGCAAATTACTACCTTTTCTGTAATAAATGATCATACTTCCATGGGACATTAACTAAGAGAATCATAGAATAATAGTGGTGGAGCTGGACAGGATCTGAGAGATCATATAGATTAACCCCATCATTTTTATAGATGAGAAAATCAAGGGAGGTTAAGTAATTTACCTACAAAAACACTGGTAATAACAAACAGAGGCTGGATATTGAGTAATCCATCCAGAGTCAAACACATAGTATATATCAGAGACCAGACTTGGATGCAGGACTTCCCAACAATAAAATTGCATATTGAGTTATTTCTTATAGGAATTTTTGTCTCTTGGAAATATTTCATGATTTATTTTTACTTATATACATGCAATTCACCCATATTCCAGGCTTTTACATTTTAATTTAATTTAATTTTTGCAGTGAACAGAAAATCTATTTTCTCCAATTCCTTATTGAAGGGGAAAAAAATCTTTACAATACATGCATAGGAAAAAAACAAACAAAGAAATAAAAATTATTTCATTAGCTGTCCAAAATATATCTCATTCTGTTTCCTGAATTCATCTCCTTTTTTTCAAAAACTGTAAAATATGTTGAAATAGTTAATAAACATTTAAGTGACTAATGTGTGCAATCACTGTGTTAAATGATGTGGGCACAAATAGAAAAAGAAGTAGCCCATCTCCTCAAGGAATTTAAAATATAATGGGGAAGACAAAACACACAAAAAACCCATTGAAAAAGAAACAATGTGGGAGTCTAGTGGAGAAGCCAGAAAAATCCTAAGGTAGTTCAGCCAGATAACTTTATGAGATGTCTCAGCTGTAGTCTCTCTTTAAATGGAGGTTTGAATTTTATCATTTGTCCTCTGAAATTGTGGTGTGTCATTATCATGATGAGAATCCTTAAATATTCCCAGGTTCTCTTTGCAATATTATTGTATGAAATGTTCTGATTGAGATCACTCCACTATGTATTAATTAATATAGGCCTTCCCAAGTTTCTCTGAAATCACACCCTTTATCATTTATACAAAAAGTACTACTCCATTACATTCTTTTATAATGATCTATTCAAATATTCCTCAATTTTTTGATACTTTCTTAGTTTCCAATATTTTCTGCTACATAAAGAAATTATATATATATATATATATATTAATACATACAGGATTTCTTTAATATATTTATATATGCTTTTTTTCTTATGTGTGCACAATGAAAAACGATGGCAGAACAATATTGTTTCTATAAAAGTTTAAGTTGGCTGTAAAGAAAAGGAATTTGAGGAGAAGTCACATCAGTGGTCTATACTCTCTGGGTCAACAGTAAAGCTTGTAATCACAAAAGAATTTATTCAAACACAAAGTCAAGATGAAGGGAAGGGTGAAGTATCCTGCTAAGTTAACCAATCACCTTGGGAGTCAAGGAACTGGCTAAACAACAAAGTTTCTGATAAGGAGGCCCAAGCCTACATTTGCTGGAATAAATTGTGGTCAATGACAGGATACAAGCTATTTGCAAGCATGCATGCTTAATGAATCTCATATATATTAACTGACACACTCTGAAGATGGGATTAGTTACCATCTTTGAACATGGAATGTATGATCAGGGAAAGGAGACATATCAAGGAGCATATGTAGTGGGAGGGGAATGACATGGGAGATTTCCAAAAGATCTCCTCCACTGGAAATTCTGGGAAGGAAGAGGAGGTGGGATTAGGACATATATCTGTTGCCTCTGATACCTGTGAGGTTTTCATATCTGCTACTGCAGGAACCTAATAAAAATTCAAACTGCTTCATTCAACCTGAATCTGTTCATTCATGGCACCCTTTTTAGGGTGCAGAGTATTATTTCTAAAACCAAACACACATATACACATACTTTTACATATCTGAAATCTTTTCCTATTTCTTTGATCTTTTTAGGTCATACAAACGAATACGTTTTGTATTTTAATCCTTTTCTGTGTTTAGTTTTATCACCTGCAGAGTTTGCACTCTGCTTAAAATTAATTCTGAGTCTTCAAGACAGATTGTTACTGATAAGGCAACATTTTTTTCTCTAAACATTTTTTAGAGGTTAATAATTAATTTTTCCTGACCATCAGTTTATCTATTATCTTAGTTAACAGAATAAGAGAGGAATTTAGCACCCTAAAAGAGTGAATTAGATGTAAGAGGGGAACCAGGCTTGAGAAGCGAAATGGATTTAGGAAGGAGAACATCTGACATGGAGGATGTGGAGGTAAGGAGAAAGAAAGCAGGAGACAAAGTGCTGTGGCAGACAGACCCAAAAGAAGGTAACAGCCAAGGATCTATCCATGGCCCGTAAATAGATTTTATAGGTAAAATTTAACCTCAGGGACATGACTGGGGTTTCTGATAGGACATAACAAAGACCTTAAAGAGGGTCTCAGGAATTTAACATAACTTGGATGTGACCATCTTCCCAAAGGGTAGGACCATGGAGCTAACTTGTACTCTATCAGTGACTTCTCCATGCTTGACATAGGGATTAATTTTTATCAATTCTTCTGCTAACCACACCTAACATTGAAGACCTCATCAGAACTGTATGCTTTTGCCTTACATATATGTTCAAAGTAACTGGTAAAGGTTAGATCATAATACTTAGCATTCAGTGTCTTATGAGATATTTCAGGTCTTTAAAAAGACTTAAGTCTGGGGCTGCCTCTTATCCATGGTTGTTCTTTATTTTGTGGTGTCAAAGCCCCATTCAAGGTATCTCCTTTTAAGCAAAGTCATAAAGTCTAAATCAATATTTGTCCAATACAGTGGAATGGTTGTCATCTTCTGGATTTTGCCATCAGACCTTAACTCTCTCTTCTTTTTTCTCTTCTTTTCAGTTTTCTTTTATATGCTGTCTCAACAGGTTAACCATAAGCTCCTCAAAACAGGGAATCTCTTTTTTTGCATTTGTATCAACAGGACTTGTAGTAGGTAGATGCTTGAGTTGAATTATTTTTTACTTGTCTCCAGCTCTTCAGGACCTCATTTGGAGTTTTCTTGGCAAAAATACTGGGGTGTTTTCTATTTCCTTTTCTAGCTCATTTTACAGAGGGGGTACTGAGTCAAATAGGATTAAGTACCTAAGATTGATGAGGTTTGCCATCAAATGATGGGGTTGAGGTCCAGCACCAAATGATGGAGTTCAGATAGCAATTTGCATGTGAAAAATTCACACAATGGCATTCTCCTTACCAAACGTACAAAAGGTACCATTACTTATGAGAAGAGGTTATGGACAAAATGAAGAGATAAAATAGACATCAGAATTGCAAATATGAAATAGTATCAGGAGAGCCAAAGAAGTTAGCAAGTTAGGAAAAGTTAGTTAGCAAGGAAAAGGGTTTTAACAATTAACAAGGAAAAAATATAAGTTTCTTAAAGGAACTCATAATTAACCAGAAGAAAGGGAATATGTCATGGGGTGGGAATATGCCATTGACTGGCTTGTAAAATCCATAGAGGAGTTTAGCACCCTAAAAGAGTTAGCTATAAGAAGGAGAAAAATACCATGAACACATAGGGAGATGTAAAAAGAAAGTCATCCTGAGACAAAACACCATGGCAAGCTAATCCAAAAGGCATTCAGCAAAGATGGCATAGGCCATGGGCAGATTTACAGGATAAATTTAATCTCGGGGAGTTGACATAATTACTTGATTTTCTTATTAGATACAGTAAGATGGGATTTTCCAAGACCTCCACAGGAGTATGATTGCAAGGCTGAGTTGATCCACCCAAATGTCTTTCCCTGATTGCTTCTGGGATTATTATAATCTTGTCAGTATTTCAGGTTTTCTTTGTCAACCCTACCCATGACCTCAACAGGAACACAAAGCTAATATGTATCTGAGGCTGGACATGAACACATGAAGAGACTGCTTCTGGAATCCAGGTCCAGGGCTCTATCCACTGAATCATCTAGCTGTTCTCTAGTTATATGTCAAATAAATGTCTATTGACTGCCTGTCTGTAATCAAAGTTGGGCCAAAACTGAATGCTGAATGATAAGAGTAGAAAGAGGTCCAATCTGGCCTCTAACTTTGTTTGACTTTTGTTGGGCTTCATTAGCTTAAGAAATTGTGCTGCATAGTGGACAGAGATCCAGCTTCAGAGACAAGAAGATCTGGATTCAATTCTTATATTGCCTAAGAGATCCTGGTCAAGAAATTTAACTTCTTAATTTTTGGTTATTTTAGACCAGTACTTAAGATTATAAAATGCTAAGAGAATTTCAAAATATATTGATAGAGGGACTTTCCTTACCCAACTGCTCTTTATGCTAATGATCTCACATATCGGGTTCCTATTCATAGTATCTGGAATAATTATCTCACATAATTGATGACCATGAGAATGTAGGCAGATAAACTATATAAAATATTAGTTTTATGGATAAGAACCTAGAATATCAGTAGATCTTAAGTTGTCTAAAGTACTAAGACAAGTTAAATTTACTTTCCATTTTCTATCATAAAACCAGAATATGTCTGAATTTTAAGTTGAGTTTAAGTCTTCCTGGTTCTGAGGTGCCAGTTCTCTATTCAATCCATATATACATATTCTATAAGCTACAATTGATTTGCCTTTTGGACTTCCTAAAGTACTTTTTAAAAAATATGTTGTGGCCCAACATCTCAGCAATCAATTAATCAATCAGTAATTCATCAAACAATTATTAAGCACCTTTAATGTTTTAGGAATTGTTGTGACAGGCATAGGAAGTTAAAAGACAAAACAAAAATATTCCTGTTCTGAAGGAGCTTAAAAGAGAGATAACATATATATGGATGAATATTTGGGAAATATCTACAAAATTAGTACAAGGGAATTTACTTAGAGAAAATACTAGCAGCTGAGAGCACCAGGAAAAAAAAAATCTTAAAAATGGCAGTTATGATGGCTTTCGGAGGAAATAGTAGAGATTCTGAGCCAAGGACATGAGGAAGAAGAGCATTCCAGAAAGAAAAGCTAACCAATGAAAAAGAAATTATGTCTAGGTATTGTAGAGAAATAATTAGAAGAATATTTGTTTACATGAAATAGCTGAACATTTCAGAGCAATATATAAATCATTACTAATAAAAATAATAATAAATGAGTATATAAATGATAAAATATTTCCATAAAGATGTTCCAAGGCTTATTGAAGGAATTTTAAGCTAAATTTTTAATATGAGGGATATAGATTAGTAAACAGAATAGGGGTCATTCTTAATATATGGAATGACATGTTCAATGGCACAGAATTCTAAGTAAATGTTTTAATATTTATATAATGTATTATGATTTCCAAAACACATTCTTCACTTGTTTATGAGATAGTGTAAACCAAGTTTTCTTAACCTGTGCTCCATGAACTTAAAAAGGTTTTTGTTTGCTTTAAAAAAAAATTTTTTTTTTTGACAGATGTATTTCAATATAATTGGTATCCTTTGTTATATTGTGTTTTTATGTGCCCTAAATATTATTCTGAGAAAAGGGCTATTCACAAGACTTCCACAAAGACCCATGACATATAAAAACCTCCATTGTAAACTTTGTTATCCCATTTTAAATACTGGCTCTGGACATTATGTGACTTTTTTTTTTTTTTTTAAAGGAAACGATGTAGCTAATGAGTAGGAGAGCTGAAACTCAATTCTTCATGTTCTGATGTCAAATTCATAATTCTCTTCACTACAATACTCTTATTTTGATGAATAAAAACCCCAAGACAAGTTTCTGGGTAACTGCTAATCAATTTATTAGTCTACCAAATAATCAATAAATTGATGGTAAATAATTAAATGTATCAATGTAATAATTTAAATAAATAAATTGATAGTAAATAAATTGTCTAGGCAGCAAATGATTAGAGAGATCATCAGATGCTCAAATAGCTTTGAAAAGGTGGATAATTTTATATTAGATCCCTGCAGGTTAAGTTTGGAAAGGTAGGCTGGGTCCAGGTTTTGAAGGGCTTTAAATTCCATGAGTTTATGTTTTCTTATAGAAGAGATAAGGAGCTGCTGGGTTCTGACATCTATGTGTGTTAATAGGTCACATGCCTACTAGTCTATAAGATTTGAATTTAACTCTTTTTGCCTCCATGTCCAATATGCTATGCACTGTATATCAGAAATTTCAAAACCACAAATTGTAGTATATAACGGAGATTCTCGATTGCATCTTAAACAGATTAAAAGACTATGAGAAAATATTCAACAAAATATACAAAAATACAGTAAAACATATAGTGTTAATCTGTCATTTTATAAATCCATACACAGCTTGCAGGGCCCCTTATATATGACTTAGTGAGTTGCTTTCTATTTGACCGTTGCTATTCTGTACTACTTCATGATGAGTTGTGTAGGCTGGAAGCCCAACATCAGAATGAGGGTACCATTAGACTAAAGCATGGAGAGATCTCAGTATTCCTGATTTTACCTTACCAACTGATAACCCATTTTCTTGCTTGTTGATTCTATCAGCCTACTTCACAATGTAATGAAGCATTAAATTAATCTGGAACCTCATTTTCTGCGTGTCTACATGATCTGTCTTGGCAATTCCAAAAAAGAATTATTTCACTAAAATGAAATAGCTGCAAGCTTGGCTAAAACATTTATGTAGATGATTCTACTGAGAGGCTCTAGCCTTGAATCAATGACTGCCTATGCTCATTGGAAGTGAGCAATTTTGAAAAAACGTAGTTTTTCATCAGTTGTACAGTCTCAGACAGTTCCCGAAATAATAGGATTTCTTCAATGGAAGGTAAGGAGGTGAGCTGAGAGAGGATAGATTTAAAAGGACTGCTTCTCAATCCCATCTTTGGAGAGCAGCTTCAGTATTCTTTATATTCTTCTTAGCAACATGAATGGGCTTATTTGTCAAGGGTTTCACATCCAAACTCAGTGAAGACAGCTGTTGGCAGGAAAATTCTGCTTTAAGCTATGTTTCTCTCTTATTCTGTTGATGTTTTCTGAACTTGACATGTTCACAGATATACACTGGGAAGTGTAATGAAATATGTGTTGCTCTTACTTCACTACAATAATAAAAACAAGAAGAAATGGAGCATCTAATGTAGTGAAGTCTGCCCAGGAACAATACTTGTCATTTACCTCAAGTAGAGAATCCAGAATTAAAGATTGCATACTGGTCCCCACCTTGGTTCTTGAGGGCTCCTTTTCTCAATGGTGAATTATTTCCAGAACTTTTGTTTTTGAAAAGAGCCCTATACTAACCTTTCTTGATTTTTCTGAACTGTGTCAGCATGTACCTTCTGAGACACAATACCTACATTTCGAACTCTCTTTTTCTGTGTTGTGTTGTCCCCTGTTCCTTGAGAATAGATTCTCTCTTTAGCTTTTATTTGTAACTTCCAGTGCTTGGCACAGGGTCTAGCACATGTCAAGAATTTACTACATCGTTTTTGACTTTCTGACTATAATTAAAGAGAAATGAGTTCAGATAGTCAAGTAAGGATAGCAGAATACAGGCAGGGACTCGCTTGATCTCTCCCCCCAAACCCTTTAAATACATTTAAATAATGATTCTCAACAAGTTCTATAGTGGCCACAAAAAAAGCACAAAAGACAGAGTAAAACAATTTTCCAGCCCCAGATAATTTAGAAGATAAGCAGGAAATGCCTGGGTAGGAGTAGACAACAGTTCAGCACACCAGTGCCCATTCAGCTCTGGACCCAGGAGGCCAAAAGCAGGTCTTGGGATACATCATATTCAAATCTTCATTGACTTCTTTTACAAATCTCAGTCCACAGACAATAAGGTGATCAAATAACTGGTCAGAAGATTACAAGGTCTTTTTGTTAGCACCGAGTCAGGACTCTGTTGCATTGCCCATACTCAGCTCTGGGTCACAGTTCTGGGAGACACTTCTAGGACAAGAAGTTCTAGCACATAAGAGATTTCAGACACAGGGACCCTTCTCAAAATTCCAGAACAGAAAAGAATACTGTGATCATTTATACATCAGAGCACAAGTAATAAGCACCCCTCTATAGACCACACTACATTGGAAGAACTGAAAACTCACAGGTCCCTAGAGGTATCTCTGAAACTAGTTGAATAAATTCCCTTAAATTTGGGACACTACACACTCTATCCCGAAAGAAAAACCCTACATTAAAAAAGAGTTAAAAGTCAAGTAAAAGGCTGGGAAAAAGGCAGATAATAGAAAAAATTCTGACCATAGGAAGTCACTATAGTGACAAGAAAGATCAAAACACATATTCAGAAGAAGATAACAAAGTCAAAAGTCACAGATCCAAAACCTCCAAGAAAAATATGAATTGGTCTCAGAGTATGGAAGAGATCAAATAGCATTTTGAGAATCAAGCAAGAGACATGGAGGAAAATCTAGAGAAATCAGAATGATGTAAGAAAATCATGAAAAACAAGTCAACAGCTTAGTAAAAGAGACACAAAAAATACTTAAGCAAATTATATTTTTAAAAAAGCCAAAGTAGCCAAGAAAATATGGATAAAGTGCAAAAGTCCAATGAGGAGAAGAATGCCTTAAAAAGCAAAATTGACCAAATAAAAAGAGGCATGAAAATCCAGTGAAGAAAAAACAAAAACAAAAGACAACTTCCTTAAATAATATAATCAAGCAAATGAAAAAGAAGGTAAAACAGCTCACTGAAGAAAATAATTCCTTTTTTAAAAATTGTTTTATTTTTTCTGGTTATAGACATAAATTAAAAATTTTAAATTAAATTAAAATAATTTTTTAAATTAAATTAAAAAATTTAAATACACATTTCTTTATCAATCATCTTGGAAGAGGAAAATCAGAACAAAAAAGGAAAAACCACAAGAGAAAAAAAAAAAAAAAACAGAAACGAATTAATCATACAATGTATTGATTTGCATTCAATCTCCATAGTTCTTTTTGTGGATGCTGATGACATTTTCTATCTAAAATTTATTGGAATTGCCTTGGATCACTGGACCATTGAGAAAAATCAAGTCTTTCATAATTGATCATCACAATCTTACTGTTACTGTACTCCTGTTCTGCTTGCTTCACTCAGCATCAGTTCATGTAAATCTTTCCACGCCTTTCTAAAATGAGTTTATTCATCATTTTAATCCAACAATAATATTACATTACTTCATATACCACAACTTACTCAGCCATTCCCAAATTGATGGGCATTTATTTACTCATTTTCCAGTTCTTTGTTACCACAAAAAGAGAGCTTTTTCCTTTCTTTATTATTTCCTTGGGATACAGCTCCAGTAGTGGCACTAATCTGTCAAAGGGTATACACAGTTTTATAGTCCTTTGGGCATAGTTCCAAATTGCACTCCAGAATGATTGGATCCTTTTACAATTCCACCAACAATGCATCAGTGTTCCAGTTTTCCCACATCCTTTCCAGCATGTATCATTATCTTTTCCTGTCATCTTAGCCTATGTGAGAGGTGCAAGGGGATACCTCAGAGTTTTTTTAATTTGCATTTCTCTAATCAATAGTTATTTAGACCATTTTTTCATATGACTATAATGGCTTTAATTTCACAAAATGTTCAAATCCTTTGACAATTTATCAATTGAGTAATAACTTGTATTCTTATAAGTTTGATACAGTTCTTTATATATTTTAGAAATAAGACCTTTATCAGAAAACTGGCTGTAAAGACTTTTTCCAGCTTTGTATTTCCCTTTTAATTTTTTTTGGTATTTGTTTTGTTTGTACAAAACTTTTTAATTAATGTAATCAAGCTTGTCCATTTTACCTTTCATAATATCCTCTAATTTTTCTTTGGTCATAAATTCTTCTCTTCTCCAAAGATCTGATAGAAAATTATCTTTTGTTCTCCTAATTTATTTATAGTATCATACTTTATGTCCAAATCATGTACCTTATTTTGGTATAGAGCATGAAATGTAGATCTATCCGAGTTTCTGATATATTATTTTCCAGTTTTCCCCAGCAATTTTTGTCAAATAGTGAGTTTTTATTCCAGAAGCTGAAGTTTGGGGGTTTATCAAATTCTAGATTACTATAGTCATTGATTATTATGTCATGTGTATCTAACATTCCACTAATCCACCACTCTGCTTCTTAGCCAGTTCTAAATGGTTTTGATTACTGTTGCTTCATAATATAGTTTTAGGCCTGGTACTGCGAAGCCACCATTCTTTGTATTTTTTTTTTTTCATTTATTTCCTTGATATTATTGACTTTTTGTTCTCCCAGATGAATTTTTTTTTCTAGCTCTATAAAATGCTTTTTTTGGTAGTTTAATTGTTATGTCACTGAGTAAATGGACAAATGCAGATAGAAATGTCATTTTTATTATATTAGCTCAGCCTAAAAAATTGCTTAAAAATTAGAATTGAGCAAACAGAAGTTAATGACTGTAAAAAATCAAGAATAACAAAATAAAACCAAAAGAATAAAGAAAAAGAAGACAATGAAAAATATCTCATTGGAAGAACAACCTGGAAAAATAGATCCACATAAAAAAGACCCATATGTGCAAAACCATTTGTAGCAGTATTTTTTGTAGTGTCAAGGAAATGGAAATTGAGTTTCTACCAGTTAAGGAATGGCTGAAAAAGTTACAGTATATAAATGTTATGGAAGATTATTATTCTATAAGAAATGATTATCACGATGATTTCAGAAAGGCCTAGAGACTTATATGAACTGATGCTAAGGGAAGTGAGTAGAATCAAGGAAACACTGTTCATAGCAACAATAGGACAATGTGATGATGAATTCTGAGGGAGACAGCTCCTTTCATGAGATGATTCAGGCCAATTTCAATAGACTTGTGATGGAGAGAGCCATCCACATCGAGAGAGGACTGTGGGAACTGAAAGTGAATTATAACATAGTATTTTCACCTTTTTGCAGTTGTTTGCTTGTTTTTTGTTTTCTTTCTCATTTTTTTCCTTTTTGATCTGAATTTTCTTGTGCAGCAAAATGTGGAAGTATCATACATATTTAACATATTTTGGATTACTTGCTGTCTAGGGGAGGAGGGGAAATGGAAAGAGAAAATTTCAGAACACAAAGTTTTGCAACAGTAAATGCTGAAAATTATATTTACATATGTTTTTGAAAATAAAAAACTTATTAAAAAACAGATCTAGGAGAGATAATTTAAAAATTATTGGACTACCCATAAGCCATGATCAAAAAAGAAACTATGCATTATCTTTCAAGAAATTATCAAGGAAAACTGCTCTCACATTTTAGAGCCAAAAAAACAAAAAACAAAAAACAAAAAAAAAAAAAAAAAAAAGAAATTGAAAGAATCCAGCAATCTCCTCCTAAAAGAGATCCCAAAATGAAAATTCCCAAGAATATCATAATCAAATTCCAGAACTCCAAGATAAAGGTAAAATAGGTAAATAGGTAAAACAATTAGAAAGAAATAATTCAAGTGTCATAGAACCACATTAGGATAACACAGGCTTTAGCAGTTTCTATATTAAAGACTCAGAAGACTTAGAATTTGATATCCCAGAGGGCATAGAAGGAGTATATATAGACTTCGGGCACAGGTGTGAGTTGAATATGAAGGGATGATGTCTAAAAATAAAATAAATAAAAGGAAATGTATGAGAAAAAATGAAAGGGAGAGGTACAATAGGTATATTATGTCACATAAAAGAGGCAAGAAAGAGGAAGGAGGTAAGGAAGTGTGAGTAAACCTTACTCTCATCAGAATTGGCTCAAAGAAGAAATAAACATACATATTCAATTGGTATAGAAAACAATCTTTCCCTACAGGGATAGGGGATATGGACTAAGAAAAAGTGACAGGGTGTTGTGAGGGTATAATAGAAGATAAGACAGATTGGGAGAGGGATTCCTCAGAAGTATAACACTTTTGAGGAGGGACAGAGTAAAAGGAAAGAAAAAACAAAATAAAGGAAATGGTGGAAAATACAGTTAGCAATAGTAATTGTGGGAAAAAAAATTAAAGGAAATTTCTTTGATAAAGCCCTTATTTCTCAACCATATAGACAACTGAATCAAATTTATAAAAATAAGAGCTGGTCCTTAATTGATAACTGATTAAAAGAGATGAATAGTTTCCGGTTAAAGTAATCAAAGCTATCAATAGCTAAATGAAAAATACTCAACTCACTGAGTGGAGAAATGCACATTAAAACAATCTGAAGTACTACTTAACACATTTTATACACATACACATATTTATGTATGTTTACATTAAACATTTACATGTTTAAATGATAGTATCTTGAGAAGTTTCTTCTACAGATCTAATTCTTCCTATCAATTTCTTCTCCCAGACAAGTGTCTTTGATTTACCAGAAAAAAAAGAAAAAGCCATCTACTACCCTTTATCTTAAAATTCAATTTTGTTATTTTTTTCAGTCTTCTGATGATTACCCAAATCCACATGTGTAATTTAGTTCTTAAGGGAAAATTCAAATTCCAACATTTGAAAATTTCAAACATTTGCTTAATCATTCTTTATAGATGTGGAAAGAACTTTTTCTCTACATAGGGAATTGATTGCTTAATTACCCAATTTAAATACAGATTTATTTTAAAATATGCTATAGTTAATTAGTATTTTATTTCCTTGTTATTTGAGTAATATTCTAAGAACAAACATTTATTATTATTATAATATCATTTTAAATCTTATCTTCCAAAGACAAAATAGAAAGTTTAACATCATAAAAAAAATAATAAATCTTTTTACTTACATTCCAGAGCTTATTTAATAAAAAAAGAATTAAGCAAGCCGGCAATTTATCTGATTTTTAAATGGCCCATGACAATGGTGGTTATTGTTATCTCCAGGCAATATCACTACTTCTGCCCATGGCAAAAGAAAGGATTGTCTTTAGTCCTATATGTATATGTATATAAATCTATAAATTAAGCAGAGCCATATATTAAGTAACTGGAGTTTAAAATTTTATTTTTGTCATCAACTCTAGGAGAAAAAATATTTCCCATTTCTGGCTCTTTCCTCTGGGGATAAATTCATCATAATGCTGCCCAATGAACCAAATGTTGTGCTACAATTTTTTAGAGAAAGCTGCCAAGGTGCCTATGTGAGCAATGGACAGAGAAATCTTTTAATTCAATTTAATCCCATTCAATTCCACAAACATTTATAAAATGCATGCTATGTTTTAGATACTGGGTATATAAATACAAAAATGAAACAACCTCTGGTCTCAAGGAGCTTAGATTCTACTAGTTTATATGAGTATATCTCCAATCATTTGCCAGGACTGGCTGTTTAAATAATTTATTTTCATTATGAGATTGTAAATGTGAGTGAATAGGCATTCAATTCTAAGGAAGCAAATGAAATGTTTGACTGCCAGTGTTCACTGTTAACATATGGAGGTATTTTTGTGCTATTACTGATTACTTTAATTGATTCCTTCTTTCCTTATAATAATTCTAAAGTACTTCCAAATAATTTTAAGGTTGACATAAATAGTTCTTTTTTGTGAATACATTATGCATTCCTGGAATGAAAGTTCTATATTTTAGTGAATAATAATTCATTATAATTGAGAAGTCCATGACATGGAAAGTGGTAAACAGTGTTTAACTTACATATAAGTGGACTATTCCTATTTGATGTAATTAGAGAAAGCCCTCCTCCACCCCAAGCCAAAAAATCTCATCTCTAAATTGCCTTTCATAAGCCACATATCCCATTTGGCATCAAATATTCATTTGTGCTGGCCATTAAAAAATTCAAGGCTGCTGAATTTCAGGCAAGTAAAGAAATAAGGACAATATTCATTCATTCAATACCTCTTTTCAATTAGCTCTTTCTCTCTCACATTGAAGCTTCCCAAAGCAAATATAATCACATGTCAACTAGATGTCACAGTGAATAATTTCATATCTGGAATCAGGACAACTCAGTTTTCTTTTTCTTTTTCATAATGGCTTTTTATTTTTCAAAATACATGTAAAGATAGAGTTCAACATTTACCCTTGCAAAACCTTATGTTCCATATTTTTCTCCCTCCCTTCCATTTTTTCCCTCCCCTGGAAATCAAGTAATCCAATATAGTGCATATTCTTCTAAACATGTGCAGTTCTTCTAAACATATTTAGAGGGCAGTTTGATCCAGTTGACATTAATTGGTGTCAGAAGTGGGATTGGTTACAGAACCGGATCATTGAACTCTGACACCAGTATGGAGTAGGTGCCATTAGCAATTTATTTCTCCAGAATCCAACCCCCCCCTCATCTGGTCAGTCCTCTGCTTTTGTCCCTGCTCAATCCTCTGGTTTTGGTCAAGCTTGCCTTCTGTGTGAGGAAAACTACAGGATTCTTCTATAGACCTCATTTGTCTCGGCTCACTGATAAAGTATATCCTTTCTTAAACTCCACACCTCTGCTAACTGGCCTCTCTGCTGCCTCTGCTGTTTTTAAAGTGCATGCCTCAGTAACATGTCTTTGCTGAACTAGTTAAAAAATTAGAATTGCAGTTGTGTACTTTTAGAATTGTTTATTTCTGTCGACATTTTATTTATTCTCTATAAATGTAAAATGTCTATATTGTGTTTGTGTTATTTGTTGATCCTGTTACATTGAAAGATTGAAAATGCAGCTAGACAGAAAAATTTCTAAGAACTATTGCCAAAGTACTTAGAAGCCTGGAAAAAAAAAAAAATGATCTTTCATATAAGAAGCCCCAATAAATAGGGCCAACTCCTACTTTAGACTTTCTACAGAAATTTTTTTTTTTTTTTTTTTTTTTGAGGCTGGGGTTAGGTTAAGTGACTTGCCCAGGGTCACACAGCTAGGACGTGTTAAGTATCTGAGACCAGATTTGAACTCCCGTCCTCCTGAATTCAAGGCTGGTGCTCTATCCACCGCGCCACCTAGCTGCCCCCTTTCTACAGAAAATTAAAAGAGAAAAAAAGAAACTTGAAGACACTTTTCCCCCTTTTCATTTCAGTTTTGGCAATATTGGAATTGTAGAAATCAAGTCATATAATCAAAGTTCGTGGAACTACTAAATTCATTTGAGCAGGTTAAGGAGTTTGATCATATTAAGATTGAAGAGGAGAATTCCTGAGACTTCGGGATAATTCCAGAAACCCATTCCCTTCTGAAGTATCTTAGTAAGTTTTGGAGTATCAATTTCAGATTTTTGTTTGAAGGAAAAATAGGGATTAAAATTTATAAATGTTACAAGCAGATATTTTCCCTTAAAGATTGATAGCTTCATTGTTCTTAGGCAATGAAGGAAAGCAGATTTTTTTTTTCCCCCTGAGGCAACTGGGGTTAAATGACTTGCCCAGAATCATAAAGCTTGTTAGTATTAAGTGTTTGAGACCAGATTTGAACTCAGGTACTCCTGACTTCAGGTCTGGTGCTCTCTTCACTGTACCATTTAGCTGCCTCTGAAAGCAGCTAATCTGAAAGTAACCCTAGAATGAAGAAGGAAAAAAAAAAAAAAGGTTAACAACTTGTACCTTATACCAACCTCTTGTTAACCCCTCCTTGACAATGAAAAAGAAACTGTCTCCTCTTTACCTCTCTCATCTCAAGTCAGATTCTAAAATAAAGATGCTGAAAAAGTGCTGGGGAAAATGAATTACATTTTGATTGTGGAAATTTATTAGCTATATAACCTTAAGCAAGTTACATTATCTCTGTTTGCCACAGTTTCATGAGAAAAATAATGGCATCCACCACAGCATTGTGAGGATGAAAATGAAATCATGATTTCAAAGTGCTTAACACAATGGCTGGAATATGTTAAGCATTATATTATTAATATTTATTTAATTAAATGTAATTATTTCATACCAGGTAATTTTAAAATGGGCTTTAAAAAGATAACAAGATTAATGATTTTTATATGAGACAATTTGGAAGTGCAATTGTTTTCATCTGAAGTTTTGTTTCATGTTTTAAATACATGATGTAATTTGTATTGCTATTGTATTTCTACATTCTTTTATATTACGAAATTTTAGAAACCAATGTAACTTAAATGCTTTTAGACAAAACTTCCTTTTTAAGGAACATGAATATATATATATATATATATATATATATATATATATATATATATAATACATATATATATAGGTTTAAAAATGTAACTTCAAAATATTAATGATGAGTCAACTATCAAATATTTGCATTATGTATGAAGCCCCAGAATATGGGGAGTTTTCATTTATAAATAAAGGATAGATGAAAGGTTAACTGGTAGATAAAGTTCTTCAAACCTGAAATTGTAGTTACATTTCAAAGTAAAAAAAAAAATTGTGGGCTATTATTTGATATTTTAATATAGGGATACTTATCTAAATTTTCATAAAGCCAATAGTAAAAATTAGCATGTGCTGACATTTGGGAACTACTAAAGTTAAATATAGCTGGGAAAATTTGGGGGACAACTTTGGCATGACCTAAAGTGAGATCATCCTGACTCTATTTCCCCATTCTACTATCTCCTTGCTTTTTAATACCCTGTAACTATATGTCAGATTGGGATATATGACATTTTTCCTTTTACATCAAATTTTTATAGTCAAGTTTTATAAGCAAAATTTATTAAATGACAGTAGAATATTCTTAAGTTACTATAATAAGATGCAAGTATGAACATCTTAAAATTTTAACCTGTATTTGTGGTCAAATTATAATATAGGAATGATATTTGACTAATGAGAAAATGATTAGACAAGAATAATAGAAGATACAAAAAAAGTTGTCTAAATAAATGGAATAAATAGCAAGTTTTGAGAAAAGCAACAGTATTAGACTATTCTCTCTGAATAACTATAAACATGTATCTGATTGGCTTCCACATTCATCTATCATGGAAATTCAGACTGAGAATGTTTTAGAATAAATTCTCAAAATCGGATTAAGCATTCTGCAAATAAATTGTGTTGATAATGGTGAAGAAGATGAAATTTTAAAGTATCTCTCTGAGAATTTTATTTTGTTTTATTTTATTTATCTAATGTTTTACCCAGTTACAATTAAAATAATTATTTTTACAGTTCTTAAAAAATTTTTTTTTTAATTCTAGGTTCTTTCTCTTATCCTCATCAACAATTAAGAAAACCACATGTAAAGTTATACAAAACATTTCCATAAAAGTCAAATTGTGAAAAAAAATAAATTTCCCATTCTAATGAAAATAAAAACCCTCAAAAAATTGAGTTTAAAAAAATAGAGAGATAATGCTTCAATTTGTATTCAATCCACAAAAACAAATTCAAGAACTATATAAACATCATTACAAAACATTTCCCACAAAAAGTTAGACCTAGATATTTATACAGTATCAACTGCTTAGATGTAGGTTGAATTACTATAACAAAAATAACCATTCTACCTAAATTAAATTACTTATTCAAACTATCAAAAGTTATTTTTCTAGAGCACAAGAAATTAATAAAATTTATCTGGAAGAACAAAAATCAAGAATATCAATAAAAGTAATGAAAAATGGAAAAAAGAGGGGAATTTAAATATACCAGATCTAATATAATACTATGAAGTGGCAATCTTCAAAATTAATTGATGCTGGACTAAGAAATAGAGTGGTAGATCTGTGACATAGTTTAAATACACAAGAAACAATAGTCAATGACTATAATAATCTATTGGTTGATAAATCCAAAGACTCCACCTTCTGGGAAAACTGGAAAATAGTATGGCAGAAAATAGGTAGTAACCAACATCTCACTCTTACTCCCTACACCAATATAAGGTCAAAATGGGTACACTGTTCTTTTTGTAGTGGGAAGGAACTGAATATTGAGTGGATGCCCATCATTTTAGGAATGGATGAATAAGTTTTGGCATATGAATGCAATAAAATATTATTGTTCTAAAAGAAATGATGAGTAAGTTGATTTCAGAAAAGCCTGTTAAGATGGTGGATAAAGTGAGCAGAATCAAGAGAACATCTGACACAGTAACAGCAATTTTATGTGATGATCAAGAATGATAGATTATTCTCAGCAATGTGGTATTCCAGGACAATTCCAATAGGCTTGGGATAGAAAATGTCATCTGCATTCAGAGAGAAAGCTCTAGAGACTTCATATGAATCATAGTATAGTATTTTCAATTTTTTTGTTTGCTTGCTTGCTTTTTTTCTCTTCTGGTTTTTTCCTTGTGGTTTGATTTTTCTTGTACAATATGACAAATATAGAAATATGTTTGTAGGCTTTGTACATGTTTAACCTATATCAGATTGCTTGCTGGTTTGGGGAAGAGCGACACAAGAAAGGATGAAATATAATATTTTACAGAAATGAATGTTAAAAACTATTTTTATATCTAACAGGAAAAATAAAATACTATTGAGGAAAAACACATAAAAAGGGGATCTGATTTAGACATTAGTGTGATGAAAAGCAAATTAATAGAGAAAGGAATATTATAGAGGGCTGGAACTTGAATACTTGAATCAAGGACAACATGATGCTTGTGGTTGAGTACCTACTCATTGTGAGCTAATGGTTCTGTATGATGATGGAATGGTTGTACATACTCAGTGTCCTGTAGTGATGTAATCGTACTGAAGTATTTAAGGGGATCTCAGACACAGAAGACTCAGCCACAGGCACAGAGAAGACTTTAGGCTCCAGACTCCAGATTCCAGACTTCATCTTTGACTACTCATGTGGAAGCTCTTCTGCCTCTTTCACTTCCTTGTCTGACTGTTCTCTTAAGAACTTTTCCTTTTATTAGAACTTGTGGGATTCTTTAAAGCTAATTGTATTATATTGTACATAAGAAATGTTTCCTCAGGAATTGAATCAGGATCCATAGCTTCATAATATTCAATTAGTTACTCTCCCACGAATTCCTACATATCTGGCTCTAATTTTTATTCCTTTGATAGCCAAGGAGACATGTACTCTAATATATTTAAGAGACCAGTGATCTGCCTCTGAGTTATTAATAAACATTACTTCTTTATTAATCTAACTATGAATTCTACATACTTCCCTTGGGGTGAAGGAGGCTCTTTTTTTCTTAGTATTTGCCCCATTTCAGCTAAAAAAAAGAAAGTGAGTAGTTTAGCCCTTACTAAAGTTTCCTGCTTGTCTTTTTTTATAATCACCCTATTTCCAGCTCACAGGAACTTCTCCACTGAACTCACTATCATGTCAATTTGCTTTGCAAGGCCCTGTGTTTCCAGGGCCCCACATTTGGCCACCAAAATGTAATGTCTAGGCTAGCTCTCTAAAGGATCTTGGATCAGCCCAAGTCCTTGGTCTTTAGATGGAGAAATGAAGAAGTCAGGAGAGCTACCACATGGGTGGTCAAAACTGGAGTTTGGAATCTGGAGTCTGAAGCCTGAAATGTTCTATGTGTCTATGGCTGAGAGCTGTGGCTGAGATAGTCTTCTGTGTCTGAGACTCCCTTAAATACCCTCAGTACAATTACTTCACTACAACACACTGAGCATTTGCAACCATTCCATCACCATAGAGCACCATTATCTCACACTGCGTAGGTATTCAACCACAAGCACCATGTCTTTGATTCACTTTTCAGAGTTCTGGCCCTCTACAATATTCCTTGCTTTATTAATTTGTTTTTCATCACACTAATTTCTAAATCAGACCTCCTTTTTCGTGTGTTTTTTTCCTCAATAGTATTTTATTTTTCCTGTTACATATAAAAGTAACCTTCATTTCTTTTTTTTTTTTTTTTATTCATTTTTCCAAATTATGCCCTCCCTCCCTCTACTCCCTCCTCCCCATGGCAGGTAATCCCATACATTTTACATGTGTTACAATATAAACTAGATACAATATATGTGTGTAAATAGCATTTTCTTGTTGCACATTAATTATTAGCTTCCGAAGGTATAAGTAACCTGGGTAGATAGACAGTAGTGCTAACAATTTACATTCACTTCCCAGTGTTCCTTCTCTGGGTATAGTTATTTCTGTCCATCATTGATCAACTGGAAGTGAGTTGGATCTTCTTTATGTTGAAGATTTCCACTTCCATCAGAATACATCCTCATACAGTATTGTTGTTGAAGTGTACAGTGATCTTCTGGTTCTGCTCATTTCACTCAGCAACAGTAGATTTAAGTCTCTCCAAGCCTCTCTGTATTCCTCCTGCTGGTCATTTCTTACAGAGCAATAATATTCCATAACCTTCATATACCACAATTTACCCAACCATTCTCCAACTGATGGACATCCATTCAACTTCCATTTTCTAGCTACAACAAAAAGAGCTGCCACAAACATTTTGGCACATACAGGTCCCTTTCCACTCTTTAGTATTTCTTTGGGATATAATCCCAATAATAGCAATGCTGGGTCAAAGGGTATGCACAGTTTGAAAACTTTTTGGGCATAGTTCCAAATTGCTCTCCAGAATGGCTGGATTCTTTCACAACTCCACCAACAATGTATCAGTGTCCCAGTTTTTCCCAGTAACCTTCATTTCTGTAAAAATTTTATTATTCATTTTTAATATTTAAAAAAGAATTCTGAATTTTCTTCTCCTCACACCTCCCACACCTATTAAAGAGACAAAAATATGATATTAATTTTACATACTAAATTAGATAAAACATATTTCCATTGTACTCATGTTGCAAAGAAAAAAAAATCATGTTTCAATCTATACTTAAAGCTCCAGCACTTTTTTTCTGGAGATAGCTAGCATTTGCCATTATAAGTTCTTCAGAATTGTCTTGCCATTGTATTGATCAAAATACTTAAGTTTTTTCACAATTGATAATTTTATAATATTGTTACATAATATTATGTTCTCCTGGTTCTGCTTACTTCACTCTAAATCAGTCCATAAGAGGCTTCCCAGGTTTTTCTGAAACCATCCTGCTAGTCATTTTTTACTAGCATAATAGTAATCCAACCCCATCATATAATACATGTTCAACCCTTTCACAATTTATGGATATCCCTTCAATTTTTGATTCTTTGTCACAACATAAAATGCTTTTACAAATACATGTTTTATTCATTGATTCTTTTCCATTTTCCTTTGACCTATTTGAGATATAGACCTTGTAGTTGTTAGATAAAATGTATTCAAAAATTTATAGTCATTTGGGCATAGTTTCAAAGTTTTCTTCAGAATAGTTTGGCCACTTCACAACTCTACCAATAATGCATTACTCTCCCAGTTTTTCCATATCCCCTTCAACATTATAATTTTCTTTTTCTATCAATTAGCCAGTCTGATAGGTGTGAGAATCTAAGAGATTTTTAAAATTTGCATTTCTTTAATACTTTAGAACATTTTTCATGTGTTTTTACAAAACTTCTTCATCTGAAAACTGTCTATTCATATCCTTTGACCATTCATAAGTTGGGGAATGACTTGTATTTTTATCAGTTTAACTAAGTTCTCTATATATTTAAGATTTCTTTATCAGAAAAAAAAACTTCATGTTAATTCTTTTCAGTTTATTTCAATGTCATATAATTAGAATTATTTATTTTACTTCATCTATATTTTCTATTTTTGTTTGATCATAAATTCTTCTCTCTTCCAAATATCTGACAAATAAAATATTGTGTTCCCCTAATTTGTCTGTGATATTTTTCTTTATAGCTAAATCATGTATTCATCTTGATCTCTTCATTTATATTATGGAATGTTTACCTATAACTAGTTTCTGCCAAACTGAATGCAAGATTTACCACTAATTTTTGCCAAATTCTGAGTCTTCTCCCAAAAATATTTATCAAATGGTAGATTAACATTATCATTTACTACTGTGTATTATGTACCTGGTCCAGTCCACTGATTTACCACTCTATTTTTTTACAAGGTTATTTTAGAATTATTGCTTTGTAATGAAGTTTGAGATTTGGTACTGTTAGGCTACCTTATTTCACATGTCTTTGTTTGTTTATTACTTTTAAATCCTTGATCTTTTGTTCTTCTACATAAATTTTAGCAATAGTTTTTCTAACTTTATAAAGTAATTTTGGATACTTTGGCATGGCATGGAATAGAATTATATTTTTATTACATTGGTTTGGTCTACCCATGAGCAATTAATATTTTTTCAATTGTTTAGACCTGACTGTGTATAATAGCTTCTTAGGTATATTCAGTAGGTAGATTCTCAAGTATTTTGTATTGTATACAATCTTTTTAAATAGAATTTCTCTTTGTTCCTGTTGGACTTTTTGGTAATATATAGAAATGCTGGTGATTTATCTGGGCTTATTTTATATCCTTATAAGTTTGCTAAAGTTGTTATTTATTTTTAAAATTGATTCTCCAGGATTTGCTAAGTATACCATCATATTGACTAGAAAGAGTGATTGTTTTATTTCTTCATAGCCCATTCTAATTCCTTGCATTTGTTTTTTCTACTGTTATTGCTATATTTAATATTTCTGTTACAATATTGAATAATAATTGTGATAATATATTTTCTTACTTCACTCCTGATATGCTGGGAAGGACTCTTCCATATCTGCATTAGAGATAACACTTATTGATGGTTTTAGATAGAGTTTACTTATTTTAAGGAAAGAACCTTTGATATCTCTAATGCTTTATTTAATAGGAATGAGTGTTTTATTTTTTTCTGATTCTATTAAAATAATCACATGATTTTTTGTTAGTTTTATTACTGATATGTTGATAATTATCCTAATTTGGAACAGTTCCGCATTCCTGTAAACACATCTATTCATAGTATATATGACCTTTGTGATATATTGTTGTAATATCCATTTAGTATTTTATTTAAATTTTTATATCAGTTTTAAATTTATATTGATAGATCAATTAAGGAAATTGATCTATACTTTTTTTTTCTCTGTTTTTGCTCTTCCTGGTTTTAATATCTAAAAGCATATTTATGTTATTAAAGGAATTTGGTAGGAATTTAATTGTATTATTTTGGAATTAATTATTCTTTAAATTTTAGTAAAATTTACTTGTGAATTTTTCTGATTCTGGAGGTTTTTCCTCAGGAAGTTCATTTATTTAATTTCTTTTTTTCAGATGGTGTGAAGTACTTTATTTCCTCTCCTATTAACATGAGCAATTTTAATTTTTATAAAAATCCATCCATTTCACATACATTGCCAGAATTATTGCTATGTAACTGAATAAAATATTTCTTAGTAATTGTTTCATCTTCATCTTCTTTGGTAGTGCAGTAACCTTTTTTATGATATTGGTATTTTTTTCCTTTACTTTTTAATTCAAGCTAATGACTTAATAATTACTTGATTAATCAAGTAAATGGTTTTTAAAAAATAAACATTAAAAAAGTACCTTTTTGGCTACATCTTACAAATTCTGAATGTTTCATTGTTGTCGTTCTCTTTCATTAAATATTTTGTTCCTTCATCCTCACATTCTTTAGTATTAGATTTTTGAGGACGATTATGGGAAAATGCCAGAGTAGGTTGGTAAATTTTAAGCTCTCCAGATTTTCTCTGCAAATAGAGTGAATTTGTGCCTCAGAGCAAACATAGACTGCTGAAAAATCAAGAAGACTTGGGGTACATCCCTGGTCCTCCAGCTACTACCCAAGAAAGACCTAACCCTGTGATTAACTCAAGTGAAGTGCAAATACCTCCAGACTATCTCCAAAGAAACATCAAGTGGGGAGCCCTGGGACTAGCTGGGCGTGGCTAAAACAAGAACCCAGAAACTTTTACTTCATGAACTATTTATGGAGATAGAATCTGAGTCTGAGAAAACTGAAGGAATTTCTGCTGATTAGAAACATCAGGCCCAGCTGTGCTGTAGGGATATGGCACTGGGTGAGAAGCAACCAGCACATCAGTGAGCAATAGAGCAGAGATGCTGCTGGCTGCAGACACTTGCAGGAAGTGGGGAGCTCTTGGTTTGAATTTCCTGGTAAGAAGGGAGAGTTGAAGTGAAGTCAGAAGCATTGTCCCCCCAACTTCCAATTAGAGGCACTTACACTAATGCTTCTTATTTAAAAAATGAATGGGCAAAACCGAAAGAATCCCATCATAGAAACCTATTATGGGAACAGGGAAGTCCTTGGTTCATCTTCAGAGGACAAGACTGAGTTAAAAAAAGCTTCTACTCCAAAGGCTAATGTTAAATAGCTCTTTACCCAGAGAGAATTTATAGAAGTCATAAAAGAATTTAAAAATCAAATAATACACATTGAAAGAAAACCTTAAAAAAATTTAAAACATCCAAGAAAAACAAGAACGTTATGAAAAAAGCTAACCAACTAGAAAAGGACATATAGAGTGTCAAAGATGAAAATAATTCTTTGAAAATTAGGATGGGGCAAGAGAAGCAAGTGAAACTATGAGAGACACCCCAAAAATAAATAACAAAACAGATTATAAAGAAAGAAAAAAATAGAGCAGAGTGTGAAACTTCTTATAAAAAAAATGACAAATTTGGAGAAAATATCAAGAGAAAATATAAGATTAATTGGATTGCCTGAAAGTTGTGACCCTAACAAAGGACCTTGACATAATAATGCAAGAAACACTTCAAGAAAGTTTTCCTGGAGTGATAGAACATGAAGGGAATGTAGAAATAGGAAAAATCCATAGATCACCACCTCAATGAGATCTTTTGTGGAAAACACATAGGAGCATCATTTCCAAATTTTAAAACCCCTAGATCAAAGAATACATTTTGCAAGAAAAAAGAAAAAAACAATTCAAATATGATGGAGCTACAAAGTGAATTGTACATAGCTTATCAGCAGCTGCAATAAAAGACTGCAGGTCATGGAATCATATCTACCAACAATATAAAGAATTAGACCTGTGGCCAAAAATATCATATCCAGCAAAATTATCTATAATATTGAATGAGAAAAAATGTACATTCAATGAACTTGCATATTTTCAGGACTTTATATGAACCAAACCCAAAATTAATAGAAAATTTAATATATGAGTCAATATCAAAGATTAATTTCAAGGAAATCTACATAGATAAATTGTTTATTTTTACTTGGGAAATGAATATCATATTTTTAAAAATTACATCACCATAGGGCAGTTCAAAAGAAAGATTGGGGCAGTGTTAAGGTAAAAGAAAATGATAATATAAATGAAGAGGAAGAATAGCTGCAGAGGCATTAGAGGGAGGACAAGGACTCATAGTTATGAAAACCTTCTCACATTGGGAACAGGTTAAATAAGCAACACTGTAAATATATACCATGAAAGATATTGCACCCTCCAAAATCTATAAAGAAATAAGGGGAGGAGAGATGAGTAGAGGAGGAAGGAAAGGGTGGGGGAAGAAGTCAAGGGAGGGATCCAAGGACAGGGGAGGTTAAGTAAAATAGCAAGTTAAGTTAGGAACAGAATTAAAGCAAAGAGTCAGCAGGAATAGGAAATATATGTGTATGTATACATGTGGGCCATGTGTGTGTATGTATATCTGTATATATATATGTGTATATATATATATATATATATAATATCTGCACATGTATACATAAATATATCTTTTTTTAATTGTAGTCGGCTTGAAGGTTGGTGGAAGGCTTGAAAGGGGGAAAATGGATAAAGTAAAAAGATGAGTAGCAAAGAATAAAAGAACAATTGCAATTTAAAAGAAAGTAAAGATGGACACTCATGAATATAATTTCTTCTGTGTACATACATACATACATACATACATATATATGCTTTCTTGATCTGGTAATTTATTGTTATATATTTTGAATCCTTCCTTATGTTCTGGGCACATGACAATGTTCTTTTTTGTTTTGTATACTTTTTCTGTTTTTTTTTTTAATTGTTATTATTTTTTAAAATAAAATAAATTAAAAAATAAAAAAATTAGTTTCTAATTAATTTTAACCTATAATTTGAAGGCCTTTTATTGAACTTTTTTTGCATTATAATTTTTAAAGCATGCATTTAATATTTCTTATTTTTTTTCATTTGCGTGTAAATTTGTTATGCTCTGATGAATGCCCACTTTTGTGTGGGCATGCATCAGAGTATATATACAACTAAGAAAATGTAAATTATCTTCTATTCCTATTCAGTTTTCTTCAGAGGTCTATCATATGCAATTTTTCTAATATTATATACATTTCCTCAACTTTGTTCTTATTTATTTTATGAATAGACATCTAGTTCTGTGATGGGAAAGTTGAAGTCCCCAATTGGTTTTAAGTTTTATTCTCTTTCTTTTTACAAGTCATTTAACTTTTCACTTAAGAATCAGGAACTATATGAGCAAAAGTACAAAACGCTTTCCACACAAATCTAACCAATTGGAAAAAAAATTAAGTGCTCTTGGATAGGGTGAGCAAATATAATAAAGATGACAATACTACCTAAACTAATCTATTTATTTAGCGCTATACCAATCAGACTCCCAAAAAACTATTTTAATGACCTAGAAAGAATAACAACAAAGTACATATGGAAAAACAAAAGGTCAAGAATTTCAAGGAAACTAATGGGAAAAAATTCAAATGAAGGTGGCTTAGCTGTACCAGATCTAAAATTATATTATAAAGCAGCAGTCACCAAATCCATTTGGTATTGGCTAAGAAATAGACTAGTTGATCAGTGGAATAGGTTAATTTCAAAGGACAAATAGTCAATAACTTTAATAATCTAGTGTTTGACAAACCCAAAACCTCAGCTTTGTGGATAAGAATTTACTGACAAAAACTGCTGGGAAAATTGGAAATTAGTATGGCAAAAACTAGGCATTGACCCGCACTTAACACCATACACCAAGATAAGGTCAACATGGATTCATGACCTAGACATAAAGAATGAGATTATGAATAAATTAGAAGAAGTTAGGATAGTTTACCTCCCAGACTTGTGGAGGAGGAAGGAATCTATGACCAAAGAAGAACTAGAGATCATTATTGATCACAAAATAGAAAATTTTGATTATATCAAATTGAAAACTTTTTGTACAAACAAAACTAATGCAGACAAAATTACAAGGGAAGTAATAAACTGGGAAAACATTTTTACAAAGGTTCTGATAAAGGCCTCATTTCAAAAATATATAGATAATTGATTATAATTTATAAGAAATCAAGCCATTCTCCAATTGATAAATGATCAAAGAATATGAACAGACAATTCTCAGATGAAGAAATTGAAACTACTTCTAGCCATATGAAAAGATGCTTCCAATCATTATTGATCAGAGAAATGCAAATTAAAACAACTCTGAGATACCACTACACACCTCTCAGATTGGCTAGAATGAAAGGGAAAAAATAATGTGGAATGTGGGAGGGGATATGGGAAAACTTGGACACTGATACATTGTTGGTGGAATTGTGAACACATCCAGCCATTCTGGAGAGTGATTTGGAAGTATGCTCAAAAAGTTATCAAACTGTGCATACCCTTTCATCCAGCAATGTTACTACTAGGCTTATATTCCAAAGAGATCTTAAAGAAGGGAAAGGGACCTGTATGTGCAAAAATGTCAGCCCTCTTTGTAGTGGCCAGAAACTGAAACTGAGTGGATGCCCAGTGATTGGAGAATGGCTAAATAAATTGTGGTATATGAATGTTATATACACTATAAGAAATGGCTAACAGGATGATTTCAGAAAGGCTTAGACTTTCATGAACTGTTGCTGAGTGAAATGAGCAGATCATTTATATACTTCAACAACAATGATATATGATGATCAATTCTGATTGATGTGGCCCTCTTCAACAATGAACCAAATAAGTTCCAATAGAGCTGTAATGAACTGAACCAGCTACACACAGCGAAAGAACTCTGGGAGATGATTATGAACCACTACATAGAATTCCCAATCCCTCTATTTTTGTCTGCTTGCATTTTTGATTTCCTTCACAGGTTAATTGTACATTATTTCAATTCTTCTTATACAGAAAAATAACTGTATGGACATGCATATATATATATATATATATATATTGTATTTAACCTATACTTTAGCATACTTAACATGTATTGGTCTACCTGCCATTTGGGGGAAGGGTTAGGAGGAAGGTTTTGTAGTTGTCAATGCTAAAAAATTATCTATGCATATATCTTGTAAATAAAAAGCTATAATTAAAAAAACTTTTAAGAATTTGGATATTAACACATTACTAACAGAGAAGTATTTTTAACATGATTGTATATGTATAAATTATACTTATATCAGATTGCTTGCTGTCTTGGAGAGTAGGATGGAAGGAACAGATGGAGAAAAATGTGGAACTCAGAAAACTTACTAAATGAATTTTTAAAATGATCTCGATATGTAATTTAAAAATACTATTAAATAAAAATTGGTTATTATACCATTTGGTATATATTTGTTTAGTACAATTTCATTAACTGACTTTGGTACATTTTAGCAAAATATACTTACCTTGTTTATCTGTTAATTAGAATATTTTAGTAAATATTCTAATATTTAGTAAATAATAAATATTGCTTTGTTGAGGATAAAAGTTTCAGAAGATGATACTGCTACTATCACTGATATCTCCAATACTTATTGGTGTTCCTATACTTTTCATTACATTCCAGGCAGCCCCTGATCATGATGTTGCAAATCACTCCTGCCAACCTTCTAAGTTGGTTTTGGATAGAAAAATGTCTCACCCCAAATTTTTGTTGGCTCTTCCAATCCAAAATTCAATTTTAGGCATTATTTTAAAGGTATTTGCAGGGAAGTATTGGAAGAGATTTGTCAAGGTGGTGCCTATATTCCCCCATCTTGTTTCTACCATTCAATTTCTCTTACAAGTTCTGATAAGTTTTCTTTAAATCTGAATCATATAATAATAGTTGTACCTAAGCTCTCAAAATTCCTGTTAAGTAATAAACCCCAGAACATTTCTTTTTTTTATTTATATTTTTTGACAGTATATATGCATGAGTAATTTTTTTAACATTATCCCTTGTGTTCATTTTTCCAAATTATCCCCTCCCTCCCTCCACTCCCTCCCCCCAATGACAGGTAATCCCATACATTTTACATGTGTTACAATGTAACCTAGATACAATATATGTGGGTAAATACCATTTTCTTGTTGCACATTAAGTATTAGATTCCGAAGGTATAAGTAACCTGGGTAGATAGACAGTACTGCTAACACTTTACATTCAGTTCCCAGTGTTCCTTCTCTAGATGTAGTTGTTTCTGTCCATCACTGATCAACTGGAAGTGAGTTGGATCTTCTTTATGTTTAAAATATCCACTTCCATCAGAATACATCTTCATACAACAATGAAGTGTACAGAGATCTTCTAGTTCTATTCATTTCACTCAGCATCAGTTGATGTAAGTCTCTCTAAGCCTCTCTGTATTCCTCCTGCTGGTCATTTCTTACAGAGCAATAATATTCCATAACCTTCATATACCACAATTTACCCAACCATTCTCCAATTAATGGACATCCATTCATCTTCCAGTTTCTAGCCACTATGAAAAGAGCTGCCACAAACAATTTGGCATATACAGGTCCCGTTCTCCTCCTCAGTATTTCTTTGGGATATAATCCCAATAGCAGCAATGCTGGATCAAAGGGTATGCACTGTTTGATAACTTTTTGGGCATAGTTCCAAATTGCTCTCCAGAATGGCTGGATTCTTTCACAACTCCACCAACAATGTATCAGTGTCCCAGTTTCCCACATCCCCTCCAATATTCATCATTATTTGTTCCTGTCATCTTAGCCAATCTGACAGGTGTGTAGTGGTTTATCAGAGTTGTCTTAATTTGCATTTCTCTAATCAGTAGTGATTTGGAACACTTTCATATGAGTGGATACAATTTCAATTTCATCATCTGAGAATTGTCTGTTCATATCCTTTGAACATTTATCAATTGGAGAATGGTTTGGTTTCTTATAAATTAGGGTTAGTTCTCTATAGATTTTGGAAATGAGACCTTTATCAGAACCTTTAACTTTAAAAATATTTTCCCAATTTGTTACTTCCCTTCTAATCTTGTTTGCATTAGTATTGTTTGTACAGAAACTTTTTAGTTTGATGTAATCAAAATCTTCTATTTTGTGATCAATAATGATCTCTAGTTCTCTTCTGGTCATAAATTCCTTCCTCCTCCACAGGTCTGAGAGGTAGACTATTCTCTGTTCCTCTAATCTATTTATTATCTCATTCTTTATGCCTAAATCATGGACCCATTTTGATCTTATCTTAGTATATGGTGGTAAATGTGGATCCATATCTAATTTCTGCCATACTAATTTCCAGTTTTCCCAACAGTTTTTTCCAAATAATGAATTTTTATCCCTAATGTTGGTATCTTTGGGTTTATCAAAGATTAGATTGCTATAGATATACCCTTTTTTGTCCTTTGTATCTATTCTGTTCCACTGATCTACCATCCTATTTCTTAGCCAATACCAAATGGTTTTGGTGATTGCTGCTATATAATATAGCTTTAGATCAGGTACACTTAGACCACCTTCCTCTGACTTTTTTTTTTCATTAGTTCCCTTGCAATTCTCGACCTTTTATTCTTCCATATGAATTTTGTTGTTATTTTTTCTAGGTCAATAAAATAGTTTCTTGGGAGTCTGATTGGTATAGCACTAAATACTTAGATTAGTTTGGGGAGTATTGTCATCTTTATTATATTCGCTCGGCCTATCCAAGAACACTGAATGTTTTTCCAATTATTTCAATCTGACTTTATTTTTGTGGCAAGTGTTTTGTAATTTTTCTCATATAATTCCTGACTATTCTTTGGTAGATGGATTCCCAAATATTTTATACTCTCAACATTTTTTTGGAATGGAATTTCTCTTTGTATCTCTTGCTGTTGCATTTTGTTGGTGATATATAAAAATGCTGAGGATTTATGTGGATTTATTTTGTATCTTGCCACTTTGCTAAAATTCTGAATTATTTCTAATAGCTTTTTAGCAGAGTCTTTGGGGTTCTCTAAGTATACCATCATGTCACCTGCAAAGAGTGATGGTTTGATTTCCTCATTTCCTACTCTAATTCCTTGAATCTCTTTCTGGGCTCTTATTGCCAAGGCTAGTGCTTCTAGTACTATATTGAATAGTAATGGTGATAGTGGGCAACCTTGTTTCACTCCTGATCTTACTGGGAAAGGTTCCAGTTTATTTCTATTGCATATTATGCTTACTGATGGTCTTAAATATATGTTCCTGATTATTCTAAGGAATAGTCCATTTATTCCTATACTCTCAAGCGTTTTTAGTAGGAATGGATGTTGGATTTTATCAAATGCTTTTTTCTGCATCTATTCAGATGATCATATGGTTTTTATTAATTTGGTTATTAATATGGTCAATTATACTAATAGTTTTCTTAATATTAAACCAGCTCTGCATTCCTCATATAAATCCTACTTGATCATAGTGTGTTATCCTGGGGATGATTTTCTGAAGTCTTTTTGCTAATATCTTATTTAAGATTTTAGCATCAATATTCATTAAAGAGATTGGTCTATAATTTTCTTTCTCAGTTTTCGATCTACCTGGTTTAGGTATCAGTACCATATCTGTGTCATAAAAGGAGTTTTGTAGGACTCCTTCATTGCCTATTTTTTCAAATAGTTTATATAAGATTGGGGCTAATTGTTCTTTAAATGTTTGGTAGAATTCACATGTAAATCCATCTGATCCTTGGGATTTTTTCCTGGGGAGTTGATTAATACATTGTTCTATTTCTTTTTCTGAAATGGGACTATTTAAGCAATTTATCTCCTCCTCTGTTAATCTAGGAAGCCTATATTTTTGGAGGAAGTCATCCATTTCACTTAAGTTATCAAATTTATTGGCATAAAGTTGGGCAAAGTAACTCATTATTTCTCTAATTTCTTCTTCATTGGTGGAAAGATCCCCCTTTACATTTGTAAGACTAACAATTTGATTTTCCTCTTTCCTTTTTCTGATCAGATTTACCAAAGGTTTATCTATTTTATTGGCTTTTTCATAAAACCAACTCTTGGTTTTATTTATTAATTCAATAGTTTTTTTACTTTCAATATTATTGATTTCTCCTTTTAATTTTTGTATTTCTAGTTTGATTTTTGGTTGGGGGTCCCAGAACATTTCTATCCAAATAATTTTAGACATAACATTGGACTATAAATTTAACTAAGTTTTAGAATCCATTCAACAAAAGTATATCACCTTGAGTATGATTTTCTAATATCAACTGAAAAACATTTTTTGATGTAAAAGAGATTTGGTATACTTATAAAAACAAGAATAGAAAAACATCAATTTAAGATCTGGGTTAGGAAGGAGAGAAGAAAATAAGCATTTATTAAGTGCCTGCTACTACTTGCCAGTCAATATACTCAGCATTTTACAAGTATTATCTCACTTCATCCTCATATCCTTAGATTTAGGTGCTATTATTGCCTACCTTTTAAAGTTAATGCAATAGAGGCAAGCAGAGATTAAGTTATTTGTCCAGATCAAACAAGTAATACGTTTCTGAAACTGTTTGTTCCCAGATCTTCCTGACTCCACATCTAGAATTCCATCTATTGCACTAGCTACTGCTTTTTTTTTTTAATTTATTTTTTATTTTTTTATTTTTTTTTTATTAAGGGAGGGTCTCCAGAGAGAGGACTACAGGGACTGAATGTGAATCATAACATAGTATTTACACATTTGTTGTTGTTGCTGTTGTGTTTGTGTTTTTTTCCTCTCTTTTTCCTTTTTGATCTGATTTTTCTTGTGTAGCATGATAAATGTGGAAATATCTTTAGAAGAATTGCACATGTTTAATCTATATTGGATTACTTGCTGGCTAGGGGAAGGGAAAAGAAGAAAGGAAGGAGAAAAATGTGGAAGAAAAGATTTTTGTAAAGGTTAATGTTGAAAATTCTCTTTGCAGAAATTCCATTCCAAACAAATGTTGAGAGTATAAAGTATTTGGGAATCCATCTACCAAAGAATAGTCAGGAATTATATGAGAAAAATTACAAAACACTTGCCACAAAAATAAAGTCAGATTGAAATAATTGGAAAGACATTCAGTGCTCTTGGATAGGTCGAGCGAATATAATTAAGATGACAATACTCCCCAAACTAATCTAAGTATTTAGTGCTATACCAATCAGACTCCCAAGAAACTATTTTAATGATCTAGAAAAAATAACAACAAAATTCATATGGAAGAATAAAAGGTCGAGAATTGCAAGGGAACTAATGAAAAAAAAGTCAGAGGAAGGTGGTCTAAGTGTACCTGATCTAAAGCTATATTATATAGCAGCAGTCACCAAAACCATTTGGTACTGGCTAAGAAATAGGACGGTAGATCAGTGGAACAGATTAGATACAAAGGACAAAAAAGGGTACATCTATAGCAATCTAATCTTTGACAAACCCAAAGATACCAACATTAGGGACAAAAATTCATTATTCGGAAAAAACTGTTGGGTAAACTGGAAATTAGTATGGCAGAAATTAGATATGGATCCACATTTAACACCATATACCAAGATAAGATCAAAATGGGTCCATGATTTAGGCATAAAGAATGAGATAATAAATAGATTAGAGGAACAGAGAATAGTCTACCTCTCAGACCTGTGGAGGAGGAAGGAATTTATGACCAGATGAGAACTAGAGATCATTATTGATCACAAAATAGAAGATTTTGATTACATCAAACTAAAAAGTTTCTGTACAAACAATACTTATGCAAACAAGATTAGAAGGGAAGTAACAAATTGGGAAAATATTTTTAAAAGTAAAGGTTCTGACAAAGGTCTCATTTCCAAAATATATAGAGAACTGACCCTGATTTATAGGAAACCAAACCATTCTCCAATTGATAAATGGTCAAGGGATATGAACAGACAATTCTCAGATGATGAAATTGAAACTATTTCCACTCATATGAAAGAGTGTTCCAAATCACTACTGATTAGAGAAATGCAAATTAAGACAACTCTGAGATACCACTACACACCTGTCAGATTGGCTAAGATGACAGGAACAAATAATGATGAATGTTGGAGGGGATGTGGGAAAACTGGGACACTGATACATTGTTGGTGGAGTTGTGAAAGAATCCAGCCATTCTGGAGAGCAATTTGGAACTATGCCCAAGGAGTTGTCAAACTGTGCATACCCTTTGACCCAGCATTGCTGTTATTGGGATTATATCCCAAAGAAATACTAAAGAGCAAAAAGGGACTTGTATGTGCCAAAATGTTTGTGGCAGCTCTTTTTGTTGTAGCTAGAAACTGGAAGTTGAATGGATGTCCATCAATTGGAGAATGGTTGGGTAAATTGTGGTATATGAAGGTTATGGAATATTATTGCTCTGTAAGAAATGACCAGCAGGAGGAATACAGAGAGGCTTAGAGAGACTTAAATCAACTGTTGCTGAGTGAAATGAGCAGAACCAGAAGATCACTATACACTTCAACAACAATACTGTATGAGGATGTATTCTGATGGAAGTGGAAATCTTCAACATAAAAAAGATCCAACTCACTTCCAGTTGATCAATGATGGATAGAAATAACTACACCCAGAGAAGGAACACTGGGAAGAGAATGTAAATTGTTAGCACTACTGTCTATCTACCCAGGTTACTTATACCTTCGGAATCTAATAATTAATGTGCAACAAGAAAATGGTATTTACAAGCATATATTGTATCTAGGTTACATTGTAACACATGTAAAATGTATGGGATTACCTCTGTCATCGGGGGGAGGGAGTGGAGGGAGGGAGGGGATAATTTGGAAAAATGAATAAAAAAAAAAAAAAGAAAAAAGAAAATATCTTTGCATGTATTTTGAAAAATAAAAGCTATTGTAAAAAATAAAAATAAAAAAAAACAAGGAAAAGATAAGTTATAGAATTCTCAGGATTTTGGAATTACTGTTTCTGAAACTCATTATCATTTACTCATTGGTTTGAAAATGATAATAAAGATCATATTTCTACAACTAGCTTCTGAATCTATCTATAAATTTTGTATTGTTATTTTTAATCAGTGAATTAAAATTATCCCTGACTAAATGACATTTGTAAATATTTAGTAAATATTTGATAAAGATGTTTTCTTTATTAGAACATCAATGTTTTTTGTTAAGTCTTCAAATTGACAAGTATGCCCCTCTAAGCTATAATAATAGCTTTGTAGATATGCAATTCTAGTTGATTACACAGTTCACTTGCTTGATAAATATATTAACCTGGAAGGAAGGTAGTTTAACTATCATTATCTCTAATTTCCCTTAGAATAAAAAGCACTGAAGTGACTTCCCCAAAGTCATATAGCCTTCATGTGGCAAAGGTCCTCTTTCCACTATAACTTTCCACATCTTTACTGTTCTGCCTCTTTTGGCAGCACTTTCTGCATGTGAATATGGATGAAAATTGCCATTGAGGTTTAGCCTCAGCTTAGGAAGTGATGTATATCCATCAGCATACACAAGCTAATTCATTAGGCATACATAAAAATAATTACCACATATATTCCCTTGCTTATTAAAACAAAAAGCATACCCCCAAACCAGAACAAATGACATTTCCCCACAAGAAACCACATGTTTAACTGTTCTTTGGTTTACACGGCCACATAAGACTCATTGGCATAATTCTTTTAGTCTATTGATAGGATCTCTATAATTCCTTTATTGGCATCTCTCCAGAACTGCCATTAAGCTCTTAGAATCTTCCCTGTTTGCTGCTCATTTATGTCATCCTTGTCCTTCAAACTGTAGTTATTAATACTAGTCTTAAATTGACCCAAATACTGCTAATAATTTATAAGGTAATGAGTCATTAATGTTTAGGTGTTTTCAACTCTGATAGATGTTTGTAAATTGAGTCAGTTTGTCTTATCAGTTAGCTCTGGGATTGAAAGAAATGCACATGACTTAAATTTTGTTGCTATCTGATCATCATTTCTCAAGTTACACCCCATAAATTGAAATATATCATCACAAGGTTGTCTATTACATAAGAAGGCTATCAGTTATCTATTAATTTACTCTTCCTTCTGATACTATGTTAAAATCCACTTTTTATTAGGACAGATGATTTCTAATACACTCTATCATGATGCTTCATTTGACCTTGAGAGTATCATTTAAGATCAGATCCTGGGTAGTTTTCCTTTCATAAAATTATGTATTTTAGTTCTATTGATAGGATTGTGTAGCGAGCTGTTGTCTCTAGAAGCTGCCAGATCGCTCTCTGGGAAGAGATCTGCTGTGTCAACTCAAATCTCTCAGACAGATTCTTTTTCCTGTAGCGAACCGTTGTCTCCAGGTAGTTGCTGTTAACTCTTGTCCAGAGAAGTGACTTCCCTTCTTGCAGAGAGCCGACTTCCCTTCCTGCAGAGAGCTGCGTCAAGCAAGATGTAATGCAGAGTCCTCTTCTATCTCTGGGTGTCCTCTCTTTTATTCTCCCAGAGAATGGGCGTGGGATAATGCAAGGGCTTCTGGGAAGAACCACTTCAGCCAATGAGCTTGCTCCTTCTATCAAGTCAACCTGAGTTCTCACCTTGTAATTGTCCAACCTGAATTCTCACCTTGTCACTATCCAGACAACCTGAGTTCTCACCTAGTAATCCTAACAGGATTGTGAATATCAAATCTATTTTTTTTTTTTTTTGTGGTTCTGTGATCATTTTCTTTTACTAATCCCCATATATGCTATAAGTTGATTCTGATATTGTATCAATCCTTCAAAAAAGGTCCAGAGTTTTATCAATGTGTAATATAAATGGAATTCTAGTTCAGTTCCTTCTTTCTGAAATTGAAAAAAATAAGGATTAAAAATGGGAAAAGTGACTTGTCAAAGGTAAAAGGCAAAGTAGTATTGCTCTCTATTCATTACAAATTAACTATCAATTTCCAGAAGCTGAGAGTGGCCACTAGTACCTAACTTACTTTGGGCCAAAAACTTCTATTTCTCAATTACATATGAATGTTAAGATATCACACAGGAGCATAGACTAAGAACTTAAAGTTAGCTCAAAGCTTATCTTGTTCATTTTAAAAAATCATTTTTTGGATGGGGAATTAAGGCCTAACGAGTTCAAGTAACTTTGCTGTACATAGTTATTCAGTAGCAAATTCTCAGCAGCAGATCTCAGATTTCTGCTCTTTAAATTCAATATTTTTTCACAGAGTTGTTTCCTCCCACAGTATTGATATTATGCTGCTGAACATTCATTCTCTATTTAAGTGGAATATAACATAGGGTTAAAGAAAAGACATTTGAGGTCTCAATGGTAGTCATTTTCTGTTGAAGGTTGGAACCCTGCCACAGGTAACCCTGGAGAACTTCTAAATTTAGTTCTTTACACCATTAACTTTTTGATTTTTGATAAAGATGCACTGGCTCTGGCAGACAGGGTTTATAACATACTGGAAGGGCATTATCCAGTGCAAGCAGCTCCACTATCTTTAGATAATTGCCAGGTTATGTGGAGAGATCCAGAATGTGGTGGATGGAAGGGACCAGATAGGTTAACTGCTTGAGAGAGAGGGTTTGCTTGTATATCTACAGATGGAGAAGGAATCAGATGGATGCCAACAAACCATATTTGCCTTGTCCATTGCAGAGAGATGGTGAAGACCCTTGAAACAAAGAAGACCAAAGAAATATCAGCTGGTTCCATTGCTGACTGCACCTACCATTGAAAGAGCATGGAAGTTATAGTGATTGACTTGTGAACTTCAAATATTGTTGATGAGACTGATGCAGGACTTCAAAACTTGCAAGAATCAATGGATTCCCTGACACATGAAGTAATGACAACAGATTGCTTTTGGACTATCTCTTGGCTGCTGAAGGAGATGTATGTGTGATTGTTATTTATACACCCTCCTTCTAAGACCTATAGACATGGATAATCCCTCATGTTGATTCATGTTGTTTGTTATATCACTACTAGTCTGTGTTATATTACTATGTACTTGTGTAATACCTCCCATGCTGATGGGTTTATGTACACCTGTTTCAAGTAAGACCCTTCAGCCCAGAGGAAACTTGCTAACAATATCTGGTTTGATTCCCCCCCTCCTTTTTGGTGTTTTTCATCTGTCTTCCTGAGAAGTCAGGGGGGCGTCATCACCTCCTTTTTGGGGTTCTCACCTCCCTGAGAGGTCAGGGAGAACATGATCACCTGTGTTCTAAAACAAAAGATAGAGGAAGATGCAGAGGGCTGGAACTCTGAAAAGTTGTATTTGAATCCAGAACAGCAGAGGCTAAGTACCTATTCAATGTGAGATACACCCAAATGTTTGTGTGCATTCTTTCTCTATCTGATTCTTGTAATTCCTCCCATAATTACACTTTCTTAAAATACAATGAATCTTAAAACTTTTAATGCCTATTCCCTTTTTTAATTTAAAATATCCATCCTTAGCTCTATTTAGTGATGTTTTATGCCACTATATATCAGTGATTGCTATGATTGAGATATCTACCTATCTATCTATCTATCTATCTATCTATCTATCTATCTATCTGTCTGTCTGTCTGTCTGTCTGTCTGTCTATCTATCTATCTATCTATCTATCTATCTATCTATCTATCTATCTACCTATCTATCTATAAAAGCTCTGAGGGCAGAGCAAGATGGTAAAGTGAAGCCAGAAAGCTGATGGAACTCTCTTAGTTTTCTCAAAAAACACATGAAATCAAGCCTCTGAACAGAGAAAAGAGAAAGAATAAAACAATTTTCTAGCTCAAGTTAGGTTGGAAGGACCCTAGTACTTTGATTAAGATGCCAAATACAAGGGGCTTCTGTACTCAAAGCTAGGCCTCAAATCTATGCAAGAAGTTTGGAATAATGCTGTCTGTACCCTAGGAGCTCTAATTTAAAAGTCAAAAGATAGGGAAAAAAAAGAAAGAAAGAAAATGATTTAGAAACACAAAATAACCTTAAGTATAGAAAGCTACTATAATAACAGGAAAGACCAAAATACCAATTTAGAAGATGAAAAAATGCTCATATGCAATATGAATTGGTCTGAAGTCCAAAGATTTTGGAAGATCACATAAAGGACTTCAAAAATCAAACTGGGGAGAGGGAAGAAAATTGGGGGGGGGGGGAATGAGAGACTCAACAGCTTTGAAAAGGAAAACAATTCATTAAAAAATACATTGGTCAAATGCAAAAAAAAAAAAAAAAATGCTACTGAAGAAACTGATTCCTTAAAAACATACAATTGGCCAAATGCAAAAAAAAAAAAAAATCCCTAAAGATATTTAACAGTACAATTAATCAAATAAAAAAAAGGAGATTATAAAAGGAACTGAAGAAAATCAAACATTAAAAACCAGAACCAAGTAAATAGAAGCTAATTACACTGAGACATAAAAAATCAATCTAATTATAAAACAATGAAAAGATGGAAGAAAATTCCTGGGAAATGAAAAGTTATTGCACTATCTGAAAGCCACAACCAAAAAAAGAGCCTGGATACCATTGTTCAAGTGATCATCAAGGAAAACTGCTCTGATATGCCAGAACTAACATTGAAAGAATCCATTGATCACCTCTGAAAAGAGAACCCACAAGAAATACCCCAAGGAACATTCTTACAAAATTCCAGAAATATAATCTCAAGGGAAAAAAAAAGTTTCCCAGAAAAAAGAAAACAAAACAAACAAACAAAAATTCAAATATTGAGAAGCCACAGTCAAGATTATCCTCAATTGTTACTTTCTACAATAAAGAATCAGATGGACTAGAATAGCATATTCCAGAAGACAAAGGACTTTGGATTACAATGAAGAATCAACTGTGAGACTAAGCATCATTTTCAAGGAAGAAGAAGGATCTTCAATTAAGTAGGGGCTTTTCTATTATTTCTATTGAAAAGATCATAACTAAACAGAAAATTTCATCTTTAAGTAGAGGACTCAAGAGAAGTATAGAAAGATAAAAAGGAAAGGGGGGGGAACTTTTTTTTAAAGATTAAACTGCTTACATCCCTACAAGGGAAAATGATACTTGTAACTCTTGAGAATTTTATGTTTTATTGCAGCAGTTAGAAGGAGCATACATAGACAGAGGATGTGGGTATAAAATGACTCTAATGTGATGATATTAAAGAAAAAGTCATTAAGAGGTGGAAAAAGGATTGTAATGGAAAAAGAATGGGGAGATAATATGGGACAAATTAGATTATATGAAGAGACCCAAAAGACCTATTACAGTAGAGGGAAAGGAGGGAGACAGAATATTGTTGTTTGAAGCTTAATCTCATTAGTTTTGTCTCAAAGAAGGAATGGCATATTCACTCAGATAGATAGAGAAATATATCCTTCCTTAAAGGGAAGTAGGAGGAGAAAGGGAAAAGAAAAGAGAAGGGGCCAGATAAAAGGGAGGGCAGAAACACTGGGAGAAAGGGGTGAGAAAAGGGAGAAGAGATGATGGAAGGGAGAACAAGTTGAGGAAGCAAGTAATAAAACACAACTAAGGAGGGATAGACTAAAAAGAGAAAAAGTATAAACAGGAGAGAAAATATGATGGAAGAAAACATACAGTTGATAATCATAACTATGAATGTGAATGAAATGAAAACTCCCATAAAACAGAATGGTTAGTTGTAAAGGGCTAGAACTGAGCAATGCACTTGGATAATGAAGCACGTGAGACTAATTGCCAATTGGACGGTTCCCTATTAACTTGTTTAAGGTTGACCCTCCCCAGCTGTTCTGTGCTGACTTGATTGGTGGGACAAAGAGAGGGAAGTGACTTGTGTGGGAGGAGTAAGAGAAACTTGGGTGGTGGAACTCACGCTCACTTGCACTCGTGACCTGGCATTGGAGGTGACAGTAAAGATCTAGAATAAAGACATTTAGTGATCCTGACTCCTGCTGATTTCTGGAAAGATAGAGTTCCAGCATTTGGTGTCCAATGTGTGGCTGGCACCCTACTTCCACCGAAGTCCTCCTGTGACCAGGAGATTAGGTGAGTATTCTAATAGAAATAAGGAATTTACCTTGTTAAGGACTAAATCAGCAATCTCTAGTAACTGAGATGGGGCAGATGTTAGGTAAATCCTGGGCCTCAGCTGACCCTGCTCCAACCCCAACCCCTGCCTCATCTAGCAATGCTATAGAGGATATAATTAAGATAATTGATGAGAAAAGTTTACTTGTTCCCATCCCACAAATGAATAATCTCTTACACTCATTGATTCGTATGTCCCGTTGGTTCTTCAATGAAGAAAAACTACGTATAGATAAATGGAAGCTAGTGGGACTTGAAATGAAAGAATTTTACTCAAAAAATGGGAATTATCAAATTTTCCCAGAGGTATTTTATCTATACAACTTGATTCTATTAGACTTAAGCTATCGAGAAGAGTTTAGAAGAAGGAAGAGTTCTAAAAAGGCACTGAGAAGGAAGCTCGAGGAACAAAAGATAGAAGATAGGCAAACTCAGGACATTGCCAGAGGGCAAGGGGATTTGAATGAGGAATCTGAGTGTGTAGACTCTGATTGTCCGGAAGAAATTTCAACCCCACCTAGAGAGCAGATTATTGATCAGCCCACATGGAGGGAGGAGGAGTAGTGGGAGGGGCAGTGACATCATCAGCACCCCCCCTCCTCCCACACAGAGGCCCCCTCCCAACAACTGCCCACTCCTGTAACTAGATTAGAAAGAGGGCTTATTGAAGCAATTGAAAATGGAAAAGAAGTAGATAATGATTTCAAACTTCAAATTTTTCCCGTGATTCAACAGTATAATTCTGCAGGTCAAGAGAGTAGAAGATATGCTCCTTTTAATATGGATGTCCTTAAAAACCTGAAAAAATCTTGCACTGTCTTTGGGGCTACATCAGATTATGTTAAGATGTTAATACACAATTTGGCTTATGAAACCTTAACCCCTAGTGACTGGAAAGTCATTGCAAAAGTGTGCTTAGAACCTGGACAAAATTTGTTGTGGTTTTCTGAATTTACTGAGCTCTGTAGAATTCAAGCCCAACAAAATAGTCAAAGTGCAGCTAATATTTCCATCACCTATGACCTACTAATAGGTATAGGTTCTTATGCAGACGCTTCGGTACAGATTAATTACTCCATAACAGCATTTGAGCAAATTTCTGCTGCTGCTATCAAAGCATGGGCTTCTCTCCCCAGTAAAAACTACAAGGGTGAGACCTACACAAAAATTGTACAGGGACCAAATGAACCTTTTGCTGATTTTGTGGCACGTTTGCAGACAACTGTCATACAGGCTAATGGTGAAAATGAAGTAACAGACACTTTGGTGAGGCAACTTGCTAGAGACAATGCCAATGAGGTTTGTAGAAGGATTATACTAGGACTATGTAAGGATGCTCCTTTAGAGGAGATCATAAGACGCTGTGCCACAATGGGCACAAATACCTTTTATAGCCAGGCTATGATGCAGACTTCCCAAGATCCCAACATGGGGAGACAGGATCCTTTTTGGCAAGGGGTTTCCAGAGAGACTTGTCAATGCTTTCAATGCGGTAAAGTAGGCCATTTGAAAGCTCAATGTTGGCATAGAGACAGAGTGAGAAGACAGGCTGGGAGAACAAGACCCAAAACCCCATGTCCAAAATGCAACAGAGGACTCCATTGGGCCTCAGAGTGTAGACTGATTCAGGGAAACGGGATGAGGGGCCCAGCTCCAGGGCTCCAGGCAAAAAACACTTGGGGCATGATGGCAGCCGATGCCACACCCAGAGAGTGCCTCCAAGTCCAATACCCAGACATGACCAATCAGCCAGGAAGCCATCTGAGGGGAGAAAGGGATTACACAATCAGTCAGCCAGGAAGCAGCATGATGGGAGAAAGGGACTACAATTAGGGAGAATAGAGTTGTATGCTGCTGGGACAATTGAGATACCCCCTGGAGAGGTGAAATCTGTTCCTCTCCAACCTATGGATCCCTTGCCTCCAGGCACAGTAGGCTTGACCATTTCACCTCCTGAGAGTACTTACAAGACAGTGTTCATTCATACACTGATGTGGGAAACTGGGGAATGTGTAGATAATATCCCAGTCACTAACACAGGGAGACAATGTGTGACTTATCAACCAGGGGAAGTAGTAGCATCAGGTTTATTGATACAGACTCCTAATAAGCAACCTGGTGACAGTCATCCACGTTCTGACTCCAAGCAGAAAAACCCAGGAATATACTGGACAGCAGCCGTGACAGCTGACCGACCTATGCTCACCATCTATATAAATGGCATACCATTAGAAGGACTGGTGGACACAGGTGCAGATTGCACAGTCATTAGAGGTGCCAACTGGCCCAGTCACTGGCCAAAGAAAAAGGCAGACACCTACATGTCTGGGGTAGGAGGATCAATAGCAGCTGAAGTTAGTGCTACCCCTTTAAGATGGGTATTTGAAGGTGAAACAGGAGTTTTTACTCCTTTTATAGTTGAAAAAAATCCCCATCAATCTGTGGGGAAGAGACATTTTACAACAATTAGGGTTAAAAATGAGTACTTCGGTTTTTTAGGCAGGGCTGCTGTTGAAGGTCTGCCAACACTTTCACCTGTTCCTATCCAATGGAAAACTGATACACCAGTGTGGATAGAACAGTGGCCCTTAGATAACAATAAAATTCAGGCCTTACTAGATATAGTACAGGAACAACTTGATCAAGGACACTTACAACCTTCTCTAAGTCCTTGGAATTCCCTAGTATTTGTTGTAAAAAAGAAATCTGGAAAATGGAGAATGTTGACTGATTTAAGAAAGGTAAATGAACAGATGGAAACTATGGGAACTCTTCAACCTGGACTTCCATCTCCTACTCAGTTGCCTAGAGAATGGCCTCTGTGGGTTATAGACATTAAGGATTGTTTCTATTCTATCCCTCTAGATAAGGAGGATATGAAAAGATTTGCTTTTTCAGTGCCCAGCGTTAACTTAGCTGAGCCTTATAAAAGATATGAATGGACAGTTTTGCCACAGGGAATGAAAAACAGCCCTACTATGTGTCAAATGTATGTTGCTGCTGCTCTTAGTCCAGTAAGAAAAGCATTTCCAAAAGTAATATTATTACATTACATGGATGATATATTGGGATGTGCACCTGAGGAACAAATGTTAGAAGCATGTCTACAAAAAACCATAGAAACACTAAGGAATTATAAATTGCACATAGCTTAAGAAAAGATTCAAAGACATGCTCCTTTTCAATATTTAGGATATGAAGTATATCCTAAGGTGCTTACAGTACAAAAACTCTCCTTAAGAACAGAGAAGCTAAACACCTTAAATGACTTCCAGAAATTGATAGGAGATATCCAATGGATGCGTCCCGTGCTAGGCTTGACTACCTGTCAATTGCAACCATTATATGACATTTTAAGGGGAGACAGTGCTTTAAATTCACCACGCCAGCTTACAAAAGAAGCTCAAGAGGCTTTGAGACAAGTTGAACTGGCTTTATCCAATGTGGTTGAAAGAGTCACTCAAAAACCCTTGGAAATATCAGTTTTTGCTACACAAGAGGCACCCACAGCAGTCCTTCATCAAGGAGACAGTGTGATAGAGTGGGTGAACCTCCCAGCACAACCAGAACAAAGCCTTATTCCTTACCCAGTGCTTGTGGCTAGAATTTTATTAAAGGCCATTAAACGAGCAGTACAATTATCTGGGACAAGACCTGACAAGATATACACCTTTTATACTAATGCACAAGTTAATGTGTGCTGCGAAACCATCCCAGAGTGGCAAATTTTATTAACCATGGCTCCAAATTTTGCACACGGGTCTCCATTAAAGATAACCAGACTGCTACATAATTGGCAATGGATTCTTGAAGAAAAGGTTTCTAAAGTTCCTCTTAAAGGACCAACTATCTTTACAGATGCATCCAAACATAATATTTGCGCTGTGTATTCTCGTGACAACTATAAAGAAAGTAATCAGAACTCCTTTTCAGTCCACTCAGCAGAATGAATTGTATGCAATCATTCTAGCTCTTGCTTATTATCCGGGAGACATAAATATAATATCTGATTCGGCCTATTCAGTAGGTGTGGTACAAAGAATTGCCACAGCCCAAATAAAATTTGTAGCCTCCAATATATATCAGCTCTTTAAAGAGCTTCAAGAGCAAGTGAGAAAGCATCCAGGTAAGATTTATATTTTGCATGTCCACTCCCATAGTGGACTTCCAGGTCCTATTTTTGATGGTAATTCAAAGGCAGATAGCCTTCTAACCATGCTGGCCAGTACTCCTTTATTTCAAGAAGCACAAGAGTCTCATTCTAAATATCATCAGGCTGCCCGAGCTTTACGTTTGCAGTTTGGAATAACAAGAGAAGAAGCTAGGAGCATAGTAAAAGCCTGTACAGCTTGCCTTCCTTTCCATGCTCCTACACTCCCTCCAGGGAAGAATCCTCGTGGTTTGAGACCTAATGAAATTTGGCAAATGGATGTGACCCATTATAAATCTTTTGGTCGTCTATCTTTTATCCATGTCGTGGTAGACACCTTTTCAGGATTCACATTTGCAATGCCAGCAGCAAAAGAGACAGCCCGAGTGGTAACTGAATTCCTTATACAAGCATTTGCAATTATGGGTGTTCCACAAGCAATAAAAACAGACAATGGACCTGCATATACATCTAAACATTTTACACACTTTTGTGCACAGTATAAGATTTTACACACCACGGGCATACCCTTTAATCCTCAAGGGCAGGCAATAGTAGAGAGAAGAAACCGAGATATTAAGACACTCCTCCAAAAACAAAAGAAAGGGGGAGCCATGGGTAACCCTAGAGAACTTCTAAATTTAGTTCTCTATACCATTAATTTTTTAATTTTTGACAAAGATGCACTGGCTCCAGCAGACAGGTTTTATAACTCACCGGAAGGGCAGTGTCCAGTGCGAGCAGCTCCACTGTCTTTAGATAATCGCCAAGTGATGTGGAGAGACCCAGAAAGTGGCGAATGGAAGGGACCAGATAGGTTAACTGCTTGGGGGAGAGGGTTTGCTTGTATCTCTACAGATGGAGAAGGAATCAGATGGGTGCCAACGAGCCGTATTCGCCTTGTCCATCGGAGAGAGACAGAGCAGACCCTTGAAACGAAGGAGAAGGCCCAAGAAACATCCGGTGGTTCCGTTGCTGACTGTTCCCACCACTGAAAGAACCTGGCAGTTATGGCGTTTGACCCATGTACATCAAAAACTGTTGGACTTGAAAATCCTCAGGAATCATTGGATTCTCTGAGACATCATAAGACTATTGTAGGACTGAAATCCTCAGGAATCATTGGATTCTCTGAGACATCATAAGACTATTGTAGGACTGAAAGTCCTCAGGAATCATTGGATTCTCTGAGGCATCATAAGACTGTTGCTGGACTTCAAAACCTTGTGGGGATCATTGGATTCCCTAACATATAAAAAGACTGATGTGGGATTTCAAAAACTTGTGGGGATCATTGGATTCCCTAACAGTGAAGCAATGGACAATAGATTGGTTTTGGACTATCTCTTGGTTGCTGAAGAAGGGGTATGTGTGTCTGGTGTTTACATACCCTCCTTCTAGGACTTCTGGAAATCTCTTACAATATCATGTTGATTTATATTGTTTGTTATATCACTACTTGCATGTACAATTCGTGTTTGTTACACCACATCGAGTCTGCACTGACTGTGGGGAAAGTCACCCCTAATAGCCTCTGCGTTATTGCTATGTGCTTGTGTAATAACTCCCATGCTGATGGGTTTGTGCATACTTGTCTCTAATAAGGCCCTTCAATCCAGAAACCCGCTAGCAAATCCCCACTTCTCTTTGGTGCTTTTCATCTCCCCTCCTGAGAAGTCAGGGGGGGCGTGATCACCTCCTTTTTGGGGTTCTCATCTCCCTGAAAAGTCAGGGATGGCGCGACCTCCTGTGGTCTAAAACAAAAGAAAGCGGGAGATGTAAAGGGCTAGAACTGAGCAATGCACTTGGATAATGAAGCACGTGAGACTAATTGCCAATTGGACAGTTCCCTATTAACTTGTTTAAGGTTGACCCTCCCCAGCTGTTCTGTGCTGACTTGATTGGTGGGACAAAGAGAGGGAAGTGACTTGTGTGGGAGGAGTAAGAGAAACTTGGGTGGTGGAACTCACGCTCACTTGCACTCGTGACCTGGCATTGGAGGTGACGGTAAAGATCTAGAATAAAGACATTTAGTGATCCTGACTCCTGCTGATTTCTGGAAAGATAGAGTTCCAGCAGTTAGTTAAATGGGTTAAAAACCAGAATCCTACAATGTGTAGTTTATAAGAAACACATTTGAAACAAAGAAGTATACACAGAGAAAAGGTAAAAGGCTGGAGAATATATTATTCTTCAGCTAAAGCAAAGAAAAGCAGGTGTAGCAATTCTTAGACAAATCAAAATGAAAAATAGATCTAAATAAAGGGGATAAGGAAAGAAAATACATCTTGTTAAAATGCACCATAGACAATGAAGCAATATCAATACTAAAAATATATGTACCAAGTAGTACAGCATCAAAATTCTTAAAGAAGTTAGATCAGTTACAGGAAAACATATACAGCAGAAAGAGGAGATTTACCTCTCTCAGAATGAGATAAATCTAACCATAAAATAAACAAGAAAGAAGTTAGGAAAGTTAATATAATCTTGGAAAACTTAATTATGATGGACTTTTGGAGAAAACTAAAAGGCAATAGAAAGAAATATGCCTTTTTCTCCTCAGTAGTACATGATCTTTTCTTGAAATGGCTATAATCTATTAAGAAGGGAGAAAAATTGAAATAATCCCAAATTAGTAGTATAGAAAATCTAAGAACATTTAAGAATATATCATTTCCCAATACTCATGTATTGAGTCAAAAAAGCCATTTAATCAAATGCAGAATGGCAGAAATAATAAATGCATTTTTTTCAGATCACCATGCAACAAAAATTGCATTAATAAAGGGCCAGAGAGATACGGAATAAAAAAAAAAAAAAAGAGAGACAGAAAAATTACATAATCTAATCCTAAAGAATGAGAGAATAAAACAGCAAGTCATAGAAACAATCAATTATTTCATCCAAGATAATGACAATAATGATGCAACATAACAAAAGTTATAGGATGCAGGTAAAGCAATTCTTAGGAGAAATTTAACAACCCTAAATATCTTCAAGAATAAAATAGAGAAAAGGATCATTCAACCTTTTGAATGCCATTTTTTGTATATTCAACTAAAAAGCTATAAAAAGAACCAATTAGAAATCCTAATTAAATACCAAATTAGAAATTCTGCAAATCAAATAAGGTTAATACAATAAAAAATAAGAAAACTATTGAATTAATTAATAAAATTAAGAGTTTTATGAAAAATTCAATAAAATAGATAAATCTTTGGTTAATTTGATTGAAAAAGAAAGGCAAAAATTTATTATCATAGAAAAAGAAAAGCAAAAAAATGAATTATCATTATCAAAAATTAAAAGGTGAACTTATCTCCAATGAAGAAAAAAAATTAAAGCAATAATTAAAAGCTATTTTGCATGCATATGCCAACAAATCTGAAAATATGGCTAAAATGGAGGAATATTTACAGAAATATAAATTATCCACATTAACAGAAGAATCAATAAAATACTTAACCTCATTTTATTTATTTGCACAGAAAACTTTATTTTTACTTTTTTCCTCTTTTTATTAAAGCTTTTTATTTTCAAAATGTGATTAATTTTTAACATTTAACTTTACAAGATCATTGTATACTTCAACAACAATATTACATGATAATCAATTCTGATGGATGTGGCCATTTTCAACAATGAGATGAACCAAATCAGTTCCAATAGAGCAGTAATGAACTGAATCAGCTACACCCAGCAAAAGAACTCTAGGAGATGACTATGAACCACTAAATAGAATTCCCATTCCCTCTAATTTTGTCTACCTGCATTTTGGATTTCCTTCACAGGCTAATTGTACACTATTTCAAAGTCTGATTCTTTTTGTACAGCAAAACGACTGTTTGGACATATATACATATATTGGATTTAATTTATACTTTAACATATTTAACATGTGTTGATCAACCTGCCATCTGGGGGGGGAGGGCAGAGAGGAGAGGAAAAAAGTAGAATAAAAGGTTTGGCAATTATCAAAGTTGTAAAATTACCCATGCGTATATCTGGTAAATAAAAAACATTTTAAAAATAAAATAAAATTCACATTGACAAATAAAAACAACAACAACAACAACATTTACCTTTGCAAAATCTTGTGTTTCAAGTTTTCCTCCCACCTTTATCCTCCCAGTTGCCTCTCTGACGACAAGAAATCCAATATAAGGCAAATAAGTACAATTCTTTTATATATATATATACATATATATATATGTCCACAATTATCATGCTGCACAAGAAAAATCAGATAAAGCAGGAAAAAATAATAAAGAAAATAAAATTCAAGCAACTACAACCAAAAAACATGAAAATACTATGTGGTGATCCACACTCAATTATTACAGTCCTCTCTTTGAGGTCAGATGACTCTCTTCATCACATTGGAAATAAATCACATCTCATTAGAACTGGCATGAATCACTTCACCATATCCTCATTTTAGAAAAAAAAAAATAAATAAATAACAAGCCATTAATTAGCTCCCTAAAAAAAAGTGTCCAGAAGCAAACAGATTTACAAGTGAATTCTACTAAACACCTAAAGAATAATTATTTCCAATGCTAAATAAATTATTTGGAAAAGTAGGCAAAGAAGGAGTTCTGACAAATCCTTTCTATGACACAAATATTGTGCTGTACATAAATCAAGAAAAGCCAAAAGAGAGAAAGAAAATTATAGACCAATCTCCCTAATGCAAATTGATGCAATAAAATGTAAATGAAATGTTAAGAGATTATGCAACTATTACCAGGATAATACATTGTAATAAAGTAGAATTTATATCAGGAGTGCAGTGCTGGTTCAATATAGGAAAAACTTTTGCCACAATTAACCATATTTATAATAAAAGTATGAGAAATCACATGATAATCTCAGTATGCATAAAACAAAATACAACATGCATCCCTATTGAAAACAATAGAGACCATAGAAATAAATGGAGTTTTCCTTAGATAAGCACCTATTTACAACCATCAACGAGCATTATATGTAATGGAGAGAAGGTAGAAACATTCCCAGTAACATAAGGAATAAAACAAGGATGTCCATTATCACCACTATAATTCAATATTGTACTAGAAATGTTGAGTCTATCCAATAAGAAAAGAAAAAGAACCAGAAGGAATTAGAGAAGGCAATGAGCAAATAAACTATCACTCTTTGTAGATAATAGGATGGTATTCTTAGAGAACCCTAGAGAATCTATCAAAAAAAAAAATATACTCAAAACAAAAACATTAGCAAAGTTGTAAGATACAAAATAAAGCCAAATAAATCACCAGCATTTTTATATGTTACCAAACAAGTACAGGAGCAAGAGATAAAGAAATTCCATTTTAAATAATTGCAGCCAAAAAAAAAAAAAAACAACTGTAGACAAAATAATTTGGGTGTCTACATGGCAAGACAAACCCAGGAAGTATATAAACACAATTACCAAGTACTTTTCTCAGAAATGAAATCAGATCTAAATAAAAGGAAAAAAAGTTAATTGCTTATGGGTAGGGTGAGTTTATACAACAAAATAACATTAATAAGTCTTCTTATTCAGTGTCATATTTATGAAACACCCAAAATATTTTATAGAGTTAGAAAAAATAATAAAAATATTTTTTTTCTTAAAGAAGAGAAGTTCAAGGATATCAAGGCTAAGAAATAGGGTGCAGGCAGAGGTTAGATAAAGATGACACAATAATCAATGACTCAAAGTTGTAAACTATTTTTTGACAAACCCCAAAACTTTAGCTTCTGGGATCAAAAATAACTATTTGACAGAAATTGCTGGAAACACTGTAAAATAGTATGTAAAAATTCAGCATAAACCTACATTTCACACTCATTACTGAAGTAAAGTAAAAATGGATACATGATTTAGGCATATTCTATAAGCAAATTAGGAGAGCAAGGGATAGTTTACCTACCACATCTTTGGAGAAGTAAAGAATTTATGATCAAATAAGACCTAGAAAATATTATGAAATGAAAATGGCTAATTTCTATTACATTTAAATTAAAGTGTTTTGCACAAATAAAACCAATGTAGACATGACTAAAAAGGAAGCAGAAAGTGAAGGAAAAATTTTAGTTAATGTTTCTGATAAGAGACTCATTTCAAAAAAATATAGAGAACTAAAAAATCAATGATGTCATGACTGAACAAGTGATAAAAATCTATAAAATATTATTAAAATATATGTATAATAATCCTAAAATTTCTATAGGAAGTCTATCACTTTCTCATCAAAAAGGAGAAAGAAGATTGCTAAATGTTTTTTGTTTTTGTTTTTCTTTAAACACAATGTGTAAAGGGCTAGAACTGAGCAGATGTATTTAATCTAGATGCAAGGTAATCTAGCACTTGAGGCTAATCATCAATTACACAATTGATTACACAAATGTTTGGAGGATGACCCTACTTAACTATTCTGTGCTGGCTGGATCCATGGGTGTGGCCAAAGAAGGGGAAATTAGATCAGTGGGTGGAGTGGGAGGAGGAGATTCATTCTTTGGTGGTAGAAAGACAGGAAGAAGGTATAGAGATTCCTATATCTAATCCCCTGAGAAAGAACCCCAAAAGAACAAGAATAAATAATTTTTGCTTATCCTGACTTTGGATGATTCTTAGATATCCAGGGTCACAACAACAATGAACAGCCAAAAACACAAATATTTTCGGGATAAATAGATATCATCTCATTGATCCAAAGTAAAGTCTATAAGTATACATACCAGTGATTTGTAAAATATGCCTGATAATTTTTTTTTAATCTAAGGGTATAATCAAAAAGGGCAATATCACTATGAACTTCACAAAATAGCAACAGAGTTAAAATGGCTATCATGTATATTTGTTTATAGAAACAATGGATTTTATGATGGCAATTATTATAGAAGAATTACCCCTAAGAAATCCAGTCATATTGTTCAATTCATATTATTCAAGGAAATGTTTTGTAAATATTTCTCAACTTTATTTTTATAGATATTACCATTCCAAATACTCATGATTCCCAAAAATTGTGGAATTAAAAGCTACATTGGAACAGATACATTGTCAGCCATGTTGTCATTTTTACTACAGAAGTAGCCTTGGAAATGCTTTTCAGTGAGTTTATATAAGATAAGTTATTGTATTTCAACATTTTTATTAAGTTGGAAAACACTGAATTATCTTATCTACCAATATAACATTCAATGGAACATCCAAAAAAAGAATGAATTTACAGGCTAGCAAATTTTCCTAAGACTTTTTTTTTTTAATCTGAACTTTATTTTAAAAGTATGAAAAGAATGAAATTATGATAAAAATAAATACATTATCTATGTAAGCTATAAAGCTTTAATTTTTTTGAAATGCTTTGCTGTAACTAACACATTAGTATGCAATATCAGAATTAGTCTTAATTCATCCATCACAAACTGTTGAAATCCTTTTCTAATCATGACTAATAAGCATAATTATAATAGTAATATTTTTATTAAAAAGAAATTAAAATGCAATAAATCAAAAATTGAATAAAATAAAATTGATATGGTACTCAATTTGTATTATATATATATGTATATATATATATATATATATATATATATATATATATATATATATATATATATATATATATATATATATATATTTTTTTTTTTTTTTAAATTTTAGGAGTTGCCTGAATTGGTGAGGAGTTCTAACAAATTTAAAAGTTGATATTAATCCAGTTTCAATCCTGTTCCTGTTTAACAGCCTTAAGAACACATATATGGCTGTTTTGTGAAATTGGGAGTTTTAGTATTGTCATAAAAGCATCTTCAGTATCTGAGTCATCTCATCCATACAATAACAAAGATAAATAATCAAGAAAGTATTTTTATTTTACCTTCATCTAATCACTAGATACAATTTGGAAAGTCACATTAGCCATTTATCTTCCCTAAAAATCTTCCCCTTTCTCTTCATTATAACTGGCCTTAAATTTTCCCTTCTCCCAACTCAATACTGAAAACAAAATTAAAACAAAATTCATCATAGGATTTTTTTTTCCTGAGGCTGGGGTTAAGTGACTGACTTGCCCAGGGTCACACAGCTAGGAAGTGTTAAGTGTCTGAGACCAGATTTGAACTCAAGTCCTCCTGAATTCAGGGCTGATGCTCTATCCACTGCGCCACCTAGGTGCCCCTCATCATATGATTTTAATGTTTGAACAATAACATTGATTTCATTTTTGTACATGTATGAAGGACTGTTTAAGGACTTGAAAGGGAATTTCTTTACTATTATTATTATTATTATAGATGTAATAGAATAATCGTTTTAGGTTACCTTTATGTATTCTAGTATATTTATGTCTATATCTGCATTGATCTATCTTCTATCTATCTATGTAAGAATTGTTACATAATTTCACTAGTATAGGGAACTTCAGTAAAGAGGATATCAGTGCAGCTTAAAATCTTCTCTGAAACTTGTAGTCCTAGAGAGCTGCTTAGAACATCTAGGGGTGAAGTAATTTACCCAGAATTTAGAGTCAGTATATTTCAGAAGTAGGACTTGAATTCAGGTCCTCCTGACTTCAAAGCCATCTCTTATCTATATCACACTGCATTTTAATTGTTAAATAAGCTATAACTTTAGTTGCATTTTAGTGATTACCCTATCACCAGAAGTCTTTACTTAAATAATTAATGTCCCTGGGGTACCATATTCAATTCTATTTAATTAAGAAAACATATATTAAGCACATAATTTCTATGAATACAATGTGTTGCTGTCAGGGAAATGGGAATACAAAGACAATTGCAGACCTTAATATCACATTAGTATTCTTACAGTGCTTTAACTACTGCAAAGAGCTTTATGTTATTGTCTCAATTTATCCTCAGCAACACTGATAATTAGGCACTATTATTAGAAATAAGGAAATCAAGGTAAATAAACATTGAATGAGTTAACCATGGTCACTCATCTAGTAAGTATCTGAGGCTAGATTTGAACTCAGATGTCTGATTCCTGGCCAAACACTTTATCCATTATACCATGTATTGCTTTGTTTTTGTTGTTCAGTCATTTCAGCTTTGTCTAGCCCTTATGAATACATTAGGATTTTCTTGGAAAGTGGTTTGGCATTTCCTTCTAGGGCTCATTTTGCAGATGAAGAAATAGGAAAACTTGAATAAGTGCCAAAATATCGAACTTAAAGTTCACAGACTTCATGAAGGCTGGATAGCCTACTCCAAAAAAAGTGATATTGGCCAAAAGAAAAGTGACTAATAATGCGCAATTTAATGTTTAATTTTCATTATTTACATTTTCCCTGTCATTTTTTTAAAGTCTAAACTATCAACTAAACAATGAAGCAAACTATAATAAGTAAAGTTTGTTGATTTCAAGGTATAAAAATTTATACTGAATTTAATAATCTACTTTTTACCTCTGTTTATACTATAACCTTAATATGGTCTTCAGAAAATCAAAACCTTAAAGACAATTTATTATAGAGGAAATGATAGAATTTGAATCTTTGTTATGGTTTATATTGCATGAATCTTTAACTGATTTTAGCTAAGGCCCAAAACCTGTGAATACATATTTTTTAATGAAAGCCCAATATAATGATTTTTAACACTTGGACTAATCAATAGAAAACATTTTATCAGTTACATAACAGGATGTACTGTCATAAGATTGCTATGATGTGAAAACTGTGCCTGTTTTATTCAATAGTTCTCTTACCTATATTGTTTCACTGGAGAGCATAAATAACAGGAATACTTGTGAGTTAATATATATATATATATATATATATATATATATATATATATATATGAAATTTGCAACAACCAGGGCCCAACCAGAAAGCTTCCACAGTAATAATGATGTCCCAAGAGAAATACTTGGTTTCTTGGTTTCCCTTGGTTTACCTTACTGATATCTATTCTAATAATATCCAGGACTTTGGTAGGAAGATACTGAAGAAATATGGATTTGACAAGAATGAAAAAGTCTAAAAATATACTATAATGTCTTCAAGTAATATCATAGTAAGAACATTTTAGTCTCACCATAAAGATAAATGCTGGAAGTATTGAGTCTTTAATAGAAGTCTCAGAGGATTCACGATGTGACTTCTCTAATTCATATCTAAAATAATATCAAGAATAATGTCCCAGGATTTATTAAATTTGTGCCAATGTTTGGACATAAACATCTGTATATGATTAGGTATTTGAGAGGAGGGAAGAGATATGAGTCTCAGCCCTTGTTCTAATCAATTGATAGAAAAGTTAAAGGAGGTCTAGCATTTATCTATGATCTCAGCTCAGAAGAGCACAAATCAAAACAACCAACCATTTAAATTTTAAGTTAATTGTTAGTAGTTCCAGTCAAATAAAAGAGTACCACTTTGAAGCCTGGTACCCTGAGAAAATACAACAATGAACTGGGTATAATATAAAAATATAAAATAATGGAAATGCTGAACAATTCCAGTTTATAAAATGGTCAGTAGATTGGATATAATTTTTCAAAGAAAACATATTATAATCATCTACTATCATTAATGAATAAATTATTTGATATGTATATCTAATTACCAATGTTGTTGAGTTAAAGCATTGTAAGAATATTGATATTAAGTTCTGGGTTTGTCTTTGCATTCCCATTTCCCTGATAGCAATACAATGTCTTTGTAGAAATTATGTGCTTAATACATTTTTTCTTAATTAAGTAGAATTGAATATGGTACCCTAGGGAGATTAATTATTTAAGTGAACATTTCTGGTGATGGGGAAATCAGTACTTTTATACAACTTCAATTATAGCTTATTTAACAAATGAAATGCAGTGTGGTATAGATAAGAGAGGGCCTTGAAGTCAAGAGGATCTAAATTCAAGTCCTGCTTCTGAAATATACTGGTTCTAAAACCTGGCAAAATCACTTCCCCCCTTAGGTGTTCTAAGCAGCTCTCTAGGACAACAGATTTCAGAGAAGGTTTTAAGCTGCATTTGGTAGTTCTTTTCACTGAAGTTCTACTGAAGATCTACTTCTATTATAATTTTTTTCATTTGATTCTCAATATACTTAGACTCATATTTAGCATAATACAACTACTCTAACTTAAAAAAAAAATTCCCTTTGACATCCTTAAACTTTTCACCGAAAAAACTCAATACTATTGTCCAAACATTAAAGTCATTTGATGAATTTTGTTTTAATTTTATTTTCAGTGTTGAGTTAGCAGAAAGGAAATTTAAAGCAAGCTATAATGAAGAAAATGGGAAATGTTTTTAGGGAAGAGAAATAATACTGTGACTTTTCAAATCATATCTGGGGATTAAATGAAAGCAAAATGAAAGAACTTCCTTGGTTATTTAGCTGTGTCCTGATCTCATTGTCTTCTCTACCATGTGGTCAGTAATTCCATACTACCCAGTATATATAAACAAGGAGCTGAAGAAAACAGAGTTAAATGATTTACCTAGGGTCAAACTAGGAATGGTCTCAGTATAGATATGATCTCAGGAAAATGAGTTTTCCTTACTCCTGTTATGCCACAGTCTCCTTGAGCTGTTCTACCTCAGTTTCCCTGCACTAGTTTTCCCTTATTGTCCTGACTGAGTTTCCCTGAATTGTTCTATCTCAGTTTCCTTAACTGTTTTGCCTTAATCCCCTTTGCCTTCAAAGAATTTGTGACACTGACCTCTAAAATATTCTAAGAGATAAAACCATCCTGGATACTTCAATTGACATCCTTACTTCTGTTTATTCAAACATCCTTACTCTGGTTTTTACTAAGACTTTATTGCCTCTCCCCATCCTGACAGAACCAAAAGGTTCTATAAGAACTTTTCCCACTCTTCTATTCTCTTCTTTGTTTGAAATCTATAAAAAGGTTTGACATTCTCCCATTAGTCACTGGATACTATGAGAGGAGAGTCCTATCCAGTCAATTAAACTCTCCAATTAGTAAAATATTAAAAACTCTCTAAACTCTATCTTGCCTCAGTTTCTCCGGCATTAGGCTCCAAGCCTGACACTATCCATTGTGCCATTCAGCTATCCTTATTTATTTTTATCTTATTCAGTCCATCAAAGACTAGATCCACCATATCAGATCTACTTCTAAGTTTTATGTCATTAAAATTTGAAATATTTCTTTCATTTCCATTTAAAACTGTAAAATTAGGGCTCAATTAATTGATTCTCTCATTCTTATCCTCCCTTTCCCCCCCAAAGAATTCAAATATTTGATATGAATACCTATCATACATCATCTGGGATATTTTGTTTATTTCTGGTTATCACACTTTGATAAGCACATTTATAGATGGAGGTAGGTCTAGAGGAAGAAATTAGAAGATTAAATAAGTATTGGTAGATGCAGATTGGTTAGAAGAGGAATTAAAGTTATTTTGATGTAGCCCAAAGGACAGAAGTAGGATTAATATTTGGAAAACACAGATAGGTAAATTATAGTTGAGATAAAGGAAAATTTCCTAGGAGTTGTACCAAACATGATACATGATGCCTTGGGAGTTATTATGTTCCTCCTAAATTCCATATCTTCATATAAAGGCTAAATAATCTTTTAACATTATTATCATTTCTATCACCATAATCACCACCATCACCATCATCTTTGCTAGGATTTATTTAGCACTGATTATATTCCAGGCATTAGGATTTATAAATACTTTGCAAATATCTTATTTGATTTTCACATCAACTGTTGAAAGGTAGGTGGCGTTATTACCCTCATTGTATAATTGAAGAAATTGAGGGAGAAAAAAAGATTAAGTGATTTGCTCAAGATCATGCAGTTACTAAGTAACTTCAATTACTCTGGTTACTAGGTGACTCCAGGCTAAGTGCTGTATTCATTGCTCCCCCAAGCTGCAATTGATTGATACATTGCTTCATTCAACAATTACTTATTATTTACTCTGTACTAAATACAGTTTTAAGTATTAGTAATGAGAAAAAAATAAAGAAAAGAAGAGAAAGAAAGCAGGTGGACACCAAAGATAGAGAAGCAGCCTTAAAATGGCTCAACAAGCTTCCGATTAGAGAAGATAGTCCTCCTTGAGCAACTCATACAATCACCTAAAAGGTAGTATCACAAGGAAGGCTCTTGGAAGTAGAGTTGGTTGCAGAATGAAATAGGAAAAGGCTACCTATTTAGGGAAAATTAAATATCTTCATTGACAGAAGCCAGGGATGATATGAGAAGGAGTTAAGATGTCAAATTACACAAGGAACAATGAGTGCAAAAATACAAAATGGGGCATGATGTCTCATATTGGAGAAAAAGCAGTGTTGCTGGATCACAGAGTATATGGAATAGAATAAAGTGCAAGAACAGTAGAAAGGAATAAAGGAATGGGATATAAAGGACTTTAAATGCCAAAGTGAGAATTTCTTATTTCATCCTGGAAGTAATGGGGGAGAGTCACTGAATTTACTGAATAAGGGCTAGGAAAATCAGTGTGGCAGCTGAACAGAAGAGGAATTGGAGTATGGAGAGCACTCTGGCTGGATACCAATTAGAGAACTATTGAAATAGTCTGAGAGAGAAATGATGAGGCTCTAAAATAGACTGGTAGCTATGAGAATAGAAAGAGAAAAACTGAGACATCTGGGGAAAATTTTATTAAGACAGAAAAGACAATAGATTAAATTAGATATATGGGGGTAATATGAAGAATTGAGAATGCCAGTGAGATTGGTAACTGACTGTGTTCATGACAATAATAGAACAGTTTGAAAAAAATGAGATTTTTAAGGCAAATATGTTTTGTTTTGGATATGTTGAAATTGAAATACTTACCATCCAGTCCAAAAGGCAAATAGTGACACTTTAGATTAGAAGAGAAGTTAAAACTAGATATATAGATCTGAGATTTATTTACAAAGATAATGATTTCTCCAATGAGGACTAAAGAGAAAATTTAAAGAAGAGAGATGACCCAACCAGAACATTGGGGGACAGCTGTATTTAGTGTGTATTTCATACATGAAATTCCAGTAGAGAAATAACTAAGAAGAAATTAGGTGGAGAACCAGGATAAAAAAGTCATAAAAATCCTAGAGAGGAAAGACTGTTCAGGAGAAGATAGTAATGAAGAAAGATTCACTTGGGATAATTCTGAAAGAATTCTTGATTAATTATACTTTAGGATAATTGATATTTGAAATCCATTTCAACATAGAATCTGTAAGTTACCTTATCTTTTAAGGTCTCCACTTTTCATCTGAAAAAAGAGGTTCTTGGACTAGATGGTCTCTTACATCCATAAATTTATGAATGAAAGCTCTCAGATTCTATGAGCATCTAACTTCTAACCTGTGACAAAGTCATACATAAGAATTATGTGAGACATGTAAAATGTATGGGGATTGCCTGTCATGGGGGGAGGGAATAGAGGGAGGGGGAGATAATTTGGAAAAATGAATACAAGGGATAATATTATTAAAAATATATATAATAATAAAAAATTAAAAAAAAAAAAAAAGAATTGGGGAAAGGAATGAGTGAACATCTATATACACTCCAAAAAAAAAAAAAAAAAAAAAAAAAAAAGAATTATGTGAGAGAGCTCAAATAATTTTCTTTTCCTAGGATTCAAAACTGATACTGTTCTTCTGCCAGCTAATATTTCTCAACTAGATATTATATAACTATGTAGTTATTCATCTGAGTCAAAGTAGCAATTCCCTTACTTATTTTTCTAATTACTTTTAAATGAAAGGAGTTCTATTAAAGAGTAAAATGGACTTTTTCTTTGCTTTGCTTCCCCATCTCACTGCCTGACCCCCATAACCATATTTTATTTCTTAAAGAGAAAGCTGTACCACAAAGGGATTGCTGAAAGAAAAGAACCTAGAAAAAGAAGGAAAAGAAAGGAGATTGAATTCCTTTCTCACAGAGGAAGCTTCATTTGTTGAGTACAACTGATACAATCTCAGTATACCAATGAGTCTGCCATGAATATGTTAAGAAGATGATGAGACTGGCAAGGGGATGCGTTATCATCTTGGGGATTGTAGGCACACTACTGGGAGTTATCTAATTAAAAGTCCTGTGGAAAATGAACCTCTCTTGCTTACAGTACTGATTCTTCTCATCTGAAATAGTGTGCTCAGCAATGTGCATTTTTTTTTTTTACTACAACCTATTGAAGTCAGTTACAAGACACTTCAGCTGTGGGTCCTCTTAGAGTAGTACCAGCTGGGAAGAATTTTATGTTGTAAGGAGATATACATCTGGTGTAGATGTCAAACTATTTTACTTCATTTCCAGCACTAGCACTCTGAGGAGCCAAGATGTTACTATTTCACAATAACTAATGAGGGCTAATTCACCCTCAGGAGTTTATCAAGTTGCACATACCTATATGCCATCACCCAAATATCAATTCTATAAATACGTAAGGTACTCCATACATTCTACAAATACGTAAGGTACTCCATACATTCTACAAACATTTAGCCCACAATCATACTGAGTTAATTGCAAAACACACCATGAAGCTGGTGGATACTATTATATCAACTGATGAACCAAAGCACTTGAGATAAAGAGAAGAAAAACAAATGAGGAAAGGTTTCTGAACAAGTCAGTAGGAGATATGCTGGGATTTCTGGACCCTAATTCTAAACTCCACTAGGTGGTCAATTCCATGATATAGTGACTGTTTAATCTTATATGGTTAATTAGACTATTCAGAAAGTACTGGTCACTCCAGATAATTTCATTTGGTGGACACATCTTTGTTCTATTGTTGTAAATAAAGTCCATGGTTATTTGTACATGTGTACATGGATGTGTATATGTTATGTATGTGTGTTAGGGATTAGAGGAGGAGGGAAATTTATTTAGCAAAGCAACTCCACTCCCTTGCCTTGAGGTGAAAGAAAGCTTATTTAGGATATATTTGTTCTAAAACTTTTCTTCAATTGTTTCCTCATGCAGAATTCTTTTCAAGTCCCTTCATGATAATTCTGTTAAAACATCAAATTCAAAAGCCATCTGGAGGTTGTGTGTGTGCGTATGTATATGTGTGTGTATATGTATGTGTTGAGCGTTTTAGAGAGCAGAATTTGCATATATAAACAATGACTGACTGAATAAATTCATTTCATTTATGCAGCGTCTGGTATGAAAGGAAAGGACTCCCGCTGCGCCTGCAATTTAAACAGTTTTCTTTCATTATTTAGTGTCCACAATTTCATCCAAATGGTCACATTCTGTTTTAAGAGACAAGGTTATTCACCAAAACAAATGAAATAATATGGAGAGGCTGAATCTGCTTACACACTAACAAGTAGAAAAAATATGCTTAAAGTGTAAACACATAGTTATTTTTTAATTTAGTTTCAAGAAAAATGTACAAACCAAAATCTCTCAAGCACAGAGCATTCCCAGTGAAGTCACTTTGAATTTGGATACATAAAAGGATATATCAGGACCAAGGCTGAAATATTCGATTCTATTCTTCCTAGTAGAAAGATTCAGTAGACTAGGCCACTCATGAAAGAAAGAGAAAGAAAGAAAGAAAAAGAGAGACAGAAAGAAAGAGAAAGAAAGGAAGCAGGGAGTGAAAGAGGGAGAGAGGAAGGGACAAAGGAAGGGAGAAAGAGAGGGAGGAAAGAAGAGAAAGAAAAAGAAAGAAGAAAAAAAAAAGAAGAAAAAAAATTTCACTCAGTCTTAGATCTTGGCAAAGCAGTTAAGTTGTTCATGTTGTCTCCCAAATGCACAAGGAGAATAAAAATGAATGTGAATAAGGAGAAGCCATCAGGAGAAAATGCATATGTTTTTTAAAGGTTGTTTTGTCAGCTTAAAGTTCTAGTTTCCATACTCCTACCAGTGCTTAAGAAAGGCAAAGGTTATCTCCAAGAAATGTGAGCTCATTTTTGACCCTTAGAGATTCAGCTGTGTTGTTCAAAAGAGGGAGGGATTTGAGTAGGGAATCATACACATCCCAATGGTCTACAAAAGAATCTGAATTCATGCTGGGAACAATGCAGCCAAACACATTTAAATCAGCACAAGTAGATGGATGTTAGAAAACAAATAAATCCAACTTTTTTTTTTTTTTTCAAATTAACACCAAAATAATATTGGAGGCAGTAACTTTTTTAACTGGGCTTAAACTGGGATAAAAGACTTTTTCTCTTTACTCTAAGCTTGGTCACATTCATAATCACTAGATTGTCAAAATACATGTTATGAAACAGAAATTTTTAAAAGAAATGATAGATGATGGGGATAAGGCCCCTTCCAAACTTCATTCCTCCCTTCTTCCTCTATGTCCAATGGTCTCTGGGAATAGCCCAGTCCTTGCTCTTTTTAGACTAACTAAAAAAAGGTTGTTTTATAGGTTATTACAAGAGAATTTGTTTCCTTAAGGGAATTAGATTGCTTTTTAATTATTTCTGGCTCAGCAGAAGCACAAATCTTAGATTGAATGTTTTACATGTGATCAAAATGCCTAGAGAAAAGAGGATAAAAAAGTACCCTCCCCCAAACTTTCAGGTAAAACACAGGGATAATACAGGATTAAAATAAAAGATGGCAAAGATAAACATTCTTCCCACTTTTCCCCTATGTGTTCACTGTGTTCAGATCCATGACACTTCGAATTAATTCCTTCCCCTGGGGGATGGATTACCTTATCTGGTCTGGGCATTTCAGTAGTTGACAATGAACCAATGCATTAATCTGAATATAGAAACTAATTACAGTGAAACCTGCTCACTGTTCTCCCTTACAACATTTCTTCACTCCTAATGCTAATCTTTAAAGGACCCATGTGATTGGGCACAAAGGCAGTGTTTCTCATTTATGACATTTCCTTATTTAAGGAATCTTATTCTTCCAACATGTAAATGAATCCCATAGAGTAAGCCAGGGAATTCACCCTTTTAGACTATTGGAGCACCATTTAATAAATCACACTGAGGTAACTAAAATAGTGAAAAAGACTAGAAGTAAGCATTCTCAAGGGAATTTCACAAAGAATATAGGGGGAAATAAAATATCATGAAATCTTAGAATACTGTACTTATAATTTCTTGTGTTCATCTTAAAGTATATTGCTCTAAGAAAAAAAAAGCTTATCAATTTTACTTTGAAATATTTGAGAGTTATTTGGTTATTGATTTACAGCATGTACAACATAAATATATGTCTTCATAGACTTTATAATTTTATAATCTTTCTAATATTTTCCCCTGTGAGAGAGAGGTATTTGTTATGTAGAGGAACATGCTGGTATCATACTTTTCTATGTTTTCTAAGTCACATATTGCCAAACAGTGGTAATTATTCAGTTCTACAAATAATTAGAGTTTATTAAGTACAACTTGTTCTGTGCCATTTAGTGTGCTAGGTGCTAATTAGTAAAATAATAACAACAATGAAGGGACTTACAGTCTTTGGAGGAAATAACATGTACATAAAAAGTTACATATAACAGATTCTTATTTGCCCTTTGTTCTCACTGAGAACTAATGACATCAGGAGGGTGATATCTTGATTTGCAAGTTTGGGTTTAAGTGAGACACAACTGGGCAAAGTCGCCAGTCTCAATATTTCTTTCTTCCAGAGTCTTCTGAGTCCAATGGCTATACATAGATCAGGATGACTAGAGATGGCCCCAGAGGCAATGGAAAGAACTTAGACTTTTTTTTTTTTTTTTTTTTTTTTTTTTTAAAGCTCTTTCCTAGATCTCAGTTTGTCTGAGGCAACACCAATTCAGGGATTCTGGGATTTTAGGTTAGGTGAGAAATTAGGCAAAAGAAGGCTATCTATCTAATCTATCCTAATCAAAAGAAACAATAAACAGTCAAGAAGGGAAAATTCCTTAGGATTTCTGGTTAGCACAGAAATAGTTGTTATTTATAGGCATTTTGAGCTATCAAAACTGAAACAATGACTAGATAAGATTTTGGTTGGAACTCATTATTGACCAATCAGTGAGAGGCAGAGTGATTTGGTTTAAGGCATAGTCAAGTAGTTCTATTTGAATTCCATTGGACTTTATGAAAACTTGTTTTTCTAGAGCTTTATTTCAAGAAATTATAGATTAAACAACATCAATATAAATTTAAATAGAGACAGTGACATAATGAATAAATTGCTGACTTTTTGACATATATTTACTACATGACATTGAAGAAATTACTCCCTTCTTGGTGCTCTACAGCTTAGAGTCCTATACAGTAAGTTTCCTTATCTGGGATATCCATATACCATAAAAGGACAATTTTAGTCTCTCTTTTATACAAAATAGATAAAGGTATTTTTAGGGAGAAGGAAAGAGCAATTTAGATGATTATCAAAGGTTTCATTTAGAAGTAGAATTGAGCTGAGTTTTAAAGGAAAATAGGTTTTAAAAACAGCAGAGGTAAGCTGGCAAAGCATTTCAAGAAAGACTAAAGTAAGAATAAGAATACCTATTATTATTTGCTTGCCCAGAAGCTGGACATCTCTACTACCATGGGAACATGATTATCACACTTACCTGAGTTTCATTATCCTTAAGACCTAATGAGTGTAGAACCAGAGCAGGATTCCAAATAACTTACATACTTTGCTACAGTTTATAGGCAGTTGCCTCTGGTAAAGTATAAACCTAGTATAGGGGGAAAAAAAAATTGGGAGGGATATGTATGAAATTTCAAAACTCTTCTATTATCAGAAATATGTGGTCCTCAGTGTAAAAAAGAAATAGTAGTCACTCTTTTAATCATTATAAGAGAGATCCAGCTAACGCACAAGATCTGCTAATGTACTCTGACAATGTAGTAGAAGCACAATATAAGAGTATTTCCTCATTTTCCTCTTTCTCCAGTACAATATTAATATTAAGATCTAAGAGTGATACTGGGAGAGGAAATTTCAATTATCATGAATATAATGAATACACACGTTTCTGGACATACTTATTTTTGATATATCAGAGGTCACCAGAGTATTGTGAATTATGTGCGGGAAAAATACATGAAATTTTATGGTCCAAACTTGGTTGTTGTTTTTTTGTTTGTTTTTTGAGGAAAAAACTCGACTTTAAATTATGAACAGCAATACCAAAGCAACTTCCCCAACTTTTCAGGTCACTAGATATTCTAAATAATATTTAAATTTAAATATTTCAGGTTTGAAGAACAAAACATCAAGAATATCAAGGGAATTAATGGGAAAAAATACAAAGGATGCTGGCCTAGCAGTACCAGACCTAAAGCCATTTTTGTTTCACAGTCATCAAAACCATTTGGTATTGGCAAAGAAATAGAATGTAAATCAGTGGAATAGATTAGATATACATAACACAATAATCAAGGCCTATATAATGTGGTATTTGATAAATCCCCAAAATCTAACTTCTAGAATAAGAATATGACAAAAATTCCTAGGAAAACTGGAAAATAATAAGCCAGAAATTTGGCATAAATCTATATCTCACACCACATGCCAAAATAAGATCAAAATGGGTATATGATTTGGGCGTAAAGGATGATATCATAAGCAAAATAGGAGAGCAAGGAATAATTTACTTATATCTGTGGAAAGGGGAGGAGTTTGTGGCCAAAGAACCACTAGAGAACACTATGAAAGGCAAAATGGACAACTTAAATTATATTAAATTAAAAAGATTATGTACAAACAAAACTAACACAAACAAAATTAAAAGGTAAATGCAAAGCTAGGGGGGGGAAATATCCCAGCTAGTGTTTCTGATAAAAGTCACATTTCTAAAATATATAAAGAACTGTGTCAAATTTCTAATACAACTCAGTCATCAATTGGTAAATAGTCCAAGGATATGAACAGATAATTTTCAGATGATGAAATTAAAGCAATCTCTAATCATATGAAAAATGCTGTAAATCACTATTGATTAGAGAAATGCAAATTAAAACAACTCTGAAATACCATCTCATACCTCTCAGATTGCATAAGATGACAGGCAAAAATAAGGATAAATGTTCGAGGGAATATGGGAACACTGGAACACTAATACATTATTAGTGGAGTTGTGAAATGATCCAACTATTCTGGAGAGCAACCTGAAACTATGCCTAAAACTATAAAAACCTGCATACCTTTTGACCTAGTAGTGCCACTATTGGGTCTGTATCCCAAGGAAAACATAAAGGGAGGGGGGGAAGGACCCATGTGTATAAAATATGTTTGTCACAGCTTTTTTTTTTTTCTTTTTATGGTAATAAGGAAAAATAAGTAGATGCCCATTAATTAAGGATTGACCGAGTAAGTTGTGATACATGAAGATAATGGAATTTTATTGTTCTATAGAATGATGAACAAGCCGATTTTAGGAAGGTCTGGAAAGATTTAACGTGAAGTAATGCTGAACAAACCAAGCAGAACCAGGAATACATTATAAAATAACAGCAAGAATGTGCAATTATCAACTATGAAAGAGTTGGTTCTTTTCAGTGGTTCAAGGATCCAAAGCAATATCAAAAGGCTTTGGACAGAAAATACCATCTGCATCCAGGAAAAAGAACTATGAAAATTGAAAGCAAATCAATAATACATGCTGTATTCACTTGTTTTTTCTTCTCTTTCCCATGTTTTTTTTTTTTTTTTGTTGTTGTTGTTTGTTTTTTTCCCTGTTGTTCTGGTTTTTCTCTTGCAATATGATTCATAAGGCAATGCACATAAAATTAATTAAATTAATTTAAAATAGATAAATTAATAAAAATTTCAAGGTTCTATGACTTCACTGAAATGGGAACTTCTTCCATTTTCCTAGACTCCTACCTCTGCACACTTTAATAGACAATCTTCATAACTTTCTGGGGTCATAAAAAAACGCATTGTCTAATGGCAGTACTAGTTGTCCAAATTTAGGTAAGCTTTTCTTTTGATGGCAGGTATAGTTAAACCAATATGGAAAGCTTTTCCCACTTAGCAGAACCTGATAGAACTTTCTGTCTGCTAACAAAGTCTATGATAAACGAGGATATTCTCCATATTATGATAAGTATTAGGATTTTAATGAAAAACTGATAAGTTAAAGTTATAAAAATCAATGTTTCTCTAGTTAATACTGATTCTGTTTGACTATGGATAGATAGTAGAAACACTGGATTAATTTTAATCACCAGATTTGTTTTTGTGTTTCACATGTGGGTTTTAACATTTTGGGAACTTTTATAATTGTACAAGGTTAGTGTCAACAAAAACAAATTTTTCTTAGTTATTATTACAAAAAAATAGAGGATAAAGTGAAGAATAAGACTAATGTCAAAGCAAATAGGATGATGATTTATGGGAAATCAGAACTATTTAAGTGCTTGATGTATTTCAAGGAAAGGTTGGATGATCACTTATCAAGTTACAAGAGAATTCCTTTTGGGGGGATGGGTAGAACTAAATGGAAACTGGGCCCTTCTTCCTCTGATTTTTGGATAATTCTTATTTTAGCTATGCTTTCATCTGCCTGGAAAATTGATCTGTTGTTGTTGATTACAAGTTTTATTGATGCCTTTTATTTTGACATCACTGTCATTTCTCCCTAACTGCCAAGTAACAAAAATGAAAAATAGATAAGCAACCCAAATTGACACAGCAACTCAATCTGACAGTGTATATGATGTTCTAAATCTATAGTTCTCCATCTTTATACTTATATATGGCAGTTATTTTTTTCATTAACTGAGGGGAACAATATTTAAATTGGAAAGGATAGAACCAAAGTGGTTATTAAACAAGTCAGAATGAACAGGGAGATAGTAAGAGAAAAGTTGCATGCCTTAAATAATTTAAATCCTCAAGATCAGAGAAACTGTAATACAGGCTATTGAAAGAGTTGGTGACTGAGCTTGGTAAGCATATTTTCACAAATATCTGAAAGTGTTCAATTAATTTTTTTGATAGATTAAGAAGAAGATGTACTAGCTAGATGTCACAATGGACAGACCTGGAATTGTGATGATCTGAGTTCAAATCCACATACTTTCTAACTATATGAAGTTTTAAGGATCAGATGAGAGGATAAACTGTAAAATGCTTAACATAGCGCTTTGTACACAATCTTAGTCACAAATAATAATAATAATAATAATAATAATAATAATAATAATAACACTATTATGAATATTACAGGGAACTGGGCTGAAGTCTAATTTAACAAACATTTTAATTTTAACTATATAATTCATCAATCCTGCTATTCACAAATATTTGTTAAGCATCTACAGCAGGCACTATGCCACATCCTAGAGATGCAAGGACTATGTCTGATTTGTGTAAGTGTAGAATTAAGGAATCAGTACTAGAAAGGGCTTCAGAAGTTATCAAATCTAACCCATTCCTTCATTTATTTAGGCAATGTAGTTCAGTGAGAAAAATTAAAACTTAAAATCAAAAAAATTTACAAGTTTTGGCTTCTAAGTAATAGAAGTGTGTTTATTGTGGAAAGTCAATTCAGACTTCTCTTAGATTCTCAGAGGACAAAAAAGCTAAGTAAGTTAAGTTGGAATTTCCATTCCCATGAATAAGACTGAAAAAGTTCACATAACTATAACAAAGATGGAATAGCATCCAAACTTTTACACATTTCACTAAATATCAAACCCTTAAGTTCTCTAACTCTCACCTTCAAGCTTCCATATAATGGCCCTCATAATTCATGTCATCAAGGAGTGGTTGAAAATCTTTTCATAGTCCTTCAGTGTTATTCTTCAATTTCCTAGTGTATTTATAGTTTAGTAAGGGGGAAAAAATCTTTCCCAAGATCAAACTAGTGCTAGAAAAGCTATATAAGGAAATTGAGATTTTTACAGCAAATATTTTAGATACACACACACACACACACATACACACATACACACACATACACAAAGTATATATTAACATGTATTTGTCTATATTTATACATATGTGTTTATATGAATGCATGTATATGTATATTCTCTTAGTTGATGGGAAGTTAAAATGAATTAAGGATAAAATATTTTCTATGGCCCATTAATTATTAATTGATTATGAAAGCAAAAATAGTTTCAAAAGTACTATTATGATATCCTATTTCTTGAACAATATATATCTCTCATCTAGCACTACATATCTACATATCTACACACACCCATGTATATGTCTATATGTATATATCCAATAATATAGCACAATATTTCTATTAATTTAACATTAAAACAACAAATTGGATGTTGCTGTTTCCTGATGAGTTAAATTTATAATTTTTAGGAATGTCAAACAGTAAATTTTCTGGACATTTTTATTTGGCTTTTTAAATTCAAAACCTATCATTCTCTTAGTTACTCAGAAATAAAAGGTAATTAAGAATATTATCTATGAGCATTAGATTATTAATTGATTAATGAACCAAACATAAATTTCTGAAAAATTACTTTGCCCATTTATTGAAAAAGGCATATTTCTCACCTATCTTTTCAGAAATTTTTTTTCCACAGGCATTTCATCAGTTTCTTTTCATTTCCAGAAATATAGGCTTTGTTTTAATATAAAGTATGATTCACTAATATATATCCTATATCAATGCATTGACCTTTTCTTATGATTTCTAGTTCTAGAAAGAACTCAGACTTACAATGAATTTCGATTTGAGAGAGAGGTTATTTTCCAGATCTCTCTTTTTGCTGTTTGGAGGTCAATTGGTTGTGGTAGAGAAAAGGAAAAGGATATTTCTCATCATGCTTGGAGCAATGTATGCCACTGTAGGGCACTGATACTAAAAGAGAATGTAGAGAGTCAGATGAAAATATGATGAAAGTTACATGGCCTAAAGGTTTGAAAGATTTCTAACTAAGACATCTACTACTCATAGACTGTAGAGATGGTTTAACAAGCTAAGAATTGACCCTGGGAGCCTCATATTCCAAAGGACTGAGATTGACAGTTGGGCTGGGAATCCTAACCCTGTTAACCTAACAAGATGTTCAATTCTGAAACTCTCAGAAGAGAATCAGTCCTTCTCAGTTTCCTGGGAAGAAACAGGAAATAACAGTACTCATGTTTGAACAACCTTGGCCATTAAGGCCCAGTATATATTGTCCTCCATAATGAGCCAGATTCCCCCAGGACTAAAGTAATTTTTGATGGTAAATTACAATTGTATTTGAGAAATTAAGTTAACTCTTTCAATATTCAAGTTCCTAGGACCATAGCTAGCTTCCTGAGAAGTTAGTATAACTTCACAAGGAAGCTAATTCATTACTCAACTGGAGGTTAGATGTTGATATCATCATTATCAACATCATCATCACCATATTGATAATTGCCTTTTACTTCCTCACCTCTATTTTATGTTATTTTCATCATCAGTGCTTTTACTTATAAAACAACCCAGAATATTATGTTCAAAAGAGATTTGTGATATGTTATTCCATTTAATTATTACAAAAATACTATGAGGCAGATAGTTAAGATATTATTATGCCCTTTTTTGTAGAGGAAGGTTTATAGATATCAAACTAAAGTTTATAGATAATAAATAATTTACCCAAAATCATACAACTAATGAGTACAGAGCTAAAATTAAAACAATGACCTGATTCCAAGTAAAGTGTCCAACTCCTAGATATACTATGCATAAAAAAGAAAAAAGACTTAGGTTAATGTTTTTGTCGTGTCTATGCAATTAAAGCAAGCATGGGAATGTGTGATGTTCTTTTGAATTTGAAATGATCTAGAGAAAAAATCCAACAAATTTGAGTTTTCCTAAATTGTCTCTGACATAAACTTTACCAGATAATTATATAATCCAGTCAATATTTTAGTAGCCTAGGCTTTGGCCAACTCACCTATATTCTCTAAATTGAATTTAAAAACTTTTCCTTTTCACATCCTATTCCTTTATCCCTTGCCTTATCAATTTCTAAAATATTCCAATGGATCTCTAATTCATTGAGTCAGGTATTTCTTTGAATAATGTAGAAAACTTATCCATGCTCATCCACTTTGTTGTTTCTTGTCTTTGTTCTTCCATAAATTCCCCACGGGATATACTAAGACACACTCCTGCAAAGTCCTATATCATTCCTTATCTCTGGTTCTCAAAGGTTCTGACAACTGAATCTAGCAGTCAATCATCCTGAAACACCTCTGAATATATTCCTTGAAAAAGATTGTTTGTTTTTTCTTAGAACCAAATTCAGTAGGTATATTACTGGCCACTTGATGATAAATTCTTTAGCCAAAGTAATTATTCTATTAGACAAAAATCTGAGTTGTGGATCAATAATAATATATACACTGAATAATAAAATGACAACATAGCATAATGGGGTTTATATTCTGTTTGATAATTTTTATCTGGGTTACCATAGCAAATAACAATCTCTCTGGGCTTCAGTTTCCTCATCTATAAAAGTGGTTAGTAGTATTCCTTTAACAGAAATATAATGAGAACAAACAAGATATCATATATCATATGTAAGGAACTCCATTACCTCAAAATTATATAAATGTGAGGTTGTGTGGGGGTTATTAATTAGTTATGAGGCACATATATACGGCAAATAATTCTGCTGTTTCTTCTTGGTTAAAAGCAAACTTTGACCCCATAATAAGTATTATATGCATTTATATTACCTGACTTTTGGTGATTATTATAGTTTATATATTATTATAGTTTATATATTATTATAGATTATATGTTATAATATATCATAGATCATGTATATATGTATATAGATTATAGGTAATATAGATATTATAGATATTCATTTATCACTTTCTAAGATATATGAAATATTTTTACTGGTTTATTCATTTCAATCTTTTTGAAAATTCGTGAGTGGTTAAAAATAATCTTGAAAAAAACTTTTTGAAAAAAAAATGATGCCTAAAACCCGGCATTCTTACTTTTACTTCAAATTTCTAGCATATTTTATATTTGTGGCTACAACTAGTATAGAGCAGCAAAAAAAAAAAAAAAATCTCTATTTGTGAATTTGAAAAAAAACAAACTAGTAGAATACTATTGAATGAAAATGGATCCATTTAAGACATATCAAACAGAATAATGTTTTCTAATTCAGTTTTGCTTATAATAATAAATATTGGTGAAATTCATTACAATGAATAGGCCATATCAAAAAGATGTAACTACCTTTCAGTGAAATAAATGTGAAAAGAAGATTTCAATATATAGTATATATATCAAATATTCTGCTTTCCATTTATAGGTTTAAAAGACTACATCTAATTTTTTCATTGTGACTGCACAGTCATCATAAATGCTAATTTCAAAAAAGTGGCTTGTATATAATTTGTAATTAAATTATTCCAACATAAATATCAACAATCTCTCATAAAGGATTTTATTAATATTGTAAGAGAAATTATTAGTTGTGTTCCATTTGTTTAGTTATTTAAAGGGAGAAATAGTATATCATCAAAAAGGAAATGATGATATGTAAAGTGATATCATGTGTCTTCTCCATATTTAGGGAATAGTTCTCAAGACAAACATAAACTTTGCTCTTGTTAATGAGTATATACAAATCAATGTAGTTTTTATGAAAGTATCTATAAATAGCAAAAATAACACATGAAAACTATTTTAGTTATGAAAATTAAAATTTGAAAGCCACTACCTATTCGATGTTATGCCAATTTAAAAAAAATATATAAATTCAAATTTCCATGAGATTAAAGATTGGTTACATGTGAATCTACATAAGAAAGTTCAGGCAATTTAGAATGAAAAAAGATATTAGAGAATATGACAAATATATATATACACACACACTTACATATTTATATCCACATGCACTGAAAAGAATGTGTATATATCTATATGCATGTGTATGTGAGATGTATTTACACATATATAGAGAGATACATATAAGATATGCATATATAAGTAAATGCATTCATGTGAATACACAATATGTCATGAGGCCCTTTCATACCTAAGCCTGATAATTCCTCAGCATATTTTTTTTTACACTTGAAGAAAAGTGCTAAATTTTAGAGGGTGGCAAAAATAAAGATGTATTTTTCCTATCTAAGTTCATGAGCCCCATGAAATTTATTGACAGACCTTCATCGCTCAAGGTTAAAAATAATTTTATGGCAGAATATAAGTTCCTTGAGCACAGGATGCTATTTTATTTGTTCTTTTTCTGTCCTTGTATCCCTTGTGCTTTGTGCAGTGCCTGACATGCAATAGATTATTAAAGTGTTGATAAAATTGAAATGTATTTATAGTTCATTTTCAGTATTTTGAGGGTAAGGTGGTAAGCATAAATAACATTTCCATATTTACATGCAAGGATGCACAATGTAATAGAAAAATCTTTGATCTGAGAGCCAGAAAATATATTGATTACTAAATACTGGCTTTTTACCTGTCTTGGCCAAGTCACTTAACTCCCCTAGGATTTTGCTTTCTCCCCTGTAAAATGATATGGTAGGAACTGGATAATCCCAAGATGTCTTCCATTTGTAAATTCTATGTATTTGAACCCTGGAGTCAGGCCTAACCTAACTCTTATCATTTTAATTCATATTAGATAATTTTCAAAATTGGCCAGAATCAAAATATCAATTCCTTTTATGTATAATTAAGAGATAACATATTTTTCATATTGAGCAAATAGCAAAATTATCTTAGCAATTTGAGAAAGAAAAGGGAACAGATTAACCCAGTGACATTGTCAGCAGATATATAGGCACTGGTATTTTAATTTTCAAAACTCCTATTTTAAGCTATTAAGAAATCAAAGGTTGACATGTAAGGTCTTTAAAGAGGGGTCATTTCTGTGGAAAAGGATTGGCAGGAGCAAGATTCTCTTGAACTCCTTCCTCTTTACACTCTCAATCACTCAATGAACAAATAGTGGGTGACAGTGAAATCCCAAAGGGGCTGCCCCTAAGCAATTTGTGAAGTATACAGGACCATACATTTGGTATTACTTACTCTCTGACCTCCTACTTTTTTCTTATCTTCTTTAGCTCTCAGGATGTTCATACTGCTTCCTGAAGATCTAGGGATTCATCAATATAGTGCCAAATTGTAGCACAAGGTATTCTGCACTCTATCTCTCAAAAATTGCACTTCTTGTTCAAATATGTCTTCTGTCACAAATTTCTTTAGAATCCTGTTTTCATTTAGGTATATGGGTGGCAATAAATAAATACATTAAATATTCTTGTAATAGTTTGGTTGGCTGAGTCATCGGTTCCCTCCTTTCTTTTCTCCCCAACTCAGCACATTTATATTTGAGCATTTACACAATACTTTTATCCCATCAAAGTAGATATTCTTAGAAGGTCCCTAAAAAGTGAATCACATGCTGGGATTTAAGATATTCAATTAGATGGTGGTGAAAATTTTGGTCAAGTGGTCTTCTGGGGATCTTCAAAACATTCCAAGAATGATGGAAAGAGTAAAGTCCTGAATGTGAGTATAAATATGTATTTATGTATATATGTATATGAGTATAAATGTATATACATATATATGTGGGTATATGTACATATGTACACACATGTATATATAATCCCTGCTTATAAACCAGTAAGGGCAATATTGATATAAATTATTTTATGAACTTATTGATTCTTTTTTGGTATTTTAATTACAAGACAAGACCTATCCTTTTTAGATGATCTGTTATTTACAAATTGGATGATGATGAAGATTAAGATGATGGTGGTGGTATAATTTTTGTTGCTGTTGTTCATCCTTTGCTATTAGACTTTCACTTGAATTAAGTGAAATAATTGTGTAAAGTCATTAGTATCATTCTCTCTTCCAGAGTCATCAAAACCCACTGGCAAGATAGAAATCAAGAGATTATTTGATCTATTTCTAATCACAAAGGTTTCTCAGAATTATGCTAAGAATAAATAAGATCCTCCACTAGAGATTTTTCTCAACTTTATATTACTCAGGGTTATCAATGCAATTAATGTAATAATCATGGTTCTTTGATCTGATCCAATGTACTATTATCCCAAAATGTAATATCATCTAGTTTTTTCTTTCTAGTTTTTCTATGCAGACTTCTGAAATTATGTGAAATATGTTATACAATGTATAACTGGCCAAAGGGCAAGTATCTCAAGCTTACAAACAATCTTTCTCTTATCTACTCTATTGCCATATTCTGTCATTTATTCCTTCCCAGCATCTCCCATATAGGTCCTCTTCTCTAATGTGATATAACTATCCCTTTGGTAAATCCCTCCACTGCCAGGAATGGTGAAAAGCTTTCTGGCTGGTATTCCTGTTGAAGTAAGTGCCTTCATTTTATCCTCCACTTAGCTGCCAAAATAATCTTTTTAAAATGCAGATCTTACAATTTCACTCTCACCTTTCAGTTTACTCCTATGAATACTTATCATAATTAAGATCAAATCTAAATCCTCTGTGTACCTTTTAAAATTTGCCACCACTTTTGATTTTCTAGTCTTCTTAAATTATACATATGTTCTGTGGTCCAGAAATAGTGGTTTTCTTGATGCTCTTTACAGGTAATATGCCATCTCATAGACTGCTTCCCAGTAATTCAATGGTCTCTCCTAGAACTTTCTTCAAAGCACAACTCACTCCCTACATTCTGTAAGAAGTGTTTTCTAATTCTCTTCCACTTTACTTCCTTCCTTCCCCACATACACACTGATAATGTCTCCCCTCTGCTGGTACCATCAATTGATCTCCAATTTATATCTTATATGACTATGACATCATCTCTTATAATGTATTTCCATTAATTGAATTACAAGAACTCATAATATGAAAACCCTATTTTATAACCTATTGTATAAATGAAGACAGCATTGATGAATCTCCATGGAATTGATATATATCTGATTTTTCTCACTTTTTTAAATGCCACCTACAGTGAGTCAGAAATCAGACTTGAAAATCACAATAACTTTGTAATATAAAGCTTTCTAACTTGTCTTAAAACACACTAAGGATAGTTTAATATTATTGTATCCCTCTTTTTTTCCAGACAAATTACCTCAAGATTTTAGTTCTGTATTTCCATGTCTGAAGTGCATTCTTCTAGGTAAAATTTTAAAAAAGCAAGGTAATCTCAGTTCAGTACAGCTATTACTAGCAATATAAACTCTTTAAGCTCTTCCAGCCAAATTCCTTAATTTTAAAATTGGAATAACAATAATTATTAATCATAACTCACTTTTTGAGGAAAATCTATGATAAAAAGAGATCAGGGAAGAAGCATAATTAAGCTACAGAAATGCCCATATAAATATCATGATCCTAAATGTTCACAGTGGAAATCTATGTTCTGTCTGGCTCCATGATTTGTCCTTTCCATTCTTCTTCTTTATTAACATTTAGAATTAAAGATTTATTTTGTATTTTCCCATGAAATGGATTTAATAATGAATTCAATGTAAGACTTTGAATATCTCAGAAACTTACAAATGTTTATTAAATCCAATAAATGTATCATATTTATTGATCAAGAAAATATTGGTTAACTCAAAGGGTAAGATAGCTCATTACTAAAAATACAGAAATAGCATAAAGGACATTGACAAGGTCAGCAAAATGCAGTAAGCCTGTCATGTACTGAGAATGAGAAATAGTCAAAATGCCTAATTGGGCTACATGTAAAATATTATCAGAGAAAACAAGATCTCCAGTGTTTTTGGAAATTTTTCTAGAAAGTATTTACAGTAAAAAATAAGAGTTAGATGGGATAAGAGCAATGGGGAATACCTGTGTATATTTCTCAAAATGTGTATATTTAATTTCTTAATCTGTATGCTTATTTGTTATAATACTTTAATATTATACTAATAATGAATAATATAAAATATGAACAAAATAGGAATTTAAAAGAATGAAATAAAGTAGAACTATTTTTACAAGTTAACTTTAGTTTATTAATTGCACTAAACCTTTTTTTCTTCTCATTTAAATCTTATTAACAATAAGATTTTAGTAAGATGAATGTGATTTGTAGTTGGATAAATGTAATTGCATATGCTTCATTACTTTTTTTTTTAAATATTAGCTTAACAGTTTTTGATCTAAAGATATGAACATTTGATTCAGTTTATTTTGACAATTGATTTTAATGGATGTCATAACTGAAAATAAGCTCATAATGACAAGCTAATACAAAGAGGAGAAACATCATAACAATATGTTGGTGATATTTCAAATACCATTACCCATTCCTCATGGCTTGATTCCTTATTTCTATTCACTCAACCTTCTTGCACCAAGGTTTAGACCCAATACCTCCCAGTCTTTCTCTTCTGCATTGTAAACTACCTCTTCCATAGACAATGATCTTGAAACTTTTTCTCTTTAATTTCTTGCATTTATCAGCTTTTACTAAACCTGTTCTGGCTTCTTTCCCCATGACTGTCATGACCCTTTCTAGTACTTGCTAGATCTTCACTCATTCTTTTTGGTCACTGGTAAAGATAGAGGAATTGGAATGTTCTTGCTTTCCCATTTTCACTTCCAAGTTCTCCCCCTAATTACTTCAGTCAGTAACCTTTTCTTCTTTGAAGTTCATATTATTTCTATCTACTACCAATTCAAATCCTGATAGGCATTGCCTACAGACTTCTAGATCATTCCTTTTCCTTCTTTAATGACTTTAGGATATGCTTCATTTTTTTTTCTCTCCTTGAAAAATTCTGCTCTTATATAATGAGATTTCAACATGCATATTGATTATCCCTCAATACTCTAAATACTCAGTTCTTCAGCCTACTAACTTCCCATGACCTATTCCTCCATCCTACCTCAGCCACACTCACAAATCATACCCTTTATCTTGCCATTAAACCACAAATATGCAACTTCTCTATTCAAGAATTCTGAAACTCCCCTATCTGATCATAATATCTTGACTTTTTGCTTTTTTTCACTGCCTTCCCTTAATTCTATCCTGAACCATGACTGCCAATCCCTTAGCTCCTTCATTTTCTTCCAGATTATTTCACCTGCACTTTCTCCTCTTTTTCTCATCTTAAACCCTTAAAAACACTTAATTTTACTCTTTTCTTTCTCGGATACCTAAATCATTTATCATTTCTCTGATTATCCTCTATCAAACATCAATTTTGGATCACTCCCCTGTTCATCTACTTTGTTCCTACATGTATGCTTCTAAATTAAGGTGGAGAAAATCATGCAACTGTTTTGACTAGATCCACTATAAATTCATGTAATACAGCCTCAAATGGCTCATTGTTGTTGCTTGGCAATCTTTCTGTACATTTCTTCTTCAATTCACTATTCTGCTCTCCACAGAATTTCTCCTAAAGTTTTTAAACTATACTCAAACAGCCCATGACTTACTTTCCTGTCACCCTCTTGGGTAATTATAGTTTAGAGAAAAAAAAAAATTGTCTGTTTTGAATAAGCACTCTTTGTCCTCTCTTCCTTATCTCTAGGTATTCATGTCTCTTGCCATTATCATCTCCTTTACATGTGTCTCACATTATGAAGCTGTTAGGATTATACTAGGTGCTAAGTCAGTTGTCTGGTACTTAATTCTCTAGCTCAGAGTTCACACCTTTGGTTCATACCTTTAAAAGGAGTTTACACTTTTAGACTTCTGAAAGGAGTTTATACCTTTAAAGGAGTTAACTCATTGGCCCCTTAAGGAGTTCCCATGAGGCCATGGGGTACCCACAAGCCCATTCTCATTAAGGATAAAAGGAGCCAACATTGAGTCTAGAGGACAGTCTGGATTGGGTCAAGGACAAGACTTCACAGGAGAACTTCAGGGAAGCTGGAGGAGATTCAGACTCCTGGCTGTATTTTGGGATTATTGAACTGGAACTAAGCCCAAGGCTGCCTCCCCAGAAGCTCCCCAAAGAGATCTGCACCCAGAGAATGATTGTATTCTAGAGACAACTGAACATCACATTTTAGCGCCCAACGTGGGACAAGGACTTTTGCTTATCCTCACTCTGACTGATTCTGAGCCCTTTAGGGAGCTAGCTCTGACATAACATGAAGCAGCCTCATTCCTTATCCTCCACAATACTAGACACAAAGCCCCTTAAATATATCCACAGAATTTTTAAAATAGAAATAGAAAGCAAAAATAGAAAATAGAAATAGAAGAGAAAAATTCTATAGAAAAAGAATTAGAAAAAATAGAAAGCAAACTAATGATACCAGCTTATGTGTGTGAATGTATGTTAGAAGAGGGAACATAAAGAGGGTTCTGAAATATTATGAGCTAATATCTCAATACATTTAGGTCATTTCATTTTTATAAATACCATAGAAAGATAGATAGATAGAGATATCCATATTAAAATTAATATTCCTGATCATTTTGAATTCTTGGGAAGAATTTTTGTCAGTTATGATTAGTTGATTTACCATTATTTTTTAGTTTATAATTTGGCTTAAAAAACACCCCATTAGGTTGAGGCGGGGCCAAGATGGCAGAGAAGGCACACCCTCTTTAAGCTCCTCTCTTTTGCCCTCACTACCATCTTTGAATTTAGCCTCAAAAATAGTATTTGACTGGTGAAATTCATGAAGATTAAAGGTGCAATGATTTACCAGCTGAAGATAATCTGGAAGACCTCCAGAACAGGTTTGTCTGAAGGGTCAGAATAGACAGGGAATAGGAAATAGGAAAGTCTGGCTTCCTGAATGGACCAGGGGTGGGGGTAGCCTCTGTAACTAGAAGAGCAGTGGAAATGACCCTGCCATAAACTGATTGCTTTGCCTTGATTGTAAAGCAGGAGACCAGCACAGAGATTAGAGCTGGAGGTACAGGATACTCTAAAAATGCCAGAACTGTACCCCACCCCCCAAACCGGAAGTGATTCAGCACAGACCATCAAAACAGTGCAGCTGCATGCTGAGGCACCGCCAGGGCAGCAGCAATCTATCTACACAGCAGGGAGGTGCAGCCTGGGGCAGCTTCTAATCTTCACAGTGGGGAGCTCATGCTGGAACAACAGAACCTCGGCAGCAAGACTGTGCTTCTGTGGCAGAGACACTTCTTGTCCAGGCAGAGAAACTTCCTGTCTGAGCAAGGCTATTCAGCTGGTCATCTGTTACTACCCACAGCCCCACAGCAGCCTCAGATTGGGGCAGTGACACTTTCACTGCTCATACTCTTGCCTCAAGGCAATCGTTAATTGGCATAGCAGGGTTCTTAGCAGGGCATCTCCTACAGGCTGTGCAGACCTGAGTCACTTCATTGGGGAACTATTTCCCAGAGCACTCCTGTACCTGAGCACTCCCTGTTCTGCAGAGGAAGCTGGTAATCTCCTGGCGCTGAAGGCAGACTGTACAGGCTTTAAATAATGAGTAAAAAAATTAAAAGGATGATTGATAGCTTCCATACAGAAAGAGATCAGGTTTATTTGACAAAAACTGCTGGGAAAACTGGAAATTAGTATGGCAGAAATTAGATATGGACCCACACTTAACATCACATACCAAGATAAGATCAAAATGGGAACATGATTTAGGCATAAAGAATAAGATCATAAATAAATTAGAGGAACATAGGATAGTTTACCTCTCAGACTTGTGGAGGAGGAAGGAATTTGTGTCCAAAGGAGAACTAGAGATCATTATTGATCACAAAATAGAAAATTTTGATTACATCAAATTGAAAAGTTTTTGTACAAACAAAACTAATGCAAACAAGATTAGAAGGGAAGTAACAAACAGGGAAAATATTTTTATAGTTTAAGGTTCTGATAAAGGCCTTATTTCCAAAATATATAGAGAACTGACTCTAATTTATAAGAAATCAAACCATTCTCCAATTGATAAATGGTCAAATGATATGAACAGACAATTTTCAGATGATGAAATTGAAACTATTTCCACTCATATGAATTAAGACAACTCTGAGATAACATTACACACATGTCAGATTGGCTAAGATGACAGGAACAAATAATGATGAATGTTGGAGGGGCTGTGGGAAAACTGGGACACTGATACATTATTGGTGGAGTTGTGAAATAATCCAACCATTTTAGAGAGCAATATGGAAGTATGCCCAAAAAGTTATCAAACTGTGCATACTCTTTGATCCAGCAGTGCTACTACTGGGCTTATATCACAAGGAAATACTAAAGAAGGGAAAGGGACTTGTATGTGCCAAAATGTTTGTGGCAGCCCTTTTTGTAGTGGCTAGAAATTGGAAAATGAATGGATGCCCATCAATTGGAGAATGGTTGGGTAAATTATGGTATATGAATGTTATGGAATATTATTGCTCTGTTAGAAATGACCAGCAGGATGAATACAGAGATGCTTGGAGAAACTTACATGAATTGTAACCAGAGAAGGAACACTGGGAAATGAGTGCAAATTGTTTGCACTTTTGTATTTCTTCCCAGGTTATTTTTACCTTCTAAATCCAATTCTTCCTGTGCAACAAGAAATTCGGTTCTACATGCATATATTGTATCTAGGATATACTATAACACATTTAACATTTGACATTTAACATGACTGCCTGCCCTCCAAAGAAGAGGGTGGAGAGAAGGAGGGAAAATTCAGAATAGATGTGAGTGCAAGGGATAATGTTATTAAAAAAATAACCTATTCATATGTATTGTCAAAAAAAGTTATAATTATAAAATTAATTTAAAAAAAGAAATAAAAAGCACCCCATTAGAGTTATCAGTTCTGCAATTTTCATAATCCATAATGTTCATTTTTTTTTTTATTCCTAGATGCTCACAACATTTCTCTTTCCTTTTTCCAGTCATTGTGGACCAATTATAAATGTTCTATTATATTTGTAACATTGGGACAAGGAAATTAAAACAAAAATAAGTTGCATTTTTTCTCAGTAAAGATTTTATAGTGCCTCTCAACATACTGTCATCACAATATCTAATCATAATATTCAGTTCTAGAGGTAATAAGAAATGTGAATGCTCAGTTAGTAAAAATCATTTTGGATCATTGTGGTACCTGCTATAATGGGAACTGGTAGTCTTAGAATGAAATGACTGGATCAAAAGTCAGAACCATACAATATATTGTTTACAGGAAACACACTTAAAGCAAGGAGATATATACAGAGTAAAGGTAAAAGGTTGGAGCAGAATCTATTATGCTTCAGGTAAAGCCAAAAAAGCAGGGGGTGCCATCCTTATCTCAGATCAAGCAAAAGCAGAAATTGATCTAATTAAAAGAGATAAGGAAGGAAACTATATCCTGCTAAAAGGTAGCCTAGACAATGAAGCCATATCGATACTAAACATATATGCACCAAGTGGTATAGCATCTAACTTCCTAAAGGAGAAGTTAAAAGAGTTGCAAGAAGAAATAGACAGCAAAACTATAATAGTGGGAGATATCAACCTTGCACTCTCAGAATTATATAAATCAAACCACAAAACAAATAAGAAAGAAATTAAAGATGTAAGTAGAATATTAGGAAAATTAGATAAGATAGATCTTTGGAGAAAATTGAATGGTGACAGAAAGGAGTATGTTTTCTTCTCAGCAGTTCATGAAACGTATACAAAAATTGACTATATATTAGGACATAAAGATCTCAAAATTAAATTCAGAAAGGTAGAAATAGTAAAGGCTTTCTTTTCAGATCACGATGAAATAAAAACTATATTCAACAAAAAAGTTAGGCATAAGTAGATCAAAAAGTAATTGGAAACTAATTTCATCTTAAAGAATGATTGGGTGAAACAGCAAATTATAGACACAATTAATAATTTCACTCAAGATAATGACAATGATGAGACATCATACCAAAATTTGTGGGATGCAGCTAAAGCGGTAATAAGGGGAAATTTTATATCTTTAGAGGCTTACTTGAAGAAAATAGAGAAGATCAATGATTTGGGCTTGCAACTTAAAAAGCTAGAAAAAGAACAAATTAACGCCCCCAATCAAATACTAAATTTGAAATTCTAAAATTAAAAGGAGAAATTATTAATATTGAAAGTAAAAATACTATTGAACCAATAAATAAAACTAAGAGTTGGTTTTAGGAAAAAACCAATAAAACAGATAAACCTTTGGTAAATATAAGAAAAAGGAGAGAAGAAAATCAAATTGTTAGTTTTAAAATGAAAAGGGGGAAATTTCCACCAATGTGGAGGAAATTAAAGAAATAATGAGTTATTTTGCCCAACTTCATGCCAATAAATTTGATAACCTAAGTGAAATGGATGACTACCTCCAAAAATATAGGCTTTCCAGATTAATAGAGGAGGAAGTAAATTGCTTAAATAGTCCCATTTCAGATAAAGAAATAGAACAAGCTATTAATCAACTCCCTAAGAAAAAATCTCCAGGATCAGATGGGTTTACAGGTAAATTCTACCAAACATTCAAGGAACAATTAGCTCCATTGTTATATAAACTAGTTGAAAAAAATAGGGAATGAAGGAGTCCTACCAAATTTCTTTTATGACACAGACATGGTACTGATACCCAAACCACGTAGGTTGAAAACAGAGAAAGAAAACTATAGACCAATCTTCCTAATGAATATTGATGCTAAAATCTTAAATAAGATATTAGCAAAAAGACTACAGAAAATCATCCCCAGGAAAATACATCATGCTCAAGTAGGATTTATACCAGGAATGCAAGGCTGGTTCAATATTAGGAAAACTCTCAGTATAATTGGCTATATTAATAATTAATTTAACAAGAACCATATGATCATCTCAATAGATGCAGAAAAAGCATTTGATAAAATCCAACATCCATTCCTATTAAAAACATTTGAGAGTATAGGAATAAATGGACGTTTCCTTAAAATAGTAACATGTATTTAAAACCATCAGTAAGCATCATATGTAATAGGAATAAATTGGAACCATTCCCAGTAAGATCAGGAGTAAAACAAGGTTGCCCACTATCACCATTACTATTCAATATTGTATTAGAAATGCTAGCTTTGGCAATAAGAGTGGAGAAAGAGATTAAAGGAATTAGAGTAGGTAATGAGGAAATCAAATTATCACTCTTTGCGGATGATATGATGGTGTACTTAGAGAATCTGAAAGATTCTACTAAAAAGCTATTAGAAATAATCCACATCTTTAGCAAAGTTGCAGGATACAAAATAAACCCACATAAATCATCAGCATTCTTATATGTTACTAACAAAATCCAAATGTTAGAGTTGCAAAGAAAAATTCCATTTAAAGTAACTACCGATAGTATAAAATATTTAGGAATCTATCTGCCAAGGGAAAATCAGAAACTATATGAGCAAAACTACAAAACACTTTACACAAATTAAGTCTGGATCTAACCAATTGGAAAAATATTAAATGCTCTTGGATAGGGCAAACAAATATAATAAAGATGACAATACTACCTACTCTATTTATTTAGTGCTATACCAACAGACTCCCAAAAATTATTTTAATGACCTAGAAAAAATAACAACAAAATTCATCTGGAAGAACAAAAGGTCAAGACTTTCAAGGAAACTAATGGAAAAAAAAAAAAAAAAAAAAAGCAAATAAAGGTGCCCTAGTTGTACCAGATCTAAAACTATATTATAAAGCAGCAGTCACCAAAACCCAAAACCATTTGATATTGGCTAAGAAATAGACTGGTTTATCAATGGAATAGGTTAGGTTCACAGGACAAAATAGTCAATAACTACAAAAATCTAGTGTTTGAGAAACCCAAAGACCCCAGCTTTTGGGATAAGAATTCACTGTTTGACAAAAACTACTGGGAAAATTTGAAATTAGTATGGCAGAAACTAGGCATTAACCCACAGACTGTACACCAAGATAAGCTCAAAATGGGTTCATGATCTAGCCATAAAGAATGAGTATAAATAAATTAGAATAATATAGGATATTTTAGCTCTCAGACCTGTGGAGGACAAAGGAAATTATGACCAAAGAAGAACTAGATAGAGTTCACTATTGATCACAAAATATTAAATTTTGATTATATCACATTAAAAAGTTTTTGTACAAACTAATACAGACAAGATTAGAAGGGAAACAATAAAATGGGAAAACATTTTTACAGTCAAAAGTTCTGATAAAGGCCTCATTTTGAAAATATGCTCCAAATCATTATTAATCAGAAAAATCCAAATTAAGACAACTCTGAGACACTACTACACACCTCTCAGATTGGCTACGATAACAGGAAAAGATAATGCTGAATGGGAGGGAATGTGGGAAAACTGGGACACTGATACATTGTTGGTGGAATTGTGAATGCATTTAACCATTCTGGAGAGCAATTTGGAAGTATGCTCAAAAAATTATCAAACTATGCATATCCTTTGATCCAGCAGTGTTACTACTAGGCTTATATCCCAAAGAGATCTTAAAGAAGGGAAAGGGACTTGTATGTGCAAAAATGTTTGTGACAGCCCTTTTTGTAGTGGCCAGAAACTGGAAACTGGGTGGATGCCCATCAATTGGAGAATGGCTGAATGTTATGGAATATTATTGTTCTGTAAGAACAACCAGTAGGATGATTTCAGAGAGGCTTGGAGAGACCTACATGAACTAAGTCTAAATGAAATGAGCAGAATCAGGAGATTATTATAAATGGCAACAACAAGATTATAGGATGATCAATTCTGATGAATGTGGCTTTCTTCAAAATGAGATGATTCAAACTAGTTCCAATTGTTCATTGATGAAGAGAGCCATCTATAGTCAGAGAGAGAATTGTGGGAACTGAATGTGGTTCACAATATAGCATTTTCACCCTTTTTGTTTTTGCTTCCTTGAATTTTCTTCTTCTTCTTCTTCTTCTTCTTCTTCTTCTTCTTCTTCTTCTTCTTCTTCTTCTTCTTCTTCTTCTTCTTCTTCTTCTTCTTCTTCTTCTTCTTCTTCTTCTTCTTCTTCTTCTTCTTCTTCTTCTTCTTCTTCTTCCTTCTTCTTCACTGGTTTGACTTGATTTTTCTTGTGCAGCACAATAATTGTATAAATATGTATGCATATATTGGATTCAACATATATTTCTACCATGTTTAATATATATTGGACTATTTGCCATATAGGGGAGGGAATGGGGGAAAGTAGGAAAAATTGGAACACAAGGTTTTGCTACGACTAATGTTAAAGAATTGTCTATGCATATATTTTGAAAAATAAAAAGCTTTAATTAAAAAAAAAAAAGAACAACATGGATGTAATGGCAGGGCAGGGTAAGAAAGCATTACATACATCTCATTTTCATCTGATTCAGACAAAACAAAAATGAACACAAATAACCATACACACACAGAAATATTTATAGAATAAATAAATTAGACTCAATAAGAAAACAAGTAAAGCTAAAAAATAATGGATTTCAAGATTAACAGAGGTTATATTTAGGGATGTTAATCAAAAACTGAATAAAGGAAGGAAAAAATAATATGGGATTTTCATGGCTAGGGAAAGGGAGGACAAGTAGATCATGCCTTTTATAAGTGTATAATACTGAACTTACTAATTTTTTCCCTGGTTTTTTTCTTTGCACATTTAGGCATGGGCAAAGAGTAAGTAATATATAAAGGTCAAGAGATGTGTGATAGAGGAAACTATACAATAAACATAATGTAGTGGTATGAACTTAATAAAGCACAAAAAGAAAGTAGAACTTGGAAAAGAAGAATCAAATAAATTGTTTTTAAGAAACTAATTTAAAACTGAAATATTCATAAATTTAGAATAAGTGGCTAAGGGAGAATTTGTTACACTTTAGGTGAACTTGTGATAATAGGAAAAGAAATTATTATTTCAGATAATGCAATAATAAAAGTAAGCACTAAAAGAAGTAAATAGAAAACCTGCACTATATTTAAAGAACAATAGGACATGAATTAATATGAATACTTAGCATACATGTACTAAAATTGTTTAAATACATAAATGAGATATTCATTGAATTTACAAACAAGATAAAGGAAAACTATAATAAAGCATTTTTTCAGATCTGCAGAAATATGAATATGAATTAAATTAAGTAGCCAGATAGAACTGGAAATTCTAGGTAGCTAGACATACAGACTGATAGCTAGATAGCTAGGCCAATTCTGTGACTTTTAGTAAATAGGGATATAAATGAGAATACATATTTTTCATGATGCATGATACCTTTATAAAATGTGATTATATTATGGCATGAAATCTTCATAAATAAATGCAAAGAATCAAATAAAGAAAACTATCAGAAATTGTACATACTTACAAATCAATAAAATTATTATACATTTTTATAAATGCAATTTATAATTATAATTACACATATAAAATTTATATTACAAAATATAAGTATTAAAATGAAATAGATATTTACAAATTATAAAAAAACATATTAAACATTTAAATAGATAACACAATTAGGTTATTGAACAGAGAATAAGTCAAGGGGAGGGTGGCACAAGACTTGATGGATAATTCATTTTAAAATAATGTCTATCACATATTCCAAGAAAAATTAACTTCCACATTATATAATCTACAACAGTTAGGGGGGGAAAGGGAGAAACTAATAAACTTCTTATACAACACAAATATTATCATGATACTAAAACAAAGGAGAGATAAAAACACACAAAAAGAATAATAGTCTGTTTTGTTATTTCTTGGTCTCTCATAGCTTCACTGGCTTCCCCTTGCCTAATTTTAATTTTCAAAGAGTTATTTTCATCTTTAAGATTCTGTACCTCCTTTTCTAATTGGTTAACTTTTTTTTTCATAATCTTGTTTTTCTTGGATAGTTAAAATTTTTTTTTTCTTTGGTTTTTGCTTAATGTTTCTCATTGGATTTTTTAATTTTTTTTTTTTTTTTTTTTGAGTTCTTTAAATTCTCTCTGGGCAAGGAGCCATTTCCCATTACTCTGTTGGGTAAAAACTTTTTCTTACTAAAGTGTCCTCCTCTGAAGAAGAATCCCAGTCTTCTCTGTTCCCATAATATATTTTAATGGTGGGGTTCTTTCTTCTTTGCTGGTTCATTTTTTAATAAGAGGTATTAGTGCAGGCACCTCTAATTGTAGCATGGGGGATGGTACTTCAAGCTTCCTTTCAGCTCTTCCCTCTGACCAGGAACCTCAAAACAAGAACTCCACCCTCCTACAAGTGCCTACAGGCAGCAGAGCCCCTGCCCAGCTGCTTCTGAACTCACTGGATGCTGGTTCCTTCTTGCCCAGGGGTGTGTTTCAGCAGTATAACTGAGCCTGGAATTCCCTACCAGCCTAGGTTTGCTCAGTCTTGCAAGACCCGACTCACAAACAGTCTGGAAGGTGAAAGTCTCTGTAGTTCCTGCAGGAGCTCTGACCACAACCAGATAGCCTGAGGGATCCCCATTTAATGTTTCTGCAGAGCTGGACCTGAGGTATTTGCACTTCAGACAGATTAATCCCAGACCTGTAAAGTTGCATCAAGAAGACCCCTGCTCTGCTCCAAGTCTTGGTTTTCCACCAGTCTATGTTCAATCTGAGGTTCAAATTTGTTCTATTTGTGGGGGACATAGGAAGAGCTTGAGATTTATCAACCTACTCTGTCTTCTTCCTAGAATCCTCCCCTTCAAAATAGAATTATAAATCCAATGAATATGAAAATATAATATTAAATAAAATATTAGTAAGGAGGCTAAAAAAAACTTATAAACCATTATCAGATTGGATTTATACCAGGAAAATTGATTTAATTTAACATAAAGAAAACTGTGAACAGAGGTCCTATTACAGACAAAAACAATAAAAATAACACTCATAGCCAAAAACTTTGAAAACATGTTTAAAAAGCACAGTGACTAAATGTATTCTTTCTTATGATGGTAATTATTTTTCTAAAATGAAGAGCCAACATTACATGTAATAGAGAAATGCTAGAAAGTTTTTTACAAAAAAAAAAGTGAAGCGAGATTTTTAATTATTATTTAATTATTTAATTATTACTATTTTCATTGCTATCTTTTGATGTAGTTACATCAAAGACAAAAAAGAGAAAGTGATTGGAATTGAAAAAGACAAACCCTTCTAATTTTTGAAAAAGATAAGATGGTCTATTTAGAGAACTAAAAATATCAACAAAGCATTTGAAATAAATTCAAAACTGCATCAAAGTTTATCATAATTGAATAATATTTTATATGAGATATAAAATAAATACACATATTCTTGCGAAATAGATAAGGGGCACCTAAATGAAATTAGGTTTAATTGAGGTCTAGAGGGCAGGTTCAGGGTATAGGGAGTCAAATAGAACTCCCTTGCAAACCCTTTGGATTCGGCACAAGGATGCAGAGTTAAATGAGGTCTAGTAGTGGCACTACAATCCTCTGTAAAGGAATTTACAGCCCAAAAAACTTAGAGTGATAAAAGAGGTTTATTGTGGGGTTTGGAAGTAAAGTTTAGTTAGTAAAGTTGAGGGTAAAGATAAAAGACACCGGAACCATAGGTCCAATGGGCAGAAATAGCCAGCATAAGGATGTCATCTTTGGGATCTCTACAAAGAGTGAACTCCAGTTTAGCCCTTTTTATAATAGGGGGGCTTTGGACCATCTGAAGGGGCCTGTGTGTGGAGTCCCAGGTTGGCTTCCTGCTTGAGCTTCAGCCAGGGTTTGAATTTGAATAGAATTCAATGGGTTTTTAGATAAGGAAGAAACTGTTTGTGCTTGGGGGTGGGGTCTCTTCCCTGAGGCAGAGTCCAAGGAGGTTTTAAGAGTTTGGGGATTTCTTCATCAATATCATCAACTTTGCTGTGTACTAATCAAAAAGCAAACATTAAGTGACTACTCTGATCCAGCAATTGAGAAAGAAGAGATAGACAACTCATTGATATAATACCAGGTTACAAAATACGTTTGTCTATAATGATATACTAGATACTATATGAATAAATTACAAAACACTTTTCACAATGTAGTAGTCACTTTGTTTTCACGCTTATAATATACAGTATTAATATAATATGATTTTGTGGTCTCCTGATTTTAGAGAGGAGGGAGGGCTTCTGTTCTAACAATAAATCAATAGTTCTAAATCTTCTAGTTTTGGAATATGTCTTAGGAAACCCCCATATCCAATCTGTCTGATTCTGACCACTCCTAAATCAGATAACTTCAGGACTCAGGAAACTCCTACAGATCAAACTCCTGAAACAATAGTGATTAAAACCACTTCTCAATTCATTGCTGACTGGTAATCCTATCAATGATAATCTGATCAACAAAGAACCACTCCTTCTGGAAACCAGTTATTTCTACCTGTTAGCCATAGAATTAGCATATCTATAATTGAAAGCTGGATAAAAGTATCTCCTTGTTTCTGTTTCTCTGCTGAAATTCCCTTAGAATTCCAGCCAAATTTTTGTAATGGCCTTATAATTATTATTGCAATAAAACTTTGCCCCTTAACTAGGAGATAGATTCAAGCCCACAAATTCTTTTGGGATACCTGTCAGGAACCCCAAACTTTTGGGGCCTCCTTTCCCAACCTCAACAATGTCACTGGAAGATATGGTTTCTAAAACTATTCTGTTACTATTATTCTGTTAGCTCTTGGAATAACCTTCTGAATGAATATCCTCCAAATACTATAGATCATGATCCCCACTACCACTATGCTTGCCTTTTGGAGTCATCAATTAAAATTTTGTTAATTCTGTTTAAATGACTAGAATTGTATTTACTTAGGATTTTCCCACAAAACCTAAATTATATGGTCTATACTTTCTCACAAATAAATACAAAGTGCATAGAACTTTCAAAAGTAGCCACAAGGTTATAATAAAATGGAAGTGAATCATGTAGGTAGAGTACACATGAAAATTCATAATATGAAACTGCAGGATCTCATGCACTATCTTTCTCTGGAAGATGCTCATAAAATCTGCTATAGAGAGTGGCAATGGTGACATAAAGTTATTTCACTATTCAGCAGAACTGGTTCCTTACAAGTATGTCATCTCAGCTGGATGCATTTATTACTTGCTAGGCTATGTCAGGTAGATTGCTTTGCTCTTGAACTAGTTTATCACTGAACTCAATGGCTCACTGACTAATTGGGCATGCCATTCTGAAGTTAGTTAGCTTTTGCCGGGCTAAACCAGAAAATTTGCTCTTCTTTACTACTACTTCTTGTAATCTAAGACAAGAGTATTGCTCAGCTTCTAGGATATAGCCAGGGAGTAGGTCCCCTATTGGATGGGTTAATCTACTGGACCTCATCGGTTAACTCTTTTTTGGACAACTATAGTCTTCACTTCTGATTCTGCTTGAGCATTTCTTTACTCTCTTCAGTTGTTGTAGAAGTACAATATTCTTTTGAACCATAATGCTACAATGATCTTTCATAAAGGTCAAGTACCTATGGCCTAGAATTGATAGAAGCCTACCATTTTTAAAAATCTCTTAGAGCCTCAGCTCCTCAGTTAAGTCAAGAGGTGAATGAGGTTTAGACTCTCAGTAATTCTTCCTACATCTGAACTAACTTCACTCAGTAAAAAACTCTGCTTGTACTTATGACCACCCACATAACACTTCCAAAATTCCAGTTGAATATCATTGAGATGAATGACTGAGGAAACATATATTAAGTCATTCTATATCCAAGAGGCAAATTAATTGTTTTTTGTTTTTTGTTTTTTTTCCTGTTGGCCTTTCATATGCAGTAGATTTGTTCAAGTGTTTGAGCTTTATTTAAATTGTAGGATGCTTAAATATACCAGATTAGATTGTCTTGCTATTAAAAAAGGTTAAACAACCTAAATTAAATTATTATTATTGTTCATTCCTTTCAGTCTTGCCCCATTCTGTGTGATCTACTTTTTTTTTTTTTTTTTTTTTTTTTTTTTTTCTGGCAAAGATACTGGAATAATTTGCCATTATTTTCTCCAGTTCAGTTTACAGATGAGTAAATTGAAGCAGTGTTAAGTGACTTGTCCTAAGTCACACAACTAATGTGTCTGAGAACAGATTTGAATTCTGAAAGTATCTTCCCGATTTCTAGCCCATTCCTCTGTCCCTGCATAACTTTTGCTTTTTACAATACCCAACAAATTACCAAAAGCTAACTTAATTGAGAAAGATAGAACAAGAGTAAAATAACAAAATTAACCTGGAATAATAAAAGTTTTAAGACTCTCAAAAAGATTTTAATAGGAAAAAAGAAGACCTACCTCTATCAGATCTTTCTTCTCCAAAGCTATCAACAAATTTAAACAAAAAAAATTGTTAAAAAAGTAGAAAAGTTGATCAAGTATCATAGATTAGAATTGGATGGTTATAATGCCAGTCTTCCAGAAACCCAAAGACTTATTCTACTAATACTATTAACTAATATTTATAATGCTTTAAGATTTATGAATTGTTTTTTTCAGATATAAATTTATCCTTACAACAACTCCATGCAACAAAGCTATTTGACATCCTAATTTTTCAGATATAATGCTTTAAGATTTATAAATTGTTTTTTCAGATATAAATTTATCCTTACAACAACTCCATGAAACAAAGCTATTTGACATCCTCATTTTTCAGATAAAGAAACAGAACTTAAAAGAGAGTGAGTAAATTAACTGGAATCATCTAAGAATTGTGTTAAATTTACAAGATTCAAATTTAAATATTATTTACTCCAAGAGTTATACATTACCAGCTACCTGCCTCTAACAACTGAAATAAGAATGAAAAAGGTGGGAAAAGTTACAAACAGCCTGGCAGAGATTAGGTTTAAATAATAAGCTTACACCATATACTAGAAAGTGCTATGTATAGATAAATGACAGAAATATAGATCACATCATATAAAGGATCAGGGCAAAATATGTCTTTAATGTTTATGAATTATAGTAGAATTTTTGATTAAACAAAATATAAAGGGAATCATGAGAAATTAAATAAGCAATTTTAATTATTTAAAATACAAAGCTTTTACACATGCAGATCAATGTGGGAAAAATCAAATGAGAAATGGTTAACTCAGATGGGGAAGGAATATTTGAAACAAGGTTCTCTGATAAAAATGGGACATTTTAATATATATAGGGAACTAATTTATGTAAATTTTCTAATTTATAATAGTGAAATGATATAGCAGGCAGTTCTCAAGGATGAAATCTGAGCTAATAAACACATCAGAAAGTTACTATTAATAAAACAATTCCAAATTATGATAATTTTGAGATTTTATCTTATACCCATAAAATTGGTAAAGATAAAAAAAAATAAATTACAGTAATTGAAAGTATTGTGGAAAGATAGTTCTCTAATATAATTTGGGGGAACTGTGAAATAATCTATTCTGGAAACCAATTGAAAACTATACCCAGAGAGTTAATAAACTATGAATATTTTTGGCCCAGTTATACTTCTTCCAGTCTTATCCTCCAAATATATCAAACGTGGAACAAAAAAGTAATTTGTACAAAAGTATTTATAGCATCATTTTTGTTGTTGCAAAGAACTAGAAATACAAAGATTCCCTGAAATTGAGGAATGGTTGAATAAATTATATAGGAATGTAATGGGATATTAGCTTTATAGCATTATTGCTATAATAAAGACAAATGGGATGGATCAGAGAAACATACTAAGAAGTAAAATGAGCAGAACAAGAAGAACAGTTTATATAGCAAACAAAATTATAAAGGAAAATAGTTTTGAAATATTTATGAATGCTTATCAATCGCTGATCATTCATGGCTCCCTAGAATCAATAATGAAGTATACTACAGAGCTTCTGACAGAGAAGTGAGCTCATTTTTAGCAGAATCTATATGATTCCTTCCAAGTACTATATGTTGATCACTTAGTGACATTTTTTTTTTTTTTTTTGCCTTGGAAACAAAAGAAAAGAGCCATGTTAATCAATTTTAAGGTGTTAATAAAGATAAATTTAGCTAATAGTACTTTAAACATGTGACAATTAGATAGTAATAAATGTGACATGAATCATTCAACAACTGAACTAAATCTATATTGCTGTTGTCCTTGTAAAAAAAAAAAAAAAGAAAAATAATTTGTAGTAAAATAAAATGATGATTCCAAGGTTATCCTTGGGAAATTAAATGGACATTGGTAGAATCATACTTTTATTTTGTAGGGAAAAAAAACAAACAAACATGCAACTCCATGGGGTACTTAGTCATTTGATATTATAATAGACATGAAAAGATGATTTTTAACATAATTACAGCAAATGTGTCTATTTTAATTATAGAGGACAAGGAGTTAGAAAAATCCTATAATGTTAGTAATATCCACCAAGTTGAAATAACAAATATTTTACTGTTCAGTGATTGTTATGAAAAGGTAGGAATAGATAAAGTCAGCTAAATAGATCTAAACATATTAGTTAATATTATAAAATGAAGGAATAACATTAAGGAATGACTAAAGAAATTATGATCAATAAATTTGATGGAATATTACTCTACTTTAATAAAAATGATATAATAGATTTAAAGAAGATTTATTTGAATTGATGTGGAATGAAATAAGCAGAAACAAACAAAAAAAGTGCATACTAGATAAAAAATGTGAACAGAATGAACAATGAAATGAAATACAATACTTCATACTTATTCTATAAGTCCCAATAGAGAATGTGAAATATATTTTTCTAGTATTGAATAGGGAGGAGCACTATGAAATCACCAAACAAATCAGTTTGTTGTCAGACACTGTTAATGTGTGGCAGCTTTTGTTAAATCTTTTATTTTTTTATTTTTTATCTTTGTTACAAAAGAAGGCTCAGAATAAGAAGACTATAGAGAGGAATATATGAAGGAGTGAATGTAAAAAATATCATTTAAAGTTAAAATAGTAATAAGTATGGAGAAAATTATTTGTTTAATGCTCTTCTGATTATAAATAAGAAGTGAGGAATAAAACATATGTAATAAAAGTGAGGAAAAAATAAAAAAAATAGCTTAAACAAAGTTGTTAAATACTTTCATGATGAAAAACAAAAAGAGTAAGTATTTTTTTTTTTAACTCAGTACATATTCTGGTAATATTTTACAATTTCAAGATACATAAAATTATAGTCATTGAATTACGGACATTGACAATTACCAAAAGAGCAACCCAGAAATCTGTGTTCAGCCTAAAAGAAGGTGGTAGCACATTATAAATAAACTGTCATATTGAAGAAGTGGTGTAAAAGTTGTCTTTATTGGATAAAAATATGACTGAATAAAAAAAAAAGAGAGAGAGAAATTATAGTCATTGAGGAAAAAAAAAACCTACCATACGAACTGTTTATTCCATTGAAATTCATTCAATATGAAGAGACTATGGAGTATGGCACAATCTCATCAATGCTGATTTTTGTATGAATCTGTACAAATATTATACAGAAATGAAAAGAATGAATGGATTGAAATTTACATCAATATTTATATTGATAAGGTCATGAATTCAATGAAAGAATAAAAACTACTCTCAAAAAGAGTATATTATGCAATTATGACTTAAAATCAGATAACAGTAAAAAATGAAAATATAAGCCAATATCTATGTTAAGCTTTTAGATGGTATATATTGTAAAACAAACACATAACAACATAAGTATATGCATATAAAATGAAGCAAGTACCTAAAAATAGCACCTAAGCAGGGAATAATTTTTCATATATATTGATAATTTTTCTTTTAGAATTTGAGAAATTCAACAAACAGAAAGAAAGGGAATTTATATTTTTAAGAAAAATGGCAAAAACAAAATTATCAGAACTAAAATGAAAATTAACATTTAGTTTCAATATATACATTCATTTTTCAGGAAAAAATGATAGATTTTATAGGATTATAAATATAACAACAATAAGATATGTTTCCCATAACTGTTTAGATACTCTTAAAGAAGCCTTGCCCCAAAGGTAATGATTATATTAATTCTTATCTCAGTACAAAGTTGTCATCAGAATATTATATATTCCAAATAATAAGAAAAGCCTCTAAATAACTGGGTAAATTCCAATTTCACTATGGGTACAAGTGACAAAAATTGCATCAACAAATATTTTTTTTTAGGAAGTATTTGTAGAGAAATAGATTTATAATTTAACATTAAATAAAGGGACAGTAACAATGAAGCCAATTTTTATGGCAACATATTAAATTTTAATAAAAATATTAGATAACAAGTATCTGTTTTCAATATATCTTGAAGAGAAAAAGATCAAACTGGAATGGAATGAGAAAAAAGGAAACAAAAAGTAAAGAACACAAGAAACTAAATGCATGTGCCTACTCTCTCTTTGCTTTAATCTTTAATCATTATTCAAGTTTCTTATTTGACTATTTGATGGAAATATGAAAAGGGAATAATTATGCTTTATTTTACATGACTTTCTACAATAGACTACATTTTTTTCAGCCACACTACTGACTCATTCAAAAGTATTGGGAATATCAAATCCCTTTGTTAATCGATTAATTAATCAATAAGCATTTATTATATATTTACTTTAAATGTTTTAATAATTTGTTATTACTATTATTATTGTCATCATAATCATCATTATTATTAACTGGTTCAAAGTGAATAAATAGAACCAGGAGAACAATTTATACAACATTATAAATATCAACTTTTTTTAAAGACTCAACTCTTTAACAATGCAATGACAAATGATTTTCAAAGACCAAAAATGAAGCATGATGTTCACTGCTTGACAGAGACAAGTACAATGAAACATTTTTGCACATGGTCAATATGAGAATGTGAATGTGCTTTGCTTCATTATGGATATTTTATAAAGGTTTTGAGTTTTCAAGAAAAGAGGTGAGTTCTTTTTGTTTTCCAAATGAGGGAGAGGTACAAAGCAGGAAAAGAGCTTATGTTGGTTAACTGAGAAAAACAAAACAAAACAAAGCATGGTCACCATATATAGACAATGAGCTGACTGCAGAGTTTAATGTGATGAAGAAGAAAAATCAACATTAGTTTACATTTATTAAATTACTTGCTTCTTGTTTATTCTTTTGAGCTACTTGCTGCCATAAAAGTCCATCTTTTAAATTCCAAGGTAATAATGAGTTTAAGGATATGTTATAAAAACTATACAAATCACAAATACAAATGACTCAAAAGATACATAGTATAATGAAGTACGTTAAAGCATGTTATCACTTACTTTTTTTTCACATAAGATGTGTAATTATGGACATAATCCTGAATCCTGGATATATCTTTAAAAGAAATGGACCATCATACATTTTAAGTGAGGAAAAAAAAATAAGAGAAAACTCATTTTTTCCTGGTTGCTGTGAATTACCACAAGAACTGAAGCATGACAACCTGTTGATACTCTATGAAGTTTTAGTGAATATTACAGGGAAAAAAATCACATTTTATAAGGACTGTGGATGAATAGAGATTTGCAATAATGCAGGGCTACCCATTATTTTTACATGAAATGTTCTGTAATTCTCTCTTGGTTTGAGACAGGAAACAATGAGATAAAAACTGGACCTATGTATTTTGTATAGACATTAGTATAGACAATTCTTATTTGAGGAAAGTCCTTTAAAAAATAGCTTGACATTTTCTTTGTAACTTCTAGTTGCAAAGAACTGAGAGTTTAAGTGACTTGTCTGATTAGAGGAAGGGCTTAAACCCTGGCTTTTGTGTATTCAAAGCCAGTTTTCTACAACTACTGCTTCTTAAGGTAACTAAATTTTCTGAAAAATAATACTTGTGGAATATGGAAAGTCATGTATTTTGACTTTCTATATGAACCTATTGAATGGGGAAAATGAGGCAGGGGAAATTAAATTTGCACTTATTTTTTGATTACATAATTACATCTCTCCTTTAGTAATTACAAATTTTAACACCTGTTTCTGTCTCACTTTTATTCCAGTTATTTAGTGAGCTCTAGAAATATCTTCATCTTTTTCAAAGTTATTTAAAATCTGGTTCAGTATCTCATTTTATTTGCCTCCTTAGATTCTTCACCATTCATAATGACCTCTGCCATTCAGTGCTTGCCACACAGGAAGCATTACTTTCTCTCTGCTGCCTATTCTCAAGTTCATTTGAAATTTAAAAAAAAAATTCAAAAATAAAACCAGAAAGTCCTTTCAAAACCAATCAAAATCAATATAACAAAAACAATTTAACTGGTGTATATGTACCAGGAATATGACATTTATTTTTATATCAGTACTATAAACCACAAAAGTTTTTATTATTTTCAAAACAACAACAAAAATCTCCCTCCTTCTTTTCCCCAAAACAAACAAAATATATAGAAAGTGAGGACAAAGAAAACCAGAGAAGTAATTAGAGAATAATTATAAATTTTTTCAGGATCATATTGGGTTACCTGGAGCTTGTAAGCTCCAGGTCTGGGAATTTGTGGTCTAGGGAGCTTGGATAGTGAAGGTCTATGCCTAGAACTGGTGATCAGCCTTGCCTAGGTGAACCTACTTGGGCTGAAGAGAAAGGGAAAACGTCAAAGGAGAGGGAACACTGGAGAAGTGACACCTCTTCAAATTTTCTAATTCATCTGCAACTTGCATCTCAATGTAGTCAAGCCCAATTAGTTCCATTTCTGCAATGTCTTCCTTCCAAGACATTTTGAGGGGTGATTAAGAACCCTCAGGGTAATAGGAAACATTTCACTAGTAAAGGGATTCTAGGACAACTCTTTTGATGGGATCTGTTCTCCACTGTCCTCAAAGCAAGTAAAGACAGTTTCTTCCTTTGGGGTAGAATGAATGATCCTGACATTCATGCTTTATTTTTCTTCATTGAAGACCTAGTACTATTATTCCCTTGTTTAGTCTCTGGTTTCTGCTCTGAAGTTATCTGAGATGGAGACTAAGAAACTATATAGTTCTTATCTGGATCTTTCTCATTCCCAGACCCTGTTGGTCCTCTTTCATTTCTTCCTCTGAATCTGTGATCTCTTCTTCTATGACAGCACTGACAAAATTGACTACAGTGTGTGAAGGAAATTCAAAGTATTGATGTCAATGGTGGTTTTTACCCAATAGATTCAGGAAATTTTGACACACAAAGACAAAGAGCATTATATTTCAAAAATGCAATAAATTTTGCTGTGCAATTTGCTCATAAGGTTGTTTCTAAGAATTATAAAATCAGAGTAGAAAAAGCACCTCAGTTGACTAAGAAACAAAAGAACTGGAATGCCAGAATGTAATAAGAAGAAAATTAATTAACTATTTTTTCTATTCCTAATTTATGTTAAATAAAATCTCAGACCAAACAAGAATTGAAGATCATTATTGATCAAAAATAGATAATTTTGATTATATTAAGTTAAAAAGTTTTTGTACAAATAAAACAAATGCAGAAAAAATTAGAAGGCAAACAATAAACTGGGAAAACATTTTTACAATTCAAGGGTTCTAAAATATATAGAGAATTGACTCAAATTTATAAGAATTTAAGCCATTCTCTAATTGATAAATGGTCAAAGGATATGAACAGACAATTTTCAGATGAAGAAATTTAAATCATTTCTAGGCATATGAAAAGGTGCTCTAAATCATTATTGACCAGAGAAAAGCAAATTAAGCCTATTCTGAAGTACCACTACACATGTTTCAGATTGACTAAGATGACAGGAAAAGATAATGACAAATGTTGGAGAGGATATGGAAAAAACTGGTACTCTAATACATTGTTGGTGGAATTGTGAACCAATTCAACCATTCTGGAGAGCAATATGGAACTATACCCAAAGAGTTATCAAATCGTCCATGCTCATTGATCCATCAATGTTTCTACTGGGCTTATGTCCCAAAGAAATCTTAAAGGAGGGAAAGGGATCCACATGTACAAAAATTTTTGTGGCAGCCCTTTTTTGTAGTAGCAAGAAACTGGAAACTGAGTGGATGCCCATCATTTGGAGAATGGCTGAATAAGTTATGATATATGAACGTTATGGAATATTATTGTTCTATAAGAAATGACTAGCAGGATGATTTCAGAGAATCCTGGAGAGACTTACATGAACTGATGCTTAGTGAAATTAGCAGAACCAGGAGATCACTGTATACAGCAACAATAATATTATACCATGATCAATTCTGATGGACTTGGGTCTCTGGAACAATGAGATGATTCAGGCCAGTTTCAATGATCTTGTGATGAAGAAAGCAATTTAACCCTAGAGAGAGGACTGTGGGAACTGAGTGTTGTTCATAACATAGCATTTTCACTCTTTATGTTGATTGCTTGCATTTTATTTTCGTTCTCATTTTTTCCCAGTTTGATTTGATTTTTCTTGTGCAGCAAGATAATTGTATAAATATACGTATGCATATATTGGATTAAAATGTTTTACCATGTTGAACATATAAAAATAAAATAAATAAGACCTCAACCTAACATTTGGAGACAAATTATTACATCTAAACCCATAAAAATGATAAGGATTTCACTGAAAATCTGTTATTTTAGTTCTTTTACCCTCTCAACTTCTATTAGCATCTTCTTAATCTTCATTTAAGGGTATCTACTCTAATATTTTTCTACTATCTTTTCTGAGACTAAGGTCGGTGAGTGAAAGATCCATGTAATTATTATAATTTTTATTCACAATAAATTAATGTTATGCATTAATTAGCACTACTATTTATCAATTCTTAAATATTCTCTTATCAACTTACTTTTTCAGCCTCTAAAATAGCTATTCCATATTTTAACTCTCCTCAGCCATATTTCCATCATTCTTCTCAAATTCAGCCTTTGACCCTCTTTACTGAAACAGTTGATGTCATCTCTTATGTGTTCTTTAGATTCCCTTCTTATCTATCTCAGAAAGATATGGTATCATTACAGATCACCTTTATTCTTTATTCATATGAAGAAATTCAAGGTAAATATTTGAGCTTATATTATCTTCCTGTACGTCTCTTACATTTCTCCAAGTATCCTTTTTTTTTTTTTTTTCTAAACTCGTATCTTTATATTTCCTTCTCCATTGTATCTTTTCATTACACTAACACACATAGCCAATTCAATATTGTTATTGAATAATTTCCTTTGACTGGCTATTCCTCTCCAAATATGTTCCTCCTCCAAATATGTCCCTCCTTTTTTACTGACAAATTTCTTTAAAACAGAATTGATATTATTTACTGACTGAATACATCCTCTCATCTTTCATATAACAATAAAAATCCTTGCTTTATGCTTTGCCTTCCCATCATGATATTAAAGCTACTCTATAAAGGTCCCAACAAATTCTTAATTATCAAATTCCTTGGGTTTTTCCACAATATTTAACCTTTTTTACTTCTCTGCAATTTGAAAACTTCCTACCAATCAGTCTGTCAGTAAACATTTGTTAAGAATCTTCTTTATGCTAGAACTCTAGCCACATAAAATAAGGGTAAATATATAATCCCAGCCTACAAGGAGATCATATTCTAATGTGGGAGCCATTATGAATTCTACTGTGTTCATATAAGACATATGCAATGTAAATGGGAGTTAATTTAATAAAAATTAATTTGCTATTATTCTCAAATTCATATTGTCTATAAGACAATGCCTTTTGCCTTTTCTATCATGAATTGTATGATAAAGTATTTATTTGCATCTAAAGATTCCTGTGATTTATTCTTCAATAATAGTTTGCTTGGTCATATTGTTGTCCAGAACAACAGTCCCCTTTTTGTATTTTTCATCATTTGAAAGATAAAAATCATTAAGGCAAGTGGAGAATTTGTCCAATTATCTGCTTTTGAAATAATTCCAGAAGGTTAGTGAGACTTGAAGTGTAGTTCATTATACAAAGGAAAAATTATTACTGGGCATCCTCATTTCTTCTATGATATTCTACTGATATTTAAAATTTAGCATGCTCAAACAGAACCCATAATTGTTCCCTCTGAATAATTTATTTTTTCATGAATTTCCCATTGCTTTTTTACAGTGCCATGTTTTTATGTCTCCAGTTCTCCTTATATAAAATCAATTGTCTTAAATGTTCAGTTCTTTTACTTCCTTTTACATTTTAGTTGCACAGTATCTTTACATTTTAGTTGCACAGTCCTCTTTTTCCTTTCCCTTTGCCACTTTCTTACTTCTAATCCTTATCATATTGTACCTTGTCTATAGAAACAACCTACTATATTTATTTATTCAGCCTTCACTTCTTAGCTCATTTAACCTTATTTGAGCCATAATGATCTATCTCATTCAAAACTCTTATTTTATTGTGTGGCCTTGAAAAAAACCACTTAATCCTACATAAAACCTTCAATAGTTTTTATTTATTAATTAATAAAATCTGAAATTCACGCTCTAGGCATCCAAAAGTAAGCTTACTTTTCCATAATATTTTCAAATTGCTTTTCCTTATTTTTATTCCTGAATAAAGAAAAGGTGGGAGAGAAGAGAGAACAAGGCTATCTAAAACATCTAACATGTGCCAGACATTGTGTTAAGTTCTTTAAAAATAGTCTCACTTGATTCTTACATCAACCCTTTGAGGAAGGCACCATTATCTCCCCCATTTTATAGTTGAAGAAACTGAGGTCAACAGAGTTTAAGTGATTTTGTCAAGATCATACAACTAGTATCAGAGATCAAACAGGATAAGAGCCATGGCCTAGATAATGGCTGATGTGAGGAAAAAAATTTAAAAGTAGTTTTTAGTGGATGTTAAACTAAAGAGTCAACACAATGAGGTAAGAGCAGAGAGAGAGAGAGAGAGAGAGAGAGAGAGAAGAAAAGAAGAGAAAAACCTTGATATGATCCTAGATTGAATTAAGAATAGCAAGATATGTGAAACACAAAATTTTAGATCCCTTTAACTACTCTTTGGTGATATTGTATTTGTTGTATTGTGTTCAGAGCTAGGTGCAACATGTTAGGGGGATAGCGACAATCCAGACAATCCAGAATATATCCATAAGAAGGTGACAAGTGGAAAATGTGTTGGTTAAGGATCAGTTCAAATAACTAAACAAACAAACAAACAAAAATACTCAGGGTGAACACAAGTTCACCCTGAGCTCCCAAATACTTTCTACAGCACAAATGTCAGCCTCACATTTCAGCAGTTGTAATAATTTTAGGACATAATTATTTTCTATTTCTAGTAATATATTATAAAATCATACTTCTTAGGAAGAACACATACCTTGTTGTCCTTACCAGGCCCTGATGAATTACTAAGGATTGTTTTTCTATAAACTATTTGTTGCCTTGGACTTTCTTCCAGTAGAATGTAAGCAACTTGAGGTCAAAAAATGTTTCATTTCTAATGCTGCACATAGCAGTATAATGTAAATAGTAGTGAATACTAGCAAATAGTTTGATATTTACACTTGCACATAGAATGCATTTAATCAATGTTTGTTAATTTTTTTATTAAAGCTTTTTTTTTAATTTACAAAGCATATACATGGGTAATTTTTCTAACATTGACCCTTGCAAAATCTTTTGTTTCAAATTGTCTCCTGCTTCCCCCACTCCCTTCCCTAGCTGGCTCCCTTCCCAATACATGTTAAATATGTTGAAATACAAGTTAATCCAATATATGTATACATATTTATACAGTTATCTTGCTGCACAAGAAAAATTAGATCAAGAAAGAAGAAAAAGAAAAACTGAGAAAGAAAACAAAATGCAAAGCAAATAACATAGAGAGTGAGAATGCTATGTTGTGACCCACTGAACAAGTGAAACTGGTTTGAATTATCTTGTTGAAGAGATCCATGTCCTTTAGAATTGATCCTTATATAGTCTTCTTGTTGCCATGTATAATGATCTCCTGGTTCTGCTCATCTCACTTAGCATCAATTCATGTAGATCTCTCCAAGCCTCTCTGAAATCATCCTGCAGGTCATTTCTTACAGAACAATAGTATTCCATAGCATTCATATACCATAATTTATTCAGCCATTCTCCAATTGATGGCATCCAGTCAGTTTCCAGTTTCTTGCCACTACACAAAGGACTGCCACAAACATTTTTGCACATGTGAGTCCCTTTCCCTCCCTTAAGATCTCTTTGGGATGTACTCCCAGTAGAAACACTGCTGGATCAAAGGGTATGCACAGTTTGATAAATATTTGTTAAATTGAATTGAAAATAGAGATTAAGGCATCACTTCATATGCATAAGATTCACCATTTTCTCTTACCTTTCTGAACTCTGTAAATTTCTCAAAATAAAAATTATGGGCAACAAGCAAATTAATTGCTGTTATTTGCAAAGACCAAGGCATCAAAAAATATTCTGTAGAAGATGAATTAATCCAGAGAAGGGTAAATCCTAATACTTAACATGCATATTCAACACCTCTTCCCCTAATAGAACCAAAAACAGCACAAAATGGTCTAAGTTATTGCACAATCGCTTTGAGCAAAACAGGTCCAAGCCCTTACCCAATTATTCTGCAGAAACAAGAAAAATAACAAAATCCAATCTTACATACTTGCTTTTTTGTTTTGTATACAAAGCCTACATTTTTCATATCTATGTTTCTACACTGGCCATCTTCCATGCCTAGAATTAAAGTCTTACCTCATTTCCACTTTTTTGAAATGTCCATTTTTCTTCAAAATTCACCTTATCTAACATACTCAACATGCTATCTTTGATTGCTATTTCTCTTCCTTTCATAGCCATCTTGAATTAATTTCATATATGTTTTGTATGTTCCTATTGTATATATCTATCTAACCATATACATTAGAATATAAGTTCCTTGAAAGTAGTACCTGTTTTACTTTTGTTTTTGTAGTCCCAGTTCTTAGCAGTCTGGCATGTAATAAGCACATAATTAATCTTTATTAACCAACTGCCTTCCATTTCCCTAGAATTTCCTTTTGCCTTTCGGTTTTATTTATGATGAAAATGTCAAGAGTGATATGATTCCTTTATTATAAGAATATATTGATGTTTTGTTCTTTGGACATTTCATTTTTAGAGTTAATAAAGCTAGAGAAATGTTTAGATACATTGAATAGCATCTTTTTTAAAAAGTCATTTTGCAATTTGGGGGGCCTTCCCTTGCTATCATCATTATTGTGGGAGCAGAGAAAAACTGGAAAGGCCTGAGGATTACTTTATATTTTAATTTGTTTTACATATTTCAATGGCTAAAGAAATCATTTTCATGAAGGTAGGTAGCCTTTGGATCTGATAAGCTGATCAAGTAGTATGGTTGATTCCTACAGAGCAGCGTAGTTTGTTACCAATATTAAATATATTACTTTTTTCATTCAAGACTTTTATTTTCAAAAAATATTTATAGATAATTTTTCAACATTGACCCCTGCAAAACCTTGTGTTCCAGATTTTCCCCCTTTCTCCCATTCCCCTCCTGTAGATAATCCAATATATGTTAAACATGGCAAATTATATGTTAATCTAATATATACATACATATTAATACAATTATCTTGAACAACAAAAAATCAGATAAAGAGAAAAACATGAGAAAGAAAACAAAATGTATGCAAATAACAAAAAGAATGAAAATGGTATGTTGTGATCCACACTCAGTTTCCATAGTCCTATCTTTGTGTATAGATAGCTCTCTTCATCACAATATCATTGGAACTGGTCTGAATCATTTCATTGTTGAAGAGAGCCATGTCCATCAAAACTGATTGTCATATAGTCTTGTTGCGATGTATAATGATCTCCTGGTTCTGCTTACTTCACTTAGCATCAGTCAATGTAAGTCTCTCCAGGCCTTTCTGAAATCATCCTGCTGATTGTTTCTTATAGAACAATAATATTCTATAACATTCATATACCATAACTTATTTAGCCATTCTCCAGTGATGCGTATCCATTGAATTTCCAGTTTCTTGCCACTACAAAGAAGACTGCCACAAACATTTTTGCACATGTGGATCCCTTTCCTTCCTTTAAGATCTCTTTAGGATATAAACCCAGTAGAAAAACTGCTGGATCAAAGGGTATGAACATTTTGATAGTCTTTTGGGCATATTTCCATATTACTCTCCAGAATGGTTGGATCCATTCACAATTCTACCAATTCTAGCATTCCAGTTTTCCTACATCTCCTCCAAAAATTTGTCATTATCTTTTCCTGTCATATAGTCAATTTGAGAGGTGTGTAGTGATACCTCAGAGTTGTCTTAATTTGGATTTCTCTGATCAACAGTGATTTAGAGCACTTTTTTTCACATGGATGTTAGGATTACTAGGTGAGAACTCAGGTTGTCTGGACAGTGACAAGGTGAGAATTCAGGTTGTCTGGACAATTACAAGGTGAGAACTCAGGTTGACTTGATAGAAGGAGCAAGCTCATTGGCTGAAGTGGTTCTTCCCAGAAGCCCTTGCATTATCCCACACCCATTCTCTGGGAGGATAAAAGAGACAACATTGGGCCCAGAGAGCAGATTGGACTGGAGAAGGACAAGAGTCAAAGAGGAGAAGACTCTGCACTACATCGGGCTTGACGCAGCTCTCTGCAGGAAGGGAAGTCGGCTCTCTGCAGAAAGGGAAGTCACTTCTCTGGACAAGAGTTAACAGCAACTGCCTGGAGGCACGGTTCACTACAGGAAGAAGAATCTGTCTGAGAGATTTGAGTAGACACAGCAGATCTCTTCCCAGAGAGCGATCTGGCAGCTTCTGGAGACAACACCACGCTACAATTGGCGCCCAAAGTGGGGCAAGGACTTTTACTTATCCTGACGAGGAGCTAGACCAGACCTTTGCAATTTGGTGCCCGGACACGGTCCTGATTCCAGTGGAAAAGCCTCCCATCCAGATCTCAGTCTCTCTGACCTAGAACCGTGAGTAATGAGGAAACTTTGTTAAAGATTAAGTGAGCGTGCTAATAGATAAATAAGGAACTTAACTTGTTAAGGGCTAAACCAGCAATCTCTTATAGTGAAATGGGGCAAACACCTTCTGTTCAAGGAAAATGTTTAGAGAGCATCATCAAGGTTATGAAAAGCCAAGGATTGATTATAATTTTAGAGGAGATTACTGAACTTTTAAGAACTGTGAAGGTCATATGTCCTTGTTTTTCTCTGGAAAAAGAATTGGATCCAGATGAGTGGAAATTAGTAGGAGAGCAATTAGGTGAACACTACAATTGCCTTTGTGACATTTTGCCCTTTGGTTCCAGACCAAACTCAGTTTCCATAGATACAATTCATACCTACAATTTAATCCAAATGGCTTTAAAAAATGTTATTCTAAAGGAAGAGATGAAGGAGCAAAATGGGGAAGTATCAACTAAACTAGGTGAAAAGGATGAATCAGATAACAATGAAGTTAAGTACAATTCTGAGCAACAGCAACAGGAGCACCTCCCATCTCCTCCCTCAATTAACCCTTCATGGGTGGAGCAAGAAGGAGGAGAGGAAGAGGCAGAAACACAAACAGAATTGTCTGTGAAGCAGTCTAAGCCTATGACAAGATTAGAAAAAGCATTGGTTAAAGCTAAGAGAGAAGGACAGGATATAAGTGATTTTATACATGCATATCCTGTGATTGAAGAGATTGACTCTTTAGGCCATAAAAGGAGAAAATATGCACCTTTAGATTTGAATAAAATTAAAGATTTGAAAAAAGGTTGTACCCTTTATGGGGCTACATCAGCTTATGTCAAAATGTTACTAGATGGTTTGTCTTATGAAGTCCTAACCCCAAATGATTGGAAATCCATAGCAAGGACATGCCTGGAACCTGGAGAAAATTTATTATGGCTTGTGGAATTTCATGAATTATGTAAAATTCAAGTCAGATGAAATTTGGAAATAGGAGTTAACACACAATTCACTTTTGAGCACTTAGCTGGTGAAGGTCGGTATAGAGAGAATTCAGAACAGATTAATTATACCATGACAATATATGAGTAAATTGCTAAGGCTGCAATAAAAGCTTGGGGTGTCCTCCCTGGACAGAAAGATTGGGGAGAGGCTTTCACTAAAATAGAGCAAGGTCCCAATGAACCTTTTGCAGATTTTGTGGGACGTTTGCAAACTGCTTTCAAAAGAACTATTGGAGAAAATGCAGCTACAGAAATAATGACCAGATATCTGGCTAAGGAAAATGCCAATGAGATTTGCAAAAGAATTATATGGGGAGACAAAGATGCTCCTTTAGAGGAGATCATAAGACGCTGTGCTATAGTGGGAACAAATGCTTTTTACACCTGGTCTATGATGAACGTGGAAATACAGGGTCCCTCCTGGCAAGGGACTTCTAGAGAAACTCGGCGATGTTTTCAATGTGGAAAAATTGGACATCTAATAGCTCAGTGTAGGTATGGAGATACAGTAAGAAGACAGGGTGAAAGAAGACCTAAAACCCCATGTCCAAAACGTGTAGAATAATTCAGGGAAATGGGATGAGGGGCCCAGGCCCAGGGCCCCAGGCAAAAAAGACTTGGGGCATGATGGCAGCTGATATTACACCCAAAGAGCCTTTAGAAGGTCAGGACTCTGATTTGATCAACCAGCAGAAAAGCAATCACATGGCAGAAAGGGATTACCTGATAAGTGAGCCAAAAGGCAATCAGATTGCAAAAATGGATTACACTTGGGGAGAATACAGGCCTTTTAAACCAACAGGGCTGTGTCCAGTGCAAACAAATCCAATGTAATTGCCAGATGATGAGAAGAGATTTAGAAAGTGGTAAATAGAAGGTAATTAGATAGGTTAACTGCCTGGAAGAGAGGGTTTGCTTGTATTTCTTCAGCAGGAGAAGGAATCAGATGTATGCCAATGAGTCATATTCGCCTTGTCCATCAGAGAGAGACAGAAAAAAAGAAAGACCTCAAAATAAAGGAGAAGATCTAAGAAACATTTTACACCGAAAGAGCATGGCTAATAAAAAGACTGTTAAAGAACTTTAAAACCAGCAGGAATCATTGGACTTCCTTACACAAGATGAGACTAATGGACAATGGACTTATGGACATTTATAAATTTTCAATTTATGATTATTTGATTATGTTATTTGTTATATACTTCTAGCATGTGTTATGTTATTATGTTACTATGTGCTTATGTAATTTATGTAATTATGTGTAATACTTCCCATATTGATAGATTTATGTTTCAAGGTCATGACTGTCCTATGTTCTAAATCAAAAGAAAGGGGGAGATGTTAGGATTACTAGGTGAGAACTCAGGTTGTCTGGACAGTGACAAGGTGAGAATTCAGGTTGTCTGGACAATTACAAGGTGAGAACTCAGGTTGACTTGATAGAAGGAGCAAGCTCATTGGCTGAAGTGGTTCTTCCCAGAAGCCCTTGCATTATCCCACACCCATTCTCTGGGAGGATAAAAGAGACAACATTGGGCCCAGAGAGCAGATTGGACTGGAGAAGGACAAGAGTCAAAGAGGAGAAGACTCTGTACTACATCGGGCTTGACGCAGCTCTCTGCAGGAAGGGAAGTCGGCTCTCTGCAGGAAGGGAAGTCACTTCTCTGGACAAGAGTTAACAGCAACTGCCTGGAGACAACGGTTCACTACAGGAAGAATAATCTGTCTGAGAGATTTGAGTAGACACAGCAGATCTCTTCCCAGAGAGCGATCTGGCAGCTTCTGGAGACAACAGCACGCTACAATTATCCCACGCCCATTCTCTGAGAGGATAAAAGAGAGAACAGTGGGCCTGGAAAGTCAGTCTGCCTGGAGAAGGATAAGAGCTGGAGGAGATTCAGCGCCAGGATTCAAGGAGAGATCCAGAAAGTGGTGAATGGAACAACCTGAGTTCTCACCTAGTAATCCTAACACATGCCTAGTAATGGTTTTAATTTCTTCATCTGAGGAATTTATGACCAGAGGAGAACTAGAGATCATTATTGATCACAAAATAGAAGATTTTGATTACATCAAACTAAAAAGTTTCTGTACAAATAATACTAATGCAAACAAGATTAGAAGGGAAGTAACAAATTGGGAAAATATTTTTAAAAACAAAGGTTCTGACAAAGGTCTCATTTCCAAAATATATAGAGAACTGACCCTAATTTATAAGAAACCGAACCATTCTCCAATTGATAAATGGTCAAAGGATATGAACAGACAATTCTCAGAGGAAGAAATTGAAACTATATCCACTCACATGAAAGAGTGTTCCAAATCACTACTGATCAGAGAAATGCAAATTAAGACCACTCTGAGATACCACTACACACCTGTCAGATTGGCTAAGATGACAGGAACAAATAATGATGAATGTTGGAGGGGATGTGGGGAAACTGGGACACTAATACATTGCTGGTGGAGTTGCGAAAGAATCCAGCCATTCTGGAGAGCAATCTGGAATTATGCCCAAAAAGTTATCAAACTGTGCATACTCTTTGACCCAGCAGCGCTACTACTGGGATTATATCCCAAAGAAATACTAAAGAGCGGAAAGAGACATATATGTGCCAAAATGTTTGTGGCAGCTCTTTTTGTTGTAGCTAGAAACTGGAAGATGAATGGATGTCCATCAGTTGGAGAATGGTTGGGTAAATTGTGGTATATGAAGGTTATGGAATATTATTGCTCTGTAAGAAATGACCAGCAGGAGGAATACAGAGAGGCCTGGAGAGACTTAAATCAACTGATGCTGAGTGAAATGACCAGAACCAGAAGATCACTGTACACTTCAACAACAATACTGTATGAGGATGTATTCTGATGGAAGTGGAAATCTTCAACATAAAGAAGATCCAACTCACTTCCAGTTGATCAATGATGGACAGAGGTAGCTACACCCAGAGAAGAAACACTGGGAAGTGAATGTAAATTGTTAGCACTAATATCTGTCTGCCCAGGTTGCATGTACCTTCGGATTCTAATGTTTATTGTGCAACAAGAAAATGATATTCACACACATGTATTGTACCTAGACTATATTGTAACACATGTAAAATGTATGGGATTCCTGTCATCGGGGGGAGGGAATAGAGGGAGGGGGGGATAATTTGGAAAAATGAATATAAGGGATAATATTATAAAAATATATATATATAATAAAAAATTAAAAAAAAAAAAAAGAAAAACATCCAGCTTTATATGTGAAAAATGAACAGAAGCACTCACTCTGCCTTCCTTTGGAGCTTTGCAAATCATATAACATATTTCTTGAATTTCCAGTATTCTGTTAGATTGAAGTCACTAATAATCCTACATACAGTAGGCTCTTTATATATGTGGAATATAGTAGAATGAATTCAAAAGAAAGAAAAAAAAAACTTTATTTTTATAAACTTTATTTATGCATTTTGTTTTCACACATATTAATTTCATTTCTGAATGTTTCCCTTCACCTTTCCCTACCCAGTGTTCCCTATAACAAAGGATAATTAAACAAAGAAACAAACAAACCAGAAAAAAAAAATTTCTTCATCTGAAAAATGTCTGTTATATCCTTTAACCATTTATCAATTAGAGAATGTCTTGAATTCTTATAAATTTGAGTCAGTTCTCTACATATTTTAGAAATAAGGCCTTTTCCAGAATTCTTGAAAGTAAAAATGTTTTTTCTCAATTTATTGCTTCCCTTCTAACCTTATCTGCATTAGTTTTGTTGGTACAAAAACTTTTTAACTTAATATAATCAAAATTATCTATTAGGCATTAAATAATGGACTCCAATTCTTCTTTGGCCACAGAATCCTTCTTTCTCAATAGATCTGAGAGTTAAACTATCCATTATTCTTCTAATTTGCTTATAATATCACTCTATGTCTAAATCATGAACCCATTTCAACCTTATCTCAGTATATGGTGTTAGGTATGGGGTCAGTACCTAGTTTCTACCATACTAGTTTCCAAATTTCCCAGTAGTTTTTGTCAAATAGTGAGTTCTTATGCCAAAAACTGGGGTCTTTGGGAAACGTTACTTTCTAGCATTATTAAAGTTTCAAAAACTTGAGGTCCGTTGCCAAAACCTTCAAGAACTCACTCAGGATCACAGAAACTGCATGACATGATGAAATGGAATTAGAAGGAGCTTTGGAGATAACATAGGCTAATTCCTTCATTTTATATATAGGGAAACTGAGATCCACACCAGAGAATTAGGGAAAACATCTTAAATCTCTGAGTCCCAGATTCTTCAGCAATCATATATAGTGAACTTTGACATCAAGAGACAAGGGGTGAACTTTGGTTCTGACATTTACTAAGTTTGTTACCATAAGCAAGTTATTTCAATTCCCTAAGCTTGTTTCCTCACCTGTAAAAATATTATAGAGACAATGTGTAATATTTATCTTCACAGAATCATAAGGAACAAATTGCTTTGAGACTTTGAATGTGATACATAATTCTAAGTTTATATCACAACTTGTAGAAGCACCGATAATACTTGATTAATGGAGAACAAAGACTTGAATCCAAATCTTGTGACTTCATCTATTATAGAATAAGGTCTCTAAACATATTTTAGTTCATGAAAATCTCTTAAATATATCCAGCTAAATACTTTTTTAAAAAATTATTATTGAAAACATTGACTTACAACAAAGAAAAAAGGCTGAAGAAAAGCTTTGATTTTCTTTGGATTCCTCTTTTTTCAATCCTAAAATCATTCAATATGCTCCCAAGTCCTATGCATTATTTTGCAAAATTCCCAGAGAAAAATCAATGCAAACTATAAGACATATAGCATATTTTATTACCTCCTATCATTTTAGTTGAAGGAAAAATGTTTACCATTTTAAAGACCATAATAAAATGTATGTGGTTTAATATTTTATATGTTCAGACATAAGATTTCAATGTTATCTTTTTCCCACCAAAGGAGCAATCCATGTACTATAGACTTTTCAATAGAATTACAGACTACAGTTTGTTTTCACACCAAATATGTGCCTCTATTCAAGTTAATGGATAAATTTGCTCATCTCTTTCTTTATTATAAGGCAAAGATAAATAAGTCTTTTTCACTCAATCTGCTGAGATAACTTGTGCCCATGCCGAAAGGTGATCTGTTCTAATCAACTTCGTGAAGTCTGATGGAATTACACTGAACATATCTCATACCTGACACAACTACAGAATGATACAGTTCAGGACAAACATTGGTGACCTGAATAATACATGACAGACAGATGACCGGGTGAGAAAAGTAATTTTTCACCTACTCCACTTGAGTTTCTTTATTAAAGGCTGAGACATATTTGATGGAAAGAAGGCTGCTTTGCCAGCTAAAAGCTGGTGTGGTTTATTAATAGCTCAGCCAGTATTCCCCTGCTGTTTTACTATTTCAAGAGAGTTATTTTGGCAGTAAAATACAATAAATATTTATTCTACATGAAAATGCAACATATAAAAAGCACATCATAAGAATATGTGGCTGCTAGTTATCAAATATCATTATTTAATAGACTTTTATGACCAGAAATACTGAGATTATTGAAAAGAAATATTAAGTTAAAACATTATTTCACATTATTAACATCAGTAATAAAGATGATAATGATACACATACAAATATAACACTATCAATGACAATTCAACTGCTAATATTTATTGCATCTATGGCATATTAGTTCAAAATACACATGACAAAATTATTTCATCAAAATGTATCACTGAAAATTATCTTACTTATGTTTTATAAAAAATTTCATTTTTTAAAAATTTCATTATGCATATGTAAAATTATTGCTCATTTCTACAAATTGAAAGAGTTGAGCTAATAAAATGATTGAACTATACAATATACACAAAGAGATGTCAGTTTGTTACATTAAAGCATAGTGGGTGACACAAGGCAGTCATTAGGCCTTGCTAAAGTTTTATCTTAGTATTAGATGGTAAGTTCAATGAGGACCAAGATCAAATGTTATCTTATTTTGTGTTAGTCACAAGATCTAGAATACTCATTTAATGTATCAAGAGTTCAAACAGCTCTTAATAATATTTTGATGATTTAATGAGTAAACTAAGTATTCCCCTTCTTGGGTTTTGCTTTGAAGTATTTATTTTAATATAAAGCGTGACATATTTGTCATTTATTTTATATGACAATAATGAATATATGGTTTTAGAATGTTTTTCATGAAAAAATATCTTCATCTCACAATATAGTGTACAAATCACAAGAAGTTGATTCAGGAACTTCAGGGGAATGAAAAATAACATATTTTTCTTGAAACTTGATTATAGCCGATTTTTATATCCTGAAAAAAGTACAACCCAACTTGTTATTTTCAAAATTGTCTACAACAGGCTTTACAAGTGAGATGGGGCACCTTGTTTCTCTCAGTGTTCAGCCTTGCAAATGGACAGGGCAAATGGCTGGACTGAGGAGGAAATAGTGAAGGGTGGGGGGTAGAATTGTATGTGACTGATTGCTCTGCCTAAAATGGAATCATTTATGTCAAGAAGCAGCAGATGCAAAGTCCCTTCCACTTTTCCTCCCCAAGGAAGAAAATTAAATGTAACTAACTACTTCAAATTAAAGTTCATTAATAATTAGTTCTACATACCCACTGACTGTATATACATTTATTCTCTAGAGTGTCTACAATTTGTGAGAAACCATATTAAATGTATAAGGAAAACACAAATAAGACAAAATATCTCCCTTGAGGAACATATAGTATAGTAGCAGAAAATAAGGTATATGCATACATGTGAATATATATATATGCATACATGTGTGTATATATGTATGTATATGCATGCACTGAGTATGTATCCACCTATATTACTATATGTGTATGTATATACACATATATATATATATATTGAAGAAAAAGATAGTATATATTTATATGTATATATACATATACATATATATGACAATATTCAATGTGTGTAAACATATATACATACACCTACATATACAAATAACCACACATAGCTTATCTGCATATACCTAAATATACACCTACTTATGTCAACTTCTGGATTTTATTGGTTCCACCAAGTTCAAATCCAAAGATTGAATTGCTGTCAAATAAGTCCTCATATCTACTCCTGTTGGGCTGAGGTCCAAAAGAGTTTATTCTTTGAAGCACTAATGCTGCATTGACTACAAATCCAGATTCTAAAATACCAGAGATTAGTCTGCCAAGTATTCAAAGTTAGAAGAGATCATGGATTCATAAATAAAATCAAAGTAAAAGAACATTATAAAAAATCTATAATACAAATTCATTGTTATGGACAGATTTTCCTTTTGTCTTTTTCTTTCCAAAATTACTATGATATCATGAATTTAGTAAGTGCTTATGTTATTATTGAATTGTCTCTAGTTAAATCTCATATTTTTAAATATGAAAATAATGGTTATCACTTAGCATATTACAAAGTTTACAAGCAAATCCAGGTCCTAGAATTCCTGACCTAGTAATCATGTATTTTTCCAAAAGTACATGTGATGAGTATTAATTGGTTACTCCTTGCTGAAGGATACAATGATAAATACTTGCCAAACTTACATAGATAATAAAAAAGTCTGTCTTCTCAAGGTATATATGTGGGACATGAAGAAGAGCCTTTCAAAACTTGTCAGAACTGAAGACAGTAAGCCACATACATATTAATGAAAGGAATTAAGGATATTTGGCCAGAAAAAGAAAAGACTTGGCTGTAGCATAGTAACTATTTTATAGATGATTCAAAGGAATGCCACATGGAAGAGAGATTAGAGTTATTCTGCATTTATTAAGAGCATATTAGAAGTAAAAGGCATATTTATAGGAAAATTTTTTGAAGAAATAAAGTTGCCCCAAATTAAAAAGAAATGATTCAGTTGAGACTGGATATTTTCAGGCAGTGACTATATAACTACCTGCCATGTAAATCAGAAGAGAAAATCTTATTTCAGTATATGTTGGATTAGATGATTCCCTGAAGTGTCTTCTAACTCTGAGGTTCAATATTTCTGTGATGGTTTAAACATGTGTCTGTGTACTGGAGAAATAGTAAATCTTAATCTGATAAGTCCAGATCTTTATATTTTATTCCATTTTACAGGTTGCCACAGGAAGAACTGAATTCAAATTCTACTTTTTTATACTTCCTAACTTTGTGTTCCTAGGCAAATCACTTATCCACTATCTCAGTTTCCTCAATTGTAAAGGGGGAAAGATCTTGCCTCCTACAAGTCTTATGAGAACCAAATGAGATGTTTGTAAAGTTCTTAGTACAATGCCATACAGTAGATGCTTAATAAATGCTTATTATCTTCCCTTTATTTTGGAGAAAAAAGTTATGTGATTATTGGGTCTCCCAAAATGTTGAGAAGAAATAAAGCAAAAGATTAAAAAAATCAAACCAGGAATATGGAGAAAAGGAAAAAAATGGAAGGAAAATAAAGAGCCTAGAAGAAAAAGTAGAGAAGTAGTCAGATAGATGATGCCCTGAAAAAATTGAAATGCAGCAAGCAAAATTCAGTAATTCAACAAAACAACAACGACAATGCATTAACACTGGAACCAAAAAAAGAAAGAAAAAAAAAAGACAGAAAAAAGAAATGTTTTTATTGTAAAATTTTGGTATTTAGTACATAAAAATGAAATGGAAAATAGTTATCTACATAGAATGTAAATGTTGTTACTATATTTGTAAGAAGCAATGGAATCTTGTACTTATAAATTTTATTTTCAGGAATTAGAGAGATGATGGGGAAAGTTTCATTGCCTGTCATTTAGAAAAGTTAATGAGAATGGTAAAGGAGAGAATTTTTGAGAGAGAAAATGAGACAGCAAGAAGAGAAAGATAAGGAAGAGAATAAGCATTTATATACCATTTACTATGCTTCAGGAACCATGCTAATTTGTTTTCATTTCACAAATACTGTTTTATTTGATAGTAACAAAAATCTTTCAAAATATGGTCATTTTTTTTCAAAATGCATCACATATTTTAATTAAATGCTATAAAAACAAAGATTGTTAAAAATTCTTTAAGATAGTATAATCTATATAAAACCAATAGTTAACATTATATGTAATAAAGAAATATTATAGGTCCTTCATTAGGACATCATCATCAGAGGACAAAATGATGTCATTTTTTTTTCCTTTTACTGAGGCAATAGGAGTTAAGTGACGCGCAGAGTCACACAGCTAGAAAGTGTTAAGTGTCTAAAGTCATATTTGAACTCAGGTCCTCTTAGCTTTAGGGCTGGTGCTCTATTCACCTAGCTGCCCCAATGATGTCATTTTTCACAACTATTATTTGTCACAGTTTTAGTTATACTTGTTAACAATAATAATTAAATATATTGAAGGAATAAGTATAATGAAAGGAGGGGCAAAAGCATAATTTTACACATCATATTCTAGTTTAATCAGAACCCATAGACCCAAATAAAAAAAGAAAATGAATAATTTTTGTGAATTAGAAGTATATAAAAATAAACCCATATATTTAATAAGCATATCTGTATTTGGCTAACAGAACTAGCTTGAAGGATTAGAAAAAAAAATCAATTGAAAATAAAAATAACTATAGAATGAGTAAAATATCTGGGATTCACTTACCAAAACAGAAAAGGCAATTATATGAATACAATTTTAGAATATACATTATAAAAATGAAAGAAGACAAATAATTAGCTAACTTTAAATTTTTATGGTAGGACAAAGCTAATATAATAAAATGACTATACTACCTCAATTAGTTTACAGATTCTGTTCTGTACATAATGAATTCCCAAACACTTCCTTAATAGAACTAGACAAAATAATAATAAAATTCATCTCACAGAACAAAAGATTAAAAAACTTCTCAGGGAAAATAATGAAAAAAGGGGAGAAATGGTGAAGCAGCTAACAGTAACTGATCTTTAATTATAGGACAAGGAAGTTATTAAAATTATTTGATCATGATTAAAAATACAAAATGTGACCAATGAAACAATTTAGGTACTTAAGTCCCAGAAGAAATTCAATGAAGTAGCTTTATGTTTTACAAGGACAATGGCATGAACTACTAACATCAAGATTCACTTTTCAAAACAAATGCTAAGAAAAAAATTTTTTTTAAAGCAATCAGGCCCTAATTAGGTTTAGATCAATAACTTACATCATGATCATCAGTAAATTTCACATGGATGCCTGGTCTTCCAGACACCTCCCCTTTTTTGGCAATGATTTGCGAATGCTTTCTCTTTTCCTTCTCTAGCTTATTTTACAAATGAAACAACTGCCACAAACAGGTTAAAGTTACTTGCCCAGAGTCAGTAGGCAAGATTTGAACTCAGATATTCCTGACTCCAAGCCAAGCACTCTATCTCCTCTGCTATCTAGATGCCCTTACAAATGGTTACATGTGTTAAATATAAAATCTTTTATCACAAACAAATTAAAGAGAAACACAATTCACAAAATTTCTTTCTTGAATGAACAAAAAATAATCATAAAGACAAAATGGATAATTTTGCAAATAAATGTTTCAAATCATAATTGTACCTCATTTTCAAACTCATTAGATTGTCAGAGATGACAGAAATTAGAAAATAAAGTTGTGTAAGAAAATACGCATCAAATTTCCCTTTTGGTAGAGCTACAAATTGGTCTAAGGATTCTGAAAAGCAATTTAGAACTATATCCCCAAAGTCTTTAATTTTAACAAGTTCTCTGAAAAAGTAATTTCACTACTAGATCTGAACCTTAAAGATGTAAAAGAGAAATGAAAAAAAATGTACAAAAAAACTTTCTAAAATGATTTTGGTTGTTGCAAAGAACTGGAAAGAAATTGAATATCTCTGAATTAAGGGATAATTGAACAAATTAATGGCATATTAAAGGCAGCTGGGGAGTATAGGGGTTAGAACTGTGCCATAGAGTTAGCAAGAGCTGAGCTTAAATCTGACTTCCAACAATTAATAGGCATATCACACTATACAAATAATTTAATCTCTCTCTGCCTCAGTTCCTTAATTGTAAAATGGGAGAGAAACATATTTATTTCACAAGATTGTTGTGAGGATCAAATCAGACAAAATATGTAGCACCTGACATATAATAGATGGTTGATAAATGCTGATTCATTCCCTTTCCCATATAAATAAGTAATGGAATATTATTTTGTAAAAGATTAAATTGAGATTGATTCAAAGATTTCTGTAAAGACTTGTCTTGACTGATGCAGATTAAGGTGAGCAAAACCAAGGAAATAACATACAATGATTGCAATAAAGTAAAGGAAAATAATTGAAAAACTTGAGAACTGTGATTAATGCAATGACCAATCACCACTCTGATATGCTAATAAATAAATTATCTTAACATCTTTTGGTAGAGAGATAATATATTAGAAACAGAACATGAGATATATTTTTAAAAAATGGCAATATGCATTTGGTTTGCTTGCCTGTATTTAGCTTTTAAAAGGGAAGGATTTCTTTTTTATTTAATTAGAAAATGGATAGGATAGGGAAATTAGGAAGAAAATGAATGGGTATAAAATGATAATTAAAAATAAAAGATAAAAGAATGTCCAAAATATTACAAAATAAATAAGAGAAAAAATCTATATAGGGACACAGAAAGGCATACTGTAATGAAATGCAATATATACTTTATTTTTTTTTAAAGTAGTATATGATAGTTTTATAGTTAATTAAAAACTTTTTTTGATCTTTGTATAAATAAAGTTTCATATTTGTTGATGTTTAATTTTATAATTTAAAAAAACAATTAGCAGGAAGTTGTGATTTATTTTTCATTTGCATATTTTGCATGTATGATGAAAATTAAATATGTATTCCACAAGTTTTTAAATCTACCAAGCTATTTTATTTTATTTTATTTTATTTTTTGCAATGAGCACATTCAGTCATGTCCCTTAGAATTTTGGAGTTTCCTGAGCATATCTTAATCCCATTTGAAGTAAATAGATCCATCCTATATTTCAAAGTGATAAATTTAATGTTATAAAAAATACACACAATGAACAAAAAGAGGCTCCTTTCTGTGGTTTTCACTTTTTTTTTTGTTTCCTAAAATGTTAGATAGGTTGATTATAAACAATGTATGGAATATAACGAAGTCATGGAGGGAAATGTACACATCTATTAACTTTTTGTTCATATTAGAAACATGAAAATATAAGATATATAAGTTACTTGAAAGGCATACTAAATCAGATTCACGACCATCCCCCACCCCCCTAAAAAATCATCTATTATTAAAAAAAAAAAAAAAAAAGACTTCCAGGAACCAACATGTTAGAGTAAACAGTAAATCTCCATATCTCTCTCATATTTACCTCCAAATAATAATAAAATAATGCCCCACATAAATCCTGCAAGAGCAGAACCATCAAAAAGACAAGATGAAACAAACTTTTAGCTCTAGGAACTTTACAGCCACTAGCAGAGCCAGTTAACATATTGAGCCCAATTCCTTTCCTCAGGACCAGACTTGAGAGTTCCCTATTGGCCTCAAGGCAACATTAGTGCATGGTCAGGTAAACCAGCAGTTTACCTTCTCTCCTGGAACTAGAGCTCAAATTTAAAAGAAAACAAAAAAGGAAAAAAAAAAAAGGAAGGGGGGGGATGGAATTTAAATTCAGATCTGAAGCATACTGCATACTTTTTTTTCCATTTGCTTTATTCTTTTTTATGTTTATTTTTTTTCCTTTTGATCTGTTTCTTCTTTCATAACTGTGTCTAATATGGAAATACATTTTGCATGATAACATATACCTAGCCTATATCAAATTGCTTATCATTTTAGGGAGAAGAGAAGGAAGTGAGGAATGGAAAAATGGAATTCTAAATCTTGTAAAAATGAATACTAGAAATTTTCTTGACATATAATTGGGGAAATAAAATATTACTAAGAATAAAGACTTGCAATCACTTCACTTCAGACATCACTAAAACATAAATTAATGCACTTATTTAATTTTTTTTTCCTTTAGAAGTTTAGACTTTTAATCAAGTCTAGTTATTAATTTTCACAATGCTTTATCAAAGTGATGAAGAAATGGAATCTCACTATTTTTTGCATAACTAAGATGACTCTATACCTAGAGAATATTTTACACCCATGGTAGTGCCTTTATATTGTTCTAATTTTGTCCTTTAATCCAATCTTTGAATGCTAAAGCTTTTAGAGATTTATCCAATAAATATTTGTGGTTCATATTTTTGCTGTTTGTGATGATTACATTCAGTATGTGACCTCCTTAAAATGTATGAATTAATAACTATTTTCATTACATTTTCATGTCATAAATTATACAAAAATATAATAAACTTCATTTATATAATATTTCTATATATTTTATTAATATACAATCTCTTGTACTGGATTTAATGTATTATGTTAAATAATGAAACTTAGAAATATCAATAACAATTAATTAAAATAGAAATGGTCAGCTATTTGTTGGTGACTTTCCATTTTCTTATTTAAATGAGACTCATCTGCTGCTCATAGAATAAGGCAACATTTCCCTTTTTGGGCCAGATTTATAGCATATCAGCCAAGACACAAAAAATTAGTCATTTGGAAACTCATGTGAATACAATACTTTATGCTTTTATGTTCTTTTGATTGGCAGTATACCAAGGATAGAATAACAAATAGCATACCCTGAGGAAGTCACATTAAATACATTTAAGGTTGGTAGAATGACTAATATTATATAAGTAAAATAATAATCTATTGTCCTTATATTTGTGAGATATAAGGTACTGTAAGGATGCGGTTCCTGCAAAACAAGAGAAGGGAATTGTAAGGGAGCTTTAAATGGGCGGCATCTCAGTGCAATGGGAGATTGAGTGCCCCAAGAAGTATTCTCTGTGGATATTAGGACTTCCCTGTGGGTGGGATCTTGGCCACATTGAGATAGCTTTGTAATGGGTGACTCTCTCGCCAATTGGCTGTGTGTGTGACCTCACAGGCCCTTTATAAGCCCACTGCAGACAGCAGTCACTCTCTTTAACCTGGCTCCTTAGCCTTGGTGGTCAAGCTGAGATGGATAGCTGAAAGAGGTAAGGATTTTGGTAGTGAACACGTGGGTCTTCTGACCAGGTGTTCACTAGGGAATCAAATCAACAAGTCAGGGCATCAAGTCAGGGCATTATCTTAATACGTATAATAAAGGCCTTTAAGATTACATGTGGCTGTTCTTGAGTGCACTACTGGTTATTAAACTATAGATTCCAGAGATCGTGGCCAGAGACCTTTGAAGGCCTCAGAGGAGGCGAGCCGGGTAGAGTTGACACTGCAAAAGTCAGTGGTCAAAGGTACTTTGTTGGGCCTAGTACAGACTAGTAATTGTAACTGCCAGTAAGGCATGTTACAAGACACAAAGCTTTTTAAAAATTATTTCTATATTTTCTCAACATAATTTTGAAGGATATTAGATATCATATTAGTTTTCCTCATAAATGATCAAAGAAAAGCATAGTAATCTGTTTTAGCTCAAGAAACTGAGTCATAATGAATCAGAATATTTTCAAATCATAAATTCATCCATAATAAAATTAAGAAGCTAGTTTCCTCTCCTAAAGGTCAGTGCCTGCCAGCCCATATGATCTTGTTTACTAAACTAACTATGATTTTCATTTTAATCTCCACCTCAAAGTAGTGTGCTTGTGAGGAATGAATTAACGAAAATTTCAAGACCTAAATCCATAGACACAAAAGTTTTAAGTGTTTCAAAGCCATTCCTGATGATTTCTCATGTGGATATAATAAGAACTAATAAATTAATATATATCTCTTAAGCCTAATAATGTGAAAGCTTTTTGAGTGTACATGTTTTGTTATAAAATGCATAGTGTTGTCTATATTAACACTTGTGTCCTCATCTAATTTTCAAGAATTATTACTTTAGTACTGCCCCATGGCTTGCTTATTTATATTCAATCAATCAATTAAAATAAATACTAAGTACTTATTTTTGCTAAGTATTATGTTTAGGGGAGGAAGAAAAGCAAAAGGGGGAAAAAGCAAAAATCTCTGCTGCCAAGAAGTACATTTTAATCACAGAGATGTGTAGATTAATAACTAGGTAAATATGACATATGTCCAGAGTAGATTCAATTTAATCTCAAAGGGAAAGACACTAGTGAAAGGGGAGGGTGTATAAGGCATGATCTCCTGAAGAAAATAGTAATAGCACAGTCTTTCCTTCAGCTGAAAAACATGCATGAGATCCTGAAATATTGAATTGATTTCTAAGGAAGATCATTAATAAAGGACATATGTTTTCTTTCACATCCTATCACAATCTGTTTATAAAGAAAGAAGTTGTAAAGAAGGTACTCATTTTCTACTGCTACAATGACAATGATACACACAAATATATTAAATCCTTAATTATTATCTTAATATTGTGCTTTTGAGAACTTTTAAAAAGTCTCATAATAAAAAAAATATTGTTCAGAAGAAAGAACTCTGGCTTAGGAGTCAGAAAACTTGGACCAATTTCTTACCTGCTCTATGTCTTAATCCCCATATCTATAAATGAGGACATTAGACACTGATTTCAGTTCTAACTCTGTGATTTTTTTTTTCACTTTGTATTTTATTTTATTTTTCCATGTATAATTTTATTTTACTGAGTAAATTTATTTATTTTTAAAACACATTATTTTATGAATCATGCTGTGAGAGAAAAAAGAAGTGAACACAAGATGTGTTGACTTACATTCTTCTTAATTCTTTTTCTGGATGCAGATGGCATTTCCTGTCCAAAATCCATTGCGATTGCTTTGGATCACTTAACCACTGAGAAGAACCAAGTCTTCCATAGTTGATAATTACATATTCTTGCTGTTATTTCGAACAATGTATTCCTGATTCTGTTTCACTCAGCATCAGTTCATGTAAATCTTTTCCAGGCCTTTCTAAAATCAGCTTGTTTATCGTTTTTAATAGAACATTTTTCATTTTTAATACCTTTGTTTGCCACAAGGTAATGAAATATTATTGTTCCAAACCATTCCAAAATTGATGGGCATCCAATCCTTTTTTCTAATTTGTTGCTACCACAAAAGGAGCTGCTACAAATATTTTGCATATGTGAAAATCCTTTATAATTTCCTTGGGATACAGACCCAGTAGCGGCACAGCTGAATCAAAGGATATGTACATCTTAATAGCCATTTGGGCATAGTTCCAAATTGCTCTTCAGAATGGTTGGATATTTTCCCATCTCTACCAACACTGCATTAGTGTCCCAGTTTTCCCACATTCTATCCAATATTTATCATTATCTTAGTTACTCTGAGAAGGGCATGGTGGTACCTCAGAGTTATTTTAATTTGCATGTCTCTAATCAATAATGATTTAGAGTATTTTTATATACCCATAGATGGCTTTAATTTCATTTTCTGAAAATTATCTGTTTATATAAATTGACCATTTATCAAATGTTCTTTAATTCTTCTTTAGTCATACATTTATCCCTTCCCCAAAGATTTTATAGATAACTGATTCCTTGTTCTGTATGATTCTTTTGAATTTATTTATCTTGGTCTTAATCCATCATATATTCTGAGAAGACATTACTTTTTATATTGAACAAAATAAAGGTAATACTCTTTCACAATAACTAAATTCCAAGTTATGTTTAGAATTTCTTAAACAACAGTAACTTAAATTCACTCTATTTGAGTGTCCATAAATTTTTTTAAAGGATTCACAATAGCTATCTACAAATACTTGCTTTACTATGTAGATTAGCAAGAAGGAAGAAAGTTCATTGCATAAAGGCTGAAGATTTTAGTAAATTATATTGGAAAAAAACTCCCTAATAACAACTGTTCAAAAGATGAATGTCTATCTTGGAGTAAATGTGGAATCTATTTCTTAATGTCTTCAACTGATGTTTGGATAACCGTTCTTCAAACATGTTGTGGTAGACTTTCAATGACATATGGATGGGACAAAATCAGAAGTGTTTTCCAAGTCTTCTATATTTGAAAGATACCAAAGATTGCTCTAATTTGCTAGATAATTTGTGTTATAATTAAAAGCACTGACCTAGGAATGAGTAGATCTGATATTTTAGTTTAATTTAGCCCTTAATAGGTAAGCAATTTAATGTTATATGTAGAGAGTCAGACTAGAAGTTATAAGGACCTGGATTCAAATCTTGATTTCCATATACACTTGCTTTGTGAAACTTGGAAGATAACTTAAATTATGAGTATTTTATTCTACTATTTCAAATTATAAATGTTATAAATGATGTAGAACTGCATTTCTATTCCCAAGATTTCCTTTACCTGTCATTCCCTATGCCAAAACAAAATTTCAAGTCCAGCTTTTTTCCCATTTAGTATGGTATAAATGTCAATATTTCTATGATTTCCTTTCTTTATTTTTTTATATAAAATTAGAGTAGGTCACAATCAAATATAAAATTTAATGACTATCTAACAATAGTATATTCACTGAATCTTTGGAGAAATCTTCATTTTCAACACTGATCACAATGTATAGCATTATGGATATTTAATAAAATTAGTTTTACAGATCACTGCTTTTTGGCCATATCTCAGTACAGAATGTGGGTGAAAGTATTAAAAATTCTATCGCATAAAGGATTCTGTGAGGTAAGAGCTTGTGCTTTATTCCTTAAAACTGGACTTGGCTTATTCCAGGTATTTGATTTCAGACACCTTTTAGACCTCTTCAGGAAGATCCCAAAAAGCCAGTTCAGAGTTTTCTGAGAATATGCATCAGATCCAGAAGAATAATAAAAATAGTAATAACAATGATGATAAGGGGGAAGAAGATGGTAAGCTTTTATAGGTAATGTTAACCACTTTACATATAATATTTCATTCTCAAGATAAAAGAAATTAGGTTCTTTTTTTTGCTGTACTTCTAGGATTAGATCAGCAAACTTCTTAAAGACAGAGACTATGGTTTTGTTTTTGTTTATATTAATATAGCACAGTTCTGCCCACATAATACCTGTTTAATGAATTCTTATTAACTGCCTGAGTGTCTGGTACTAGAAATTAAGGGAGCTATAAAAATTAGACCTTATCAGGGCCTCTTCCCACTATGGCACTTCATCATCAAGGTCTGATTAATTATAGAGAGTACTTAGAGATGGAAAGGATTTGAAAGGTCATTTAGTCCAACTCTCTCATTTTATAGATAAAACAGTTCCATATGAAAATAACTAGTTGAAATAGAATCTTCAACATTCATTGCATCCCTATATGGGCAGATCAATAATTGGGAGTGAGGTATACATTCCCATTTTGGAAACAAAAGATGCAAATTTCAAATAATTCATTAATAGAAAATGCTGTGGAGTAGGGGAAAAGACTTCATTTACACAGGAAATTTTCAAATAAGGAAACTCCCTCTATCAATGGAGATCAGCACATTTTCTGAAAACTGAGAGTTTTAGGTACCTAGTATGCTAAGAAATTAAAAGAGTTGTCTAGGTCACCAAACAATGAGATGAGAAAGGTTGGCCATGAAACAAAATCTTCTTGACTCCAATTACAGATCCTATACCCACAATATGCACTGTCTCTCAGAGAAAGAAACTCACTTAAATGCACTTTCCCCCTCATTCTCTTCCTTGTTTATTCTTTCCTTCCTTTCCATTTCTTACCAACACTTTTTAAATGACTGCCAAATTCTGATTTTCTTTATTCCAGATTAGAAGACTACATGGTAAATTTTGTGAATTAATCTATTCATAGCTACTATTAGTCTATTCATAGCTACTATTCACAATCATACCTCACAATCACAAAAATCCTAGAAGATAATTTTATGTAATATTTAATTTCTAGAAGTAAAGTTGTAAGACTAAATGTTTATCAAAAGTCACAAAATAAGAAAGCTCAATGCCATTTTAATGACAAATTAAAATAATTGTCACAAATGTCAGAATATGTTAAATTTAACATATGATTTGAAAATATCTTTAGTTTTTATTATTGTATATCCAGATTTTTTTTTTGTTAATTTCATCAGTGAGTGAACAAGCAATCAATTACCAAGCATTTTATTAAAGATCTACCAGACAGAGACAGACAGTATGCAAAATACTATGGATGTGAAGACAAAGTTAAAACAGCCTTTTATATGGAGATTATAAATATCAGAAAATAAGAGGTTAAAGTGAGTAAGACAAATCAGTTATGAGGGACATCCCATAAGGAAATTCACTTTAACAAAACAGGTTAGCAAGCTTTCTGTAATTTATAATTCTAGAGGCTTTTAAGGCACACTGAGAGATTAAGTGAGTTGATCAGTCATACAAGAGCTATGTTTCCAAAGCAGAACCTTGAGCTCAGGACTTCTGATATTGAGGCTAGCGCTGTATAGATTATTCCATGTAGCCTCACAAATAAAATATATGGAAGATCAAATGAATAATTTGATTTGAAAATAAATAGTTTACAGACATCATTTCTTTAAACTTTGCAAATACTCAATGTGTACTTTACAATAAGTAAAGAGTAAAATAAATTTTAATGGGTAAATGGGTTGTATGATGCTATATTTATGTTAGGCTATCTATGAAATAAAAAAATGTGATTAATTCATGTCTCCTAGAAAAATCTGAAGAGAAACTACGTTTATTTGTGATTGAAGACAAATGTATTTTATTAGAGATGGTTTGACAGCACTATAATTGTATTTAAATTCACATTCTGGAGGTGAGTATTTTCTTGGTGCTTGACTTGCCACTTCTAGAGGGCTAATTAATGATCAATGTGCTTTGCTTAAGGGGAAAAGAAGAATACTTTTTACTTTACTACAGGGCTATAACTTTTGCTATTTTCTGTTTAAACAGCTCTGTAGGTAACCAGTCTCATAAACTGTTGCTATAAACCAAAGTAATTAAGAATCCTTATTGTAAACCTATTTTCCACCCATCTTCAATCTTTCCATGGGAGTCAAGAGTTGTGGGAAGTATATTGATGGAATAAAATTTTATTTAAAATAATTTAAGAAAGGAAAAGACAAAGCTAAATTCTATGACCTAGCAGAAAAGAAAAGAGTATATTGAAGTTTTGGATTCATAAACATATTGCAATAGATATCCATGATTTTTCTTATTACTTGGGGTTGCTGGGATTTGTCACAGTCTTATGGAAATACAATTATTTGAAAAGATCACATCTATATATACTAAATTCAGAATTCAGTATTTTGAAGAATAAAACTAGCTGAAGCATTATTCTGAGGTAACTTAGCTAGACACCAAGGCATTAAAAAGTGGAGAAACAGAACCTGGGAGAAAGAAAGAGATTGATTATTCCCATAGTATTTATTTGAATGAAAAAGGATGTATGGTAATTAAGTAGTAAAAAGAAAAGTCTACAGAGATAGTTTGAATAGAACATTATCTCCAAAGTAAAGTAAAGTAAGTGGGAGTGAGTGAAAAACATTGAATTTATAGTCAGAGAACTTAAATTAAAATCTCATCTCTACTATAGTAACTTTGGAAAACTCACTTGACCTTTGTGGGCCCGTTTCCTCCTCAGTAATATGAAGTGGTTGAACTCATTAACTTCTAATTCCATCTCTTAATCCATATTTCTATAAACTTACAAATTATAGTACCAATGGGGGTGAACTCAAACTCTCCTCTGACACAGACCCACTCTTCAGGGCAGTTAAGTGGTCTCATTCAGTTGGAGATCTTGCCAGAGATATGGTCATACCCTCTCCTGAATTGCAGATTAGCCCAGGACCACTCCCAGTAACTTGAACTCCCAGTTATTGAGTGACTTGAAACTCCAAGATAAGTACTCTCTTTTCAACTGGAAATCTAGGTGGGGGGGCATTGACAACATTGAAGAAATCTCATTCAATGAAAGTGCTGGCCTCAGACTGCTATAAAAGACAACTCTGAACCCCGAATCTTTGCAGAAGTCTGAAGCAGGATTATGCTTTGCCAAGCAAGGAACCTCTCTTCTTGGCACAGCTGCTCACTGGGACTCTTGCCTGCTGTGAAGATACCCTCTACTCAGTGATAACTTTTGTTTAATAACAAAGGTTATCTGACAGGATCTTGCCACTGAGTAGTTTTCCTAGCAAAGCTGGCTTCTCAGTGTCAATAAAATTTCCTTTTGCCTCAGACTATTGGGTTTGCAACTTCTTTCACATTGGACTTGCATTGACCAGAGGGGAGTCTCCACACCAATTCTCACACCACTAGCACTTCATCAATACTACAAATAAGAAGGCTTTGGAGGCATTTTTTGGATCATCTATGTGGGATTTATGGAACAAGATTGACAAATTTCATGGAATTTGTTCATAGAAATAAAATCAGCAAAACGTATTTCATATTCCCTAAAATCATAAAACAATTTCAAAAAGTTTCTCTTTACTAAGTAATTCTTTTCTTTTTCTTGATATATGTCAGAGCATGTTTATTAAGAAAAGTAAAGATACTTTATTTGTATAAATATCTAAAGATGAAAAATAATTATATTATATTCTTTAACTTGGTGAAGCAAAATCCAGATTAGTGACCTTAAATTTCTAAAAAAAGCTATGCTATTCTTAGCATGCAGAGAAAATATTTTCCATGCAAACATATAATATTTATTTATTTGGTTGGTGGGTTATTTATTTCTTTTTATTTTTATCAGTTACACATAAAGTTTTGTTTGTGCATGTATATTAATTTTAAAATATTTCCTTTTGAATTATTTTGGGAGAGAAATATCAGAACAAAAGGGGAAAATGATAAGATAAAAATAAAGCAGAAGAAACAGAAAAAACAAGGAAACATAGCATGTGTTGATTTATATTCATTCTCCATTGTCTCTCTTGATCCAGATGACATTTTCCATCCAAAGTTTATTGAGATTGCCTTCCATCACTGAAGTATTAAGAAGAAACAAGTCTACTGTAGCAGATCATTTCACAATAATGCCATTACTGTGTACAATGTATTCCTGGTTTTGCTTGTTTCTGTCAGTATGAATTCATGTAAATTTCTCCAGGTCTTTCTAAAATCAAACTATTCATAATTTTTTTTTTTTTGTAAAACCAAAGTATTCCATTACTTTCATATACCATGACTATTTTACTGACCTAGAAAAAATAACAACAAAATTCATCCAGAAGAACAAAAGGTCAAGAATTTCAAGGGAACTAATGAAAAGAAAAATGGAAAGTGGTCTAGCTGTACCAAATCTAAAACTAAATTTGATTATATTAAGTTAAAAAGTTTTTGTATAAACAAAATTAATGCAGACAAAATTAGAAGGAAAGCAATAAACTGGGAAAATATTTTTAAAAGCAAAGGTTCTGACAAAGGTCTCATTTCCAAAATATATAGAGAACTGACTCAAATTTATAAGAAATTAAGCCTCTCTCCAATTGATAAATGTTCAAAAGATAAAGAAATTGGAACTATTTTCACTCATATGAAAGGGTGCTCCAAATCACTATTGATCAGAGAATTGAGAATTAAGACAACTCTGAGATACCACTGCACACCACTCAGATTGGCTAAGATGATAGGAAAAGATAGTGACAAATGTTGGATTGAATGTGGGAAAACTGGGACATTGATGCTTTGTTAGTGGAACTATGAACGAATCCAGCCATTCTGGAGAGCAATTTGGAACTATGCTCAAAACATTATCAAACTGTGCATGCCCTTTGATTCAGCAATGTTTCTACTGGTCTTATATCCCAAAGAGATATTAAAGAAGGGAAAGGAACCAAAATGTGCAAAAATGTTTGTGACAGCCCTTTTTGTAGTGGCTAGAAACTGGAAACTGAATGGAGGCACATCAGTTAGAGAATGGCTGAATAAGTTATGGTATGTGAATATTATAGAATGTTATTGTTTTATAAGAAATAATCAGGAAGGTGATTTCAGAGAGATCTGAAAAGACATACATGAACTGATACTAAGTGAAATGAGCAGAAACAGGAGATCATTGTACACAGCAACAAGAAAACTATATAATGATCAATTCTGATGGATGGGGCTCTCTTCAATAATGAATTGATCAGACCAGTATCAATTCTTAAGTAATGAAGAGAACCATCTAAACCCAGGAAGAGAATTATGGAAATTGAGTATGGCCAACAACATAGCATTTCCACTCTTTCTGTTGTTGTTTGCTTGCATTTTTGTTTTCCTTCTCAGGTTTGTTTTGTTGTTTTTCTTTATAGATGCAATTTTTCTTGCATCTTTAATGTGTGTTTGGATACCTGCAATCTAGGGGAAGTAGTGGGGGAAAGAATGGGAAAATTTGGAACAGAAGGTTTTGCAAGGGTCAGCATTGAAAAATTGCCCATGCATATGTTTTGTAAATATAAAAACTATAAAATAAAATCAGTTCATTCCAAATATTATTCCTAGATGCAATATTGTAATGCTTTGCATAAGAAATCCACATCTCATCTACTTGTGGTGGTGTAGCTAGCAGGAAAAAAAAATCTCCCTAAGTTATAGATTACATGTATTATACATCAAAAAGAAAATTAAGTCAGTATTTGAAGTTTCTATTTTATATAACAATATTATTTTTAAAATCTTTCCTTAAGACATAATTAAAGTTAAAAATTCTGGGAACTGGTAAAGTGTCCCTAAAACATAGGTCCTGATAACATATTATTAGTAGTTAGGCTTTTGGAGTTTGATAATGAAATCCAAGAACAAAATGTCTCCTATTTGAACAATAAATCAACATTCAGTTACCTGACTCGCACAGACTATTTGTGCCAAGTTTATTTATAAAGAGAGATTTTATGATACTTCATGTTCTTCCTTTTCTTATGCCCAAAACTCTGATTTTGTATTGTGAAAATATACAGGTGAAGTATAGGTTTCTACTTTGCCTAAAACTGATGGGAGTGAAAATAGAGTCCATACAAATAAAAATTACAGTAGCTTAACTTTTTTTTTTTTTTTTTTTGTGAAAAGAGATTTAACTGTGATACCATAAATCACTCCAAGTCATGCAGAAAATGTTTTGTTTCATTTTGTTTGTTTTTTGGATTGGGAGTTTGCTTTGTTTTTAAATTAATAGCATTCAGCTTCATCTCTAAGCCTAGTAAAACTGATACACAAAAGTAAATCATCAATAAAAACAACAAGAAGAATATTACCTTAAGAACTAAAAATTGTTGAAGGCAAAATAGTTCAAATGATTCCTAATGCCTTTCAGGCACATCTGAATCAAATAAGGTAATTATTCTTTAAAATGCTTACACAAAGTCTGATTTGCATGCTAGTAATTGCTATGCCTTGTGGCATGGAGCAATTGACACAGCAATGATTTTAATTATTGTAATTTCATCAGTATAAATACTTCAAAGTTATGCAAATAGTATCTCATAATCCACATAGACAGTTCAGAGTATTTGATTTACTAGTCTTGTAAGTCTCTTTGTCTATGCAGTTTACTCTCAGATGTGACTATGCATCACAATTGAAGCCTTTCATTCACATCAAAGCCTTAAATCATAACAAGATGAGCTAATTTCACAAAGACTGACACTTCAAACATTAACTTGCAAATACAATTATAAGATGAAGTATATATATATATATATATATATATATATATATATATATATATATATATATATATATATACATATATATGGACTTTTCTTGGATATCATCAGGCATGGATGCCTATATCTAATCATATGTAATGAATTCTGTGACACCAGTGAGAAGAAATGCAGCCTGGGCAAGTCCTTTTCAGCAAACAAGAGCAGAAAACTCCTCCCTTGTACATAATTAATTAAAATGCTCACAAAGTAGAATGCTGGTCATTATGTAATCAATGATAATCAACCCAGTGTTTATTGCTCTGATTCTTACTAGCAATGGTTTGAAGGTCATACTTCACTCTTGGCAACCCATTACTAACTGCTGGATTGTGGTCTCTTCATTTTAAGAGTGGAAGACCTCATGATTTCATGCACTAATATTCTATGTTACTTTGCCTTCTGAGAGGTAAAGCCTTATTATTTCTTTTGTTCCAAGGGTTAAGCCTAGGAATTTTCTTTGTGGGAAAGACACATAAGGGACACTTTAAGAACAGTTTGAAATACTTTCCTGTTTTGCACTCAAATGAAAATCTTTTAATGATTCTAAATTGTTTTTAACTCAAAAAGATTGTTTTGTTTTGGCCAATATTCACTCATTTTTTAAAGTTGAGATGGAATTTAATTTGAACTCATTTTACTACACTTTCTATTAATATGAAAACAATAAATTTTACTTAAATGTTGAATAGAGACAAATTAAGAAGGAAAAAAAAAAATTAACAAGTCCTATCCCAGGAACTTTCCACCTGCAAAGGGGATAATTTGGACATCCTATATTCAAGGCTGGTGCTCTATCCACGGCACCACCTAACTGCCCCTGAGAATCTGGAATTTCAACAGAAAAGGTCGGTTCCGAGGGGAGGGAAAAAAAAAAAAGGCCAGCACAAACAGGGCTGGACTGGGTGCTAGCACACTGTGCCGATTGGGCTGGGGAGAACGCTGGGATCAGAGAAGCCACTGAGATAGAGGAATCTGACACAGGCTGTTAGCTCTTCTCTGCTTATAAAACAGCAGTTCAGAAGAGAAATCAAGTCACTTTAAAATATAAAGTCAGATCCTTAATCCACTCCAATCTAGAAGTGACCTAATAGATCTCCACAGGGCTGTGCAGACACCTTCTGCTTCCCAGGGCTACTTCTTGGGGTAGTTGAGAGCCTGAACAGGGAGGACGCAGTCTCTAATCCACATAGTGCGGGGCTCAGCCTAAGGCAGTGGAATTCTAGCAGCAGTGGAATTCCCAGAGAAGCAGAACTCCCAGAGAAGCGGAACCTTTGTAGTAGGGACGACCGTTTCCAGGCAGACACTTCTGGTTTGAGTGCAGGGGCTTTTTACTTCAGCTGCTGATATCCATTGGCTGGGGTTTGTGATGCTTTCACTGTTCAGTCTTAAACCTCAGGGCAGTCACTAGGCCACACAGCAGGGTCCTTCACTGAGCACTCCTCACAGTGCAGCTGTGCTAACCACCTCTGAGGCATTTCTGGGGAGGGCGGAGGGGAACTCTCTCCCAGAGCTCTCTCTTACATCAGGCACAGGGTTGTTGCATTCTACCTCCAGTCTGGGAGGAAGCTGGTAAATAAATAAATAAACTTCTTAGCCCAAGGGCAAACCCCAACAGATTTTTAACAATGAGTAAGAAGCTGAAGAGAATGATTGACACCTTCTATACAGAGCGGGGTATCCAACCCCAAGGAAGCTAACACCAGACAGTCTCCAGATAACACCCTAAAGGAGAATGATACCTGCCCCCCATCACATAACTCTCTCCTAGAAGAGACTATTAAAAAGTTAAGAGAGTTTGAAGAAAAATAAGGAAAGGAAAGCGAAGCTATGATAGAGAATAACAATGTCCTGAAATTTGAATTGGAAAAAATAAAGAATTCACAGGAGGTGCAGGGAAACAAAATTTGTGAATTAGAAAAGGTTAAAAAATCACAGGAAAGTAGGATTTCTGAATTGGAAAAGATAAAAAAGTCTCAAGAAAGTAGGATTTCTGAGTTGGAAAAAGAAAATAACTCACTAAAAAAAATTAGTGAAATGGAAAAAAAATTCAACAGAGCAAAATAATTCATTTAAAAACTCAATTGGGCATGTACAAAAAGAACTAAAAAATGTGAATGGAGAAAATAACTCATTAAAAGTCAGGATGGAACAAATAGAAATGAATGATTCATTGAGAAACCAAGAATAAGTTAAACCAAAAAAAAAAAAAATGAAAAGCTGGAGAATAACGTCAAATACTTACTGGAAAAATCTATAGACCTGGAAAATAGATCTAGGAGAGATAATCTGAGGATCATTGGACTTCCAGAAAACTATGATAAAAAAAAAGAGCCTAGATTCTATTTTACAGGAAATCATCAAAGAGAACTGTCCAGAGATAATAGAAACAGAAGGGAAAATAGGTGTTGAAAGAATTCATCAAACACCTTCTGAAAAAGACCCTAAAAAAGAACTCCACGGAACATTGTGGCTAAGCTGCAGAACTACCAAACTAAGGAAAAAATATTGCAAGCAGCGAGAAAAAAACAATTAAAATATCAAGGTGCCACAAGAAGGGTTATGCAAGATCTGGCTGTCTCCACATTAAAGGATCAAAGGGCCTGGAACCTGATATTCCAAAAGACAAAAGAACAAGGATTGCAAACAAGAATAAATTACGAGGCTAAGTTTAGCATATTCTTCCATGGTCATTTAATGAAACAGAGGAATTCCATTTGTTTCTAAGAAAAAAAACAGACTTAAGCAAAAAATTTGATCTACATGCACAAGACTGAAGAGAAGCAGAAAAAGGTAAAAAGAACTCTTAAGAACTGTATCTCCGTCGTGGATATACAGAAAGTCCACATGGATAATTTGATTTTACTGATATTTTATATATATATATATATATATATATATATATATATATATATATATATATGTAAAGGAAGTAGTAAAGGGAAGGGGAAAGTATCAGAAAAAGGGGAAGGAGAGATAAAAAGAGGGAAACTACATCCCAGGAAAAGGCATAGAAAATCTACCACATCTGAGGGAATTTAGAGAGGAGGAGAAACATTGTGTGAATATTACTCTCATCAGAGTAGGCTCAAAGAGTAAATAATTGACATATTTGTTTTTCAAAGAGAATCCTCTCTCACTTCATTAAAAGGGGGGAGAGGAAAAGGGAAAAGAAAAATGGGAATAAGGAAAGGGTACAAGAAAGGGGAAGGGACTTAAAAGGAGGGGGGAGAGATACTAAAAAGGGAGGACATCACAAGTGAAGTCTATAAATTAAATATTGGGGAAGGAGTTCAGGGGGGTCAAGGGATTAAAAAAAAAAAAGCATAATCCAGGGATAATATGATGGCAGGAAATACAGAATTAGTAATTTCAACTGTAAATGTGAATGGGATGAACTCTCCCCTTAAACGGAGGGGGATAGCAGACTGGATCAAAAGTCAGAACACTACAATATGTTGTTTACAGGAAACACACTTAAAGCAGGGAGATACATACAGAGTAAAGGTAAAAGGTTGGAGCAGAATCTATCATGCTTCAGGTAAAGCCAAAAAAGCAGGGGTTGCCATCCTTATCTCAGATGAAGCAAAAGCAGAAATTGATATAATTAAAATAGATAAGGAAGAAAACTATATCCTGCTAAAAGGTAGCCTAGACAATGAAGCCATATCAATACTAAACATATATGCACTAAGTAGTATAGCATCTAACTTCCTAAAGGAAAAGTTAAGAGAGTTGCAAGAAGAAATAGACAGCAAAACTATAATAGTGGGAGATCTCAAAATTGCACTTTCAGAATTAGGCAAATCAAACCACAAAACAAATGAGAAAGAAATTAAAAAGACAAATAGAACATTAGAAAAACTAGGTATGATAGACATTTGGAGAAAAGTGAATGGTGATAGAAAGGAGTATATTTTCTTCTCAGCAGTTCATCGAACCTAAACAAAAATTGACCATATATTAGGACATAAAGATCTCAAAATTAAATGTAGGAAGGCTTAAATAGTAAATGCCTTCTTCTCAGATCACAAGGTAATAAAAACTACATTCAATAAGAAGTTGGGGGTAAATAGACCAAAAAGTAATTGGAAACTGAATATTATCATCTTAAAGAATGACTGACTGAAACAGCAAATTATAGAAACAATTGATAATTTCGCCCAAGATGATGACAACGATGAGACATCATACCGAAATTTGTGGGATGTAGCTAAAGCAGTAATAAGGGGAAATTTTATATCTTTAGAGGCTTATTTGAACAAAATAGAGAAAGAGAAGATTAATGAATTGGGCCTGCAACTTAAAAAGCTAGAAAAAAACCAAATTAAAAACCCCCAACCAAAAACTAAACTTGAAATACTAAAATTAAAAGGAGAAATCAATAATATTGAAAGTTAAAAAAAAAACTATTGAATTAATAAATAAATACAATGAAAAAGCCAATAAAATAGACAAACCTTTAGTAAATCTTATAAGAAAAAGGAAAGAGGAAAATCAAATTGATAGTCTTACAAATGAAAAGGGGGATCTTTCTACCAATGAAAAGGAAATTAGAGAAATAATGAGTTACTTTGCCCAACTTCATGCCAATAAATTTGATAACTTAAGTGAAATGGATGACTACCTCCAAAACTATAGGCTTCCTAGATGAACAGAGAAGGAGATAAATTGCTTAAATAGTTTCATTTCAGAAAAAGAAATAGAACAAGCTACTAATCAACTCCCCAGAAAAAAATCCCCAGAACCAGATGGATTTACAGGTGAATTCTACCAAACATTTAAAGAACAATTAGCCCCAATGTTATATAAATTATTTGAAAAAATAGGGGATGAAGGAGTCCTACTAAACTCCTTCTATGACACAGACATGGTACTGATACCTAAACCAGGTAGATAAAAAACTGAGAAAGAAAACTATAGACCAATTTCCTTAATTAATATTGATGCTAAAATCTTAAATAAGATGATCAGAAAATCATCTCCAGTATAATACACTATGATCAAGTAGGATTTATACCAGGAATTCAGGGCTGGTTTAATATTAGGAAAACTATTAGTATAATTGACCATATTAATAATCAAATTAATAAAAATCATCTCAATAGATGCAGAAAAGGCATTTGATAAAATCCAACATCCATTCCTTAAAAAATGCTTGAGAGAATAGGAATAAATGGACTATTCCTTAGAATAGTCAGGAGCATATATTTAAGACCATCAGTAGGCATAATATGTAATGGAGATAAACTGAAACTTTCCCAGTAAGATCAGGAGTGAAACAATGTTGTCCACTATCACCATTACTATTCAATATTGTATTAGAAATGCTAGCCTCGGAAATAAGAGTCGAGAAAGAGATTAAAGGAATAAGAGTAGGTAATGAGGAAATCAAACTGTCACTCTTTGCAGATGATATAATGGTATACTTAGAAAACCCCAGAGACTCTAATAAAAAGTTATGCGAAATAATTCACAACTTTAGCAAAGTTGCTGGGTACAAAATAAATCCACCTAAATCCTCAGCATTTTTATACATCACCAACAAAATGCAACAGTAAGAGATACAAAGAGAAATTCCATTCCAAACAAATGTTGAGAGTATAAAATATTTGGGAATCCATCTACCAAAGAAAAGTCAGGAATTATATGAGCAAAATTACAAAAAACTTGCCACAAAAATAAAGTCAGATATAAATAATTGGAAAGACATCTGGTGCTCGTGGATAGGACGAGTGAATATAATAAATATGATAATACTCCCCAAACTAATCTAAGTATTTAGTGCTATACCAATCAGACTCCCAAGAAACTATTTCAATGACCTAGAAAAAATAACAACAAAATTCATATGGAAGAATAAAAGGTCGAGAATTTCAAGAGAATTGATGAAAAAAAAGTCAGAGGAAGATGGTCTAGGTGTACCTGATCTAAAGCTATATTTTATAGCAGCAGTCACCAAAACCATTTGGTATTGGCTAAGAAATAGACCAGTCGATCAGTGGAACAGATTAGGTACAAAGGATAAAAAAGGGTACATCTATAGCAATCTAGTCTTTGTCAAACCCAAAGATACCAACATTTGGGATAAAAATTCATTATTTGAAAAAAACTATTGGGAAAACTGGAAATTAGTATGGCAGAAATTAGATATGGATCCACACTTAACACCATATACCAAGATAAGATCAAAATGGGTCCATGATTTAGGCATAAAGAATGAGATCATAAATAGATTAGAGGAAGAGAGGATAGTCTACCTCTCAGACCTGTAGAGGAGGAAGGAATTTATGAACAGAGGATAACTAGAGATCATTATTGATCACAAAATAGAAGATTTTGATTACATCAAACTAAAAAGTTTCTATACAAACAATACTAATGCAAACAAGATTAGAAGGTAAGTAACAAATTGGGAAAAAATATATATATATATTTTTTTTTTACTTAATGATTTTTTATTATATATATATATTTTTTATAATATTATCCCTTGTATTCATTTTTCCAAATTATCCCCCCCCTCCCTCTATTCCCTCCCCCCGATGACAGGCAATCCCATACATTTTACATGTGTTACAATATAGTCTAGGTACAATACATGTGTGTGAATATCATTTTCTTGTTGCACAATAAACATTAGAAGGTACATGCAACCTGGGCAGACAGATATTAGTGCTAACAATTTACATTCACTTCCCAGTGTTTCTTCTCTGGGTGTAGCTACCTCTGTCCATCATTGATCAACTGGAAGTGAGTTGGTTTTTCTTTATGTTGAAGATTTCCACTTCCATCAGAATACATCCTCATACAGTATTGTTGTTGAAGTGTACAGTGATCTTCTGGTTCTGCTCATTTCACTCAGCATCAATTGATTTAAGTCTCTCCAGGCCTCTCTGTATTCCTCCTGCTGGTCATTTCTTACAGAGCAATAATATTCCATAACCTTCATATACCATAATTTACCCAACCATTCTCCAACTGATGGACATCCATTCATCTTCCAGTTTCTAGCTACAACAAAAAGAGCTGCCACAAACATTTTGGCACATATATGTCTCTTTCCAATCTTTAGTATTTCTTTGGGATATAATCCCAGTAGTAGCGCTGCTGGGTCAAAGGGTATGCACAGTTTGATAACTTTTTGGGCATAATTCCAGATTGCTCTCCAGAATGGCTGGATTCCTTCGCAACTCCACCAGCAATGTATTAGTGTCCCAGTTTCCCCACATCCCCTCCAACATTCATCATTATTTGTTCCTGTCATCTTAGCCAATCTGACAGGTGTGTAGTGGTATCTCAGAGTGGTCTTAATTTGCATTTCTCTGATCAGTAGTGATTTGGAACACTCTTTCATGTGAGTGGATATAGTTTCAATTTCTTCCTCTGAGAATTGTCTGTTCATATCCTTTGACCATTTATCAATTGGAGAATGGTTCGGTTTCTTATAAATTAGGGTCAGTTCTCTATATATTTTGGAAATGAGACCTTTGTCAGAACCTTTGTTTTTAAAAATATTTTCCCAATTTGTTACTTCCCTTCTAATCTTGTTTGCATTAGTATTATTTGTACAGAAACTTTTTAGTTTGATGTAATCAAAATCTTCTATTTTGTGATCAATAATGATCTCTAGTTCTCCTCTGGTCATAAATTCCTTCCTCCTCCACAAGTCTGAGAGGTAGATTATCCTCTGTTCCTCTAATCTATTTATTATCTCCCTCTTTATGCCTAAATCATGGACCCATTTTGATCTTATCTTGGTATATGGTGTTAAGTGTGGATCCATATCTAATTTCTGCCATACTAATTTCCAGTTTTCCCAACAGTTTTTTCCGAATAATGAATTTTTTTCCCTAATGTTGGTATCTTTGGGTTTGTCAAAGATTAGGTTGCTATATATGTACCCTTTTTTGTCCTTTGTATCTAATCTGTTCCACTAATCTACCGGTCTATTTCTTAGCCAATACCAAATGGTTTTGGTGACTGCTGCTATATAATATAGCTTTAGATCAGGTACACTTAGACCACCTTCCTCTGAGTTTTTTTTTCATTAGTTCCCTTGCAATTCTCGACCTTTTATTCTTCCATATGAATTTTGTTGTTATTTTTTCTAGGTCATTGAAATAGTTTCTTGGGAGTCTGATTGGTATAGCACTAAATAAATAGATTAGTTTGGGGAGTATTGTCATCTTTATTATATTCGCTCGGCCTATCCAAGAGCATTGAATGTCTTTCCAATTATTTAAATCTGATTTTATTTTTGTGGCAAGTGTTTTGTAATTTTTCTCATATAATTCCTGACTTTTCTTTGGTAGATGGATTCCCAAATACTTTATACTCTCAACATTTGTTTGGATTGGAATTTCTCTTTGTATCTCTTGCTGTTGCATTTTGTAAGTGATATATAAAAAATGCCGAGGATTTATGTCGATTTATTTTGTGTCCTGCCACTTTGCTGAAATTTTGAATTATTTCTAGTAGCTTTTTAGCAGAGTCTTTGGGGTTCTCTAAGTATACCATCATGTCATCTGCAAAAAGTGATAGTTTAATTTCCTCATTTCCTACTCTAATTCCTTGAATCTCTTTCTTGGCTCTTATTGACGAGGCTAGCGTTTCTAGTACTATATTGAATAGTAATGGTGATAGTGGGCAACCTTGTTTCACTCCTGATCTTACTGGGAAAGGTTGCAGTTTATTTCTATTGCATATTATGCTTACTGAAGGTCTTAAATATATGCTCCTGATTATTCTGAGGAATAGTCCATTTATTCCTATACTCTCAAGAGTTTTTAGTAGGAATGGATGTTGGATTTTGTCAAATGCTTTTTCTGCATCTATTGAGATGATCATATGGTTCTTATTAATTTGATTATTAATATGGTCAATTATATTAATAGTTTTCCTAATATTAAACCAGCCCTGCATTCCTGGAATAAATCCTACTTGATCATAGTGTATTATCCTGGAGATGATTTTCTGAAGTCTTTTTGCTAATATCTTATTTAAGATTTTAGCATCAATATTCATTAAGGATATTGGTCTATAATTTTCTTTCTCAGTTTTCGATCTACCTGGTTTAGGTATCAGTACCATGTCTGTGTCATAAAAGGAGTTTGGTAGGACTCCTTCATCCCCTATTTTTTCAAATAATTTATATAACATTGGGGCTAATTGTTCTTTAAATGTTTGGTAGAATTCACATGTAAATCCATCTGGCCCTGGGGATTTTTTCCTGGGGAGTTGATTAATAGCTTGTTCTATTTCTTTTTCTGAAATGGGATTATTTAAGCAATTTATCTCCTCCTCAGTTAATCTAGGGAGCCTATATTTTTGGAGGAAGTCATCCATTTCACTTAAGTTATCAAATTTATTGGCATAAAGTTGGGCAAAGTAACTCATTATTTCTCTAATTTCCTCTTCATTGGTGGAAAGATCCCCCTTTTCATTTGTAAGACTATCAATTTGATTTTCCTCTTTCTTTTTTTTTTGATCAAATTTACCAAAGGTTTATCTATTTTATTGGCTTTTTCATAAAACCAACTCTTGCTTTTATTTATTAATTCAATAGTTTTTTTACTTTCAATATTATTGATTTCTCCTTTTAATTTTTGTATTTCAAGTTTAATTTTTGGTTGGGGGTTTATAATTTGGTCTTTTTCTAGCCTTTTAAGTTGTAAGCCCAATTCGTTAATCTTCTCTTTCTCTATTTTCTTCAAATAAGCCTCTAAAGATATAAAATTTCCCCTTATTACTGCTTTAGCTGCATCCCAAAGATTTTGATATGATGTCTCATCATTGTCATTATCTTGGGTGAAATTGTTAATTGTTTCTATAATTTGCTCTTTCACCCAGTCATTCTTTAAGATGAGATTATTCAGTTTCCAATTACTTTTTGGTCTATTTACCCCTAACTTTTTACTGAATGTAGCTTTTATTGCATTGTGATCTGAGAAGAAGGCATTTATTATTTCTGCCTTCCTACATTTAATTTTGAGATCTTTATGTCCTAATATATGGTCTATTTTTGTATAGGATCCATGAACTGCTGAGAAGAAAGTATATTCCTTTCTATTGCCATTCAGTTTTCTCCAAAGGTCTATCATACCTAGTTTTTCTAATGTTCTATTTACTTTTTAAATTTCTTTCTTGTTTGTTTTGTGGTTTGATTTGTCTAAATCTGAGAGTGCAAGGTTGAGATCTCCCACTATTATAGTTTTACTATCTATTTCTTCTTGCAGTTCTCTTAACTTTTCCTTTAGAAAGTTAGATGCTATACCACTTGGTGCATATATGTTTAGTATTGATATGGCTTCATTATTTATGCTACCTGCAGCAGGATATAGTTTCCTTCCTTATCTTTTTTAACGAGATCTACTTCTGCTTTTGCTTGATCTGAGATAAGGGTAGCTACCCCTGCTTTTTTGGCTTTACCTGAAGCATAATAGGCTCTGTTCCAACCTTTTACCTTTACTCTGTATGTATCTCCCTGCTTTAAGTGTGTTTCCTGTAGACAACATATTGTAGGGTTCTGCTTTTTGATCCAATCTGCTATCCATCTCCGTTTGATGGGATCGTTCATCCCATTTACATTTACAGTTAAAATTACTAATTCTGTATTTCCTGCCATCGTATTATCCCCAAATTATGCTTTTTTCCCTTGACCCCCCTGATCCCCCTCCCCGATATTTAATTTACAGACCCTCCTTGTGACGCGCAACCCTCCCTCTTTTTTTTTTTTTTTTTTTTTTAGGATCCCTCCCCCCTCCCTCCAAGTTCCTTCACTTATTCTCCTTTTCCTTTTCCCTTTTCCTCTCCCCCCTTTTAATGAGGTGAGAGAAAATTCTCTGAAAAACAAATATGTTAATTATTTACTCTTTGAGCCTCTCCTGATGAGAGTAAGATTCACACAATGATTGTCCCCCTCACTAAGTTCCCTCAGATATGGTGTATTTTCTATGCCTCTTCCTGGGATGTAGTTTCCCTCTTTTTATCATTCCTTCCCCTTTTCCTGAACCGACCTCCTTCCCTTTACTACACCCCCCTTTTTTTCTTTTATATCAGTAAAATCAAATTATCCTTGAGTACTTTTTATATACCCACAACAGAGTTACAGTTCTCAAGGGTTCTGTGTACCTTTTTCTGTTTCTTTTCAGTCTTGTGGATGTAGATCAAATTTTTTTGTTTAAGTCTGGTTTTTTTCTTAGAAACATATAGAATTCCTCTGTTTCATTGAATGACCATCTTCTTCCATGGAAAAAGATACTAAACTTAGCTGGGTAGTTCATTCTTGGTTGCAGTCCTTGATCTTTTGCCTTACGGAATATCAGGTTCCAGGCCCTTCTATCTTTTAATGTGGAGGCAGCCAGATCTTGGGTGACCCTTATTGTGGCACCTTGGTATTTAAATTGTTTTTTTCTAGCTGCTTGCAGGATTTTCTCCTTTGTGTGGTAATTCTGCATCTTAGCCACTATATTCCGTGGTGTTCTTTTTTTAGGGTCTATTTCAGAAAGAGTTCGATGAATTCTTTCCACATCTACTTTCCCTTCTGTTTCTATTATCTCTGGACAGTTCTCTTTGATAATTTCCTGTAAAATAGAATCTAGGCTCTTTTTTTGGTCATAGTTTTCGGGAAGTCCAATAATCCGCAGATTATCTCTCCTAGATCTATTTTCCAGGTCTATAGATTTTCCCAGTAAGTATTTGACGTTGTTCTCCAGCTTCTCATTTTTTTGGTTTTGTTTGACTGATTCTTGGGTTCTCTGTGAATCATTCATTTCTATTTGTTCCATCCTGACTTTTAAGGAGTTATTTTCTTCTTTCACAGTTTTTAGTTCTTTTTGTAAATGCCCAATTTCGTTTTTAAATGAATTATTTTGCTCTATTGAATTTTTTTCCATTTCCCTAATTTTTTTTTTTGAGAATTATTTTCTTTTTCCAATTCAGAAATTCTATTTTCTTGAGACTTTTTTATCTTTTCCAATTCAGAAATCCTACTTTCCTGTGTTTTTTTAACCTTTTCTAATTCATAAATTTTGTTTCCCTGCATCTCCTGTGAATTCTTTATTTTTTCCAACTCCAATTTCAGGACGTTGTTATTCTCTATCATAGCTTCCCTTTCCTTTCCCCATTTTTCTTCAAACTCCTTTAATTTTTTAAGAGTCTCTTCTAGGAGAGAGTTATGTGATGGGGGGCAGGAATCGTTCCCCTTAGGTTGGTATCTGCTGTCTCTCTGCTGTTAACTTCCTCGCGGTTGGATACCTGCTCTTTCTCTGTATAGAAGGAATCTATATTTTTTCTGGCTTTTTTGCTCATATTTAAAAAATCTTTTGGGGTCTGTCCCTGGGGTAGGAAATTATTTATTTACTTCTTTACCAGCTTCCTCCCAGACCGGATGGATGCAGCGGCTCCTGCGCCTGAGCTAAGATAGAGCTCTGGGAGAGAGTTCCCCACCCCCTCCCTGGAAGTGCCTCAGAGGTGATTAGCACTGCTGTGCCCGAGGGCGTTGAACAGTAAAGACAGCACAAAGCCCAGCCTATGTGTCCGGGTGGGGCATGGATGTCTGCTGCAGGTGACATGAAAAGCCCCTGTGCTCAGACTGGAAGGGTCTGCCAGAAACCGCGGTCCCTAGTTTAAAGGTTCCACTTCTCTGCGACTTCCTGGAGCTGAGTTCCACTCCCTCCAGCTAAACTAGGCAGTGTGTGTTGCCTTGGGCCGTATCCACCCACTTGTCAATCTCTTAACTATTCTCAGGTGGTAGCTGAGGCCACACCCCCTGGTGCCGAGATCTGCTGAGTCACCTCCAGGATCCGGGGAAATTCTAATCTGAGTTTTTAAAGTATTTTGGCTTTCTCTTCTGAACTGCTAAATAATTAGCAGAGAAGAGCTAACAGCCTGTGCCAGATTCCTTTACCTCAGTGGCTTCTCTGATCCCAGAGCCCTTCCCAGAGGAATGGGCAGAGTATGCTAGCACCCAGCCGTCTGTGCTGGCCTCTCTTCTTCCTCCCCTGGGGACTGACCTTTACTGTTGAAACTCCAGATTCTCTTCAGCTGGTAAGTCGTGCTTCCAGTCCTTGTGGTATCTATCAGTCCTGGGCTTATTTTGAGACTTAATTTATCTAATTGGTTGTGAGGGAGTGAGGACGTTCACAGAGTCGTGTGTTTCTTCTCCGCCATCTTGGCTCCGCCCCCCGGAAAATATTTTTACAATGAAAAGTTCTAATAAAGTTCTCATTTCCCAAATATATAGAGAACTAACCCTAATTTATAAGAAATCAAACCATTCTCCAATTAATAAATGGTCAAAACATATGAACAGACAATTCTCAGATGATAAAATTGAAACTATATCCACTCATATGAAAGAGTGTTCCAAATCTCTACTGATAAGAGAAATGTAAATTAAGACAACTCTGAGATACCACTACCCACCTGTCAGATTGGCTAAGATGACAGGAACAAATAATGATGAATGTTGGAGGGGATGTGGGAAAACTAGGACACTGATACATTATTTGTGGAGTTGTGAAAGAATCCAGCCATTCTGGAGAGCAATTTGGAACTATGCCCAAAAAGTTATAAAACTATGTATACCCTTTGATCCAGCAGTGCTACTATTGGGCTTTTATCCCAACGAAATACTAAAGAAGGGAAAGGGACCTGTATGTGCCAAAATATTTGTGGCAGCTCTTTTCATAGTGGCTAGAAACTGGAATATGAATGGATGTCCATCAATTGGAGAATGGTTGAGTAAATTATGGTTTATGAAGGTTATGGAATATTATTGCTCTGTAAGAAATGACCAGCAGGATGAATTCAGAAAGGTTTGAAGAGACTTACATGAACTGATGCTGAGTGAAATGAGCAGAACCAGAAGATCACTATATTCTTCAACAACAATACTGTATGAAGATGTATTCTGATGGAAGTGGTTATCTTCAACATAAAGAAGATCCATTTATTTCCAGTTGATCAATGATGGACAGAAACAACTACACCCAGAGAGGGAACACTAGGACTTGAATGTAAACTGTTATCACTACTGTCTATCTACCCAAGTTACTTATATCTTCAGAATCCAATACTTAATGTGCAAAAAGAAAATTGGATTTGCACACATATATTTTATCTGGGTTATACTGTAGCACATGTAGAATGTATGGGATTGCCGGTCATCTAGGGAAGGGAGTAGAGGGAGGGAGGGAGGGGGACATTTGGAGGAATGAATTCAAGGGATAATGCTGTAGGAGAAAGATTGCTCATGCATATATACTGTCAAAAATTATAATGTAAGGGCCCTTTAAATGGGCGGACACAGTGCATCGGGAGATTGAGGCCCAGAAGTATTAGGACTGCCCTTGGGCGGGATCCTGGCCATATTGAGATAGCTTCGTAATGGGTGACTCTCTCGCTGATTGGCTGTGTGTGTGACCTCACAGGCCCTATATAAGCCCACTGCAGGCAGCAACCGCCCTCTTTAATCTCCTGCTGTTCACCCTGGCTCACCAGCCTAGGTGGCCAAGCCAAGATGGGTAGCCGAAAGAGGTAAGGGTTTTGGTAGTGAACACATGGGTCTTCTGACCAGGTGTTCACTAGGGAACCAACAAGTCAGGGCATCAGTTAAGGCATTATGTGAGTAGGTATAATAAAGGCTTTTAAGATTACACGTGGTTGTTCTTGAGTGCGCTACCGGTTACTAAGCTATAGATTCAAGAGATTGTGGCCAGAGACCTTAGAAGGCCTCAGAGGAGGCGAGCCGGGTAGAGCTCACACTGCAAAGGACAGTGGTCAAAGGTACTCTGGTGGGTCTAGGACAGACTAGTAATTGTAACTGCCAGGAGAGCACGATACAAATGGCGCTCAACGTGGTGGACGCATCAGGAATTATCAGGTTTTGAAAATATTTAATATTCAGAATTAAGATTCTGAAAGATCCGGTAGGAACGCCACTTAAGAGGGAAGACAGAGAAGCAATATGGACCCAGGTAACTCTGGGATCAGACTCAAGGACACAGCTGAACATAATGCTTATTATATAAAGAGGTTAAAGAGCCAGATGGAAGATCTTTTAACAAAGATCACCACTGAAGAACAGCAGGAAGCTTGTAATCAAGCTCCACAAAGGCTATCCCCACACCCAGTAAATAGAGCTAGGAGAGGGAGCAACCTAGAGCTAATGCGATTGTATGACAGTAGAGAGTATAAAATGCCACAGCAAGAGTTGCTGGAATTGCAGGTTAAACTACAGATGGAGATAGAGAAAGAAGAAAAAGCTAGGTTACTACAGATAGAACAGGAAGAGTTCAAACCAGTGGCTGAAAATAAGGAAGGAAATAAACGAATCACATGGACTTCAGTTGTAGAAATTCTTCTTAGCGTTTTGTTGGTTTACCTCCTGCATTGTTGTTTTAAGGAATTTATCCATTACTCTTTCATTGAGAAGAAGTTTAGTTCTTTTTATGTGCAAAGCTCAGGTTGGATTTTAAATCAGCCTTTGGGGAATTTTCCAAATCCTCTTCCCTCTGCCTCACCTTTTTGGGCCAAGGGAGAAGGGGGAGGAGGAAAAGGAAGGGCGATAATACCATCAGCACTGCCCATTAATCCATTCAAAACTCCTGTGTCTTCATTTCAAAGGACAGGAGTAGGCTTTATGCCCCAAGGCAAAAAGGAATTGTGGGGTATTGAGTATAATCAGAAAAGTTTTAAAAATACAGTTCAGTTAATTTCTAAGAAACCTTACAGGGACAAGACCTTGCAGTTAGAGAGAGTGGAGTTTTATACTTGTAAAACTGCTAGGATCGTCTTTGGAGAGTTGAAACTCCTCTTTTCTTACCTCGTGGATTTTCCACTTCCACAGGTGAGCTTGATTTCCCAACCCCCTACGGGTACTTATAAAACAGTGTTTATGTTTAGAATGGGTTGGAAAATTGCTGTTTTAATCACTAGAATAAATAGACAGTGTGTGATCTTTGACCCAGGAGGAAAAGTAATATCAGATTTATTGATTCACACTCCTGGAGTACAATTCGGTATCAGAAACTCAAACTTTGATTTTTAGGCAAAAGAATTCAGGGATATAGCCGAGTGTTAGTAAAGTCATTACTGCACAGACTATCCCCAAGATCTTCTCTTCTAAACAAGAGAAGGGAATTTTGGGATATGTGATTGCTTACAATTTTTAAATTTTGATTTTACATTTTTAAACATTTTTGATTTTACATCTTCAAAGTATTTTGATTTTACATTTTAAAGTTATTTTGGTTTTATATTTTTAATCTATTTTGGTTTTACATTTTTAAATTCTTTGCATTTTACCTTAGCAATGCACTTCAGGCATACACAGAAAGTGCAGCTAAGTGACAGACTGACTTTTGTCTGACTTGTTAATCTTTTTGACAACAATTTTGTTTCCACTGTGATGTGGAAAGGCCTGGATGGCATTTGGAAAGGCCCAAGTTGGGCCCCGGGGACATTCCTTCCTAGGTGCAGATCCAGCAGCAGAGTTCATCCCCACCAGAGACATTTGTAACCTGGGGATCCAAGAGAAGGACCAGACAACAGCCCAGAGGGACCAGCCAGATGTCAGCAGCCCTTCAGACGCTGATGGCAGCAATGTCCCTCCTGACCATGACACCAGAGACAGCAGACACAGTTCCAGTGTTGCAGCTGAAATGGACTGTTTTGGGTGATACGCAATATAAAGACTGTAAATGGACAATGGGCCTGCTTGCTTCTCCCGTGGCCACTTGCCATATGGTGGCCTGGGAAGAGGCTTTGCCCTATGCTTTCTATTGAAGGACTATGCTTTTAAATTAGTGGGTGAAAAACCAACACACCCACCTGCCATTGTTATTGAGACAATGTTACTGGACATGACTTTGCTTATGTGCACCTGTGAAACTAGAATTGTTCTAGAATTGTGAAAAAGTGCAATTGAGAATTGTGATAAACTAGAATTGTTCTAGGATTGTGACAAATGCAATTGAGAATTGTGATAAACTAGAATTGTTCTAGGATTGTGACAAGTGCAATTGAGAATTGTGATAAGCTAGAATTGTTCTAGAATTGTGAAAAGTGCAATAGAGAATTGTGATAAGCTAGAATTGCTCTAGGATTGTGAAAAGTGCAGTAGAGAATTGTGATAAACTAGAATTGTTCTAGAATTGTGAAAAGTGCAATTGAGAATTGTGATAAGCTAGAATTGTTCTAGAATTGTGACAAGTGCAATTGAGAATTGTGATAAGCTAGAATTGTTCTAGGAGTGTAAAAAGTGCAACAGAAAATTGTAAGAAACTAGAATTGGTCTAGAACTGTGATAAATGTAACTAGAATTGTGACAACATACCTACTGATATTTGTTAACTAGAATTGTGATGTTTTACCTTGTTGACTTCCCACCTCAGTGTTGACATCCTACCTCATTGGCATCCAATCTCTTTGGCCTATTATCTCGAGTATGACTTTGATGAATGGGTTGAACATTTGGGCCACTGTTGAGCCTGGTTCTCATTGTCATACTTCTGTTTACTGATTTGCTGCTTTGTACCTCCTTGGGCATAACACTGTCATCTCATGGATCAAGCTATAGCTGGTGCTAAAAGTTTAGCTTGATAAGATGTGCGGTTCCCGCAAAACAAGAGAAAGGGAATTGTAAGGGCCCTTTAAATGGGCGGACACAGTGCATCGGGAGATTGAGGCCCAGAAGTATTAGGACTGCCCTTGGGCGGGATCCTGGCCATATTGAGATAGCTTCGTAATGGGTGACTCTCTCGCTGATTGGCTGTGTGTGTGACCTCACAGGCCCTATATAAGCCCACTGCAGGCAGCAACCGCCCTCTTTAATCTCCTGCTGTTCACCCTGGCTCACCAGCCTAGGTGGCCAAGCCAAGATGGGTAGCCGAAAGAGGTAAGGGTTTTGGTAGTGAACACATGGGTCTTCTGACCAGGTGTTCACTAGGGAACCAACAAGTCAGGGCATCAGTTAAGGCATTATGTGAGTAGGTATAATAAAGGCTTTTAAGATTACACGTGGTTGTTCTTGAGTGCGCTACCGGTTACTAAGCTATAGATTCAAGAGATTGTGGCCAGAGACCTTAGAAGGCCTCAGAGGAGGCGAGCCGGGTAGAGCTCACACTGCAAAGGACAGTGGTCAAAGGTACTCTGGTGGGTCTAGGACAGACTAGTAATTGTAACTGCCAGGAGAGCACGTTACATTATAATTGTAAAAATTAATAAAGAAAAATATGAGTAAAGTGTTAGGTATAATCTAGAAATGTAACTGGCAGAATTCTTGATTCAAGATGAACATTTGAAGGATGGAGAATGTCATGAAAATAATTTTATGATTTCTTCTAATAATTTTTGCAATAATATCTTCAACACTGATGGAGATGCTAACAGAAAGCCATCAATGTTTGATTTCTTTAGAATTACCCAAAACAGAAAAATACATCAAGAAACAAATAGGAAAAAAAAATTGGGAGAGGAGGTATCAAGCCAATAAGTGGTACAGTGCATACAGCATGGGCCCCAAAGTCAGTAGACCAGAGTTCAAAGCCAGTATCAGCCAATTGACCAATATTACCTGTGAGATCTTGGATAAGTCACTTAACTCTGCCTTGCCAAAAAAAGGAAAAGAAGAAGAAAAAAAAAAGATCAAGCAAAGTATAAAAAAGGAAATAAACAAAGGTTAGTTAAAGAAATGAGAAGAAAAGAAAATAAGTAGAAGAGAGATAAATATTAGAAATAAAGACAAAATAGATTAGAAGAAATGCTTTGGAAAAAAAAGGATGAGAAAAAATATATAAATGCTGACTGGTTGAAATAGTAGATGTTGCTCTAATGATAGAGATGAATATGAAGACTGGAACTTGGATTTTATTGAAATCCTAGAATTTGGAAACTGCTTTTCCTTTGTCTTTGATATGGAAAAAATGATATAATGTATTAGTGTACAACAGATTAATGTTGGAATTCAAGAAAATATGAGAGTTTTATAGGGAAAAGATATGTGATACTTCCCAATGTCAAAGCATCATTATGAAAAATTATTTTCTGTACAATTTACTTGTAATTAGACTGCCTTTTGGAAAATAAGACCTTCACAATAAAAATCAGTTTAATGTGGTAAATAATTATGTTGACTCCCATTCATTCCTTAATATATGACATGTACTTTCTGCCAAAGAAATAACATGGTTCTATGGATTGTCACTTGACCTTGTAGTCAGTCAGACTTAGGTTTAAGTTTTATATCTAATATATGACATCTCTTCATGCTCCATGTAATTTGGTAAGACTAAAAGTTAATTTGTAATAAAATGGGAATTCACACTTTTGATGATGTCATGAATTTAAACTTTAAAAAATCTAATTTACACAGTGCCTTACAATTTATTCACCAATGTCACAAATTCTATTTTATTTGATTCTAACAGAGAGCCAAATGTAATCCATAATTATTTTTATTTATTACAGATAAGGAATGTGAGGCAAAATGAAGGGAATTCAACTGGTTTGCTAAAGTTCACATGTTTAGTCAGTCACAGATGCATGGCTTAGAACCAAAATCTCCACTTGCTAGCATCCTGGGTCTTTTGAATATACCATACTGCTTCAGTCACACATTAACAATAATAATTAGAATTTATGCAGTATTTTAGGATTTACAGAGTCCTTTATAAATATTGTCTCATTTGATCCTCATGCCAACCTTGAGAAGGTGGCGCCATAATTATCTTTATTTACAGATGAGGAAATTGAAGCAAACAGAAGTTAAATGTCTTACTTAGATTCACATAGCTAAGTATTTTTTGATACTTAACTATATGAATTTAGGCAAGTATCTAGGCTAGATTTGAACTTTGGTTTTCCTGAATCTAGAGTTAGTATTGACCAAAGCACCATTTAGCTTCCTAAACATTGTCCTACATGTTCTCTTATTTATCTTATTTAGGCTGGGAATGCAAATTTAGCTTTGCATCATATTACATCAAAGCACAGGATTTGGGGATAAGGGGAATGAAGTCAAGAAGAGATGTGTATGTGTGTATTTGTGTGTGTGTGTGTGTGTGTGTGTGTGTGTGTGTGTGTGTGTGTGTGTGTGAAGCCAAGAAGCTGCTCAGGTTTTCCTAGTTTCCCTCAAAAACCACATGAAACTAGGCCTCTGAATAGAGTCTCATGGAATGAAAGAACTCTAGGAAAGATAGATTGGAAGGACTTCAAGAAAGATCGGTCTGCCTTGGATAAAAGAGGTGTTCAACCCAACTAAGATGGAGTCTGGGAAAGCCAGTAAGAGATTGTTAATCAAAGCGGATCAGTAGCTAAGATTCTTAGTTCTGGCTCAGTAGCAGAGCAAACACATGGGGCAGTCCCAATTATCAGCTCAGAAGATCAAGAAACCAGGATGTTTCCTGGAAAAACCAGTTAAATCTATCCCCTGCTGTGAGCAAAACATCACACACAAGGTGCCTCTGTGCATAAAGCCAAAGCTTAGAGTTACACAGAAAGTTTGGGACAGTGCAAAACATTTCCATAAAAGGTAAGTTGTGAAAGAAAACATAGATATCTCACCCTAATAAATTTAAAAATCCTCAAGAAATATTAATTTAAAAATAAAGAAATAGATAGAGCATAATAAATAATTCTTCCATTTTCTTCCACCTATATTCAGAGTACCTTCTCCGGGTACAGAGTAGGTGTGGATTATTGTACTGCTTAGTAACAAAGTTATTTATAGCTGGTCATCCCAGCATATTGCTATTACTTTACATGCAGTATATTTTACTTTGCTCATGGAGGACTGTTCAGGTATTTTTTCCCCTGAGAGCATCCTGCTAAAGATTTTCAAGAGAACAATAATATTCTATCAAAGAAACTTTGAGAATTTCTAACAATTAGTATTGTTAATTATATTTTCCACCATTTATTCTCTCTTTCCTTTCACTCTGTCTCTCCTCAAAAATGTTTTGCAACTGACCACTCCCTCCTACAATAGACCCTTCCTTTGATCACCCTTTCTGTCTTCCTACATCCCATTCTCCTCCTATTTTCCTATAGGGTAAAATAGTTATTTAGAGTCCTATTGAGTACGTATATTATTTCCTATTTGAGTGAATTTTGATGAGACCCTCTCCTCCTACTCTTGTTCTCCACTGTAAAAGCCTTTCCTTGTTTCTTTTTTATGCCAGGCAACTTGCATTTCACTTCTTCCCTTCCCTTTCTCTCAGAACATTCCTCTCACCCCTTAATTTCATCATTTTTAAAAAATATACTATCACTTCATATTCAATTCACATGTACTCATTCTAACTGCGATATTAATGAGAACATTCCAATAAGTTATAAGTATCATACTCCCATGTAGGAATGTAAACAGATAAATCTTATTAAATCTCTTACAATATCACTTTCCTGATTACTTTTTTATGCTTCTCCAGAGTCCTGTATAAGACAACCAAACTTTCCATTCAGTTCTGGTCTTTCATCATGATGCTTGAAAATTCTCTGTTTCATTGAATAATCACTTATTCCTCTGAAGAATTATATTTAATTTTGCTGGATAAATGACTCTTGGTTGCAATCCTAGCTCCATTGCCCTTTGGAATATTATATTCCAAGCCTTCTGGTCCTTTAATATAGAAGCTTCTAAAACTTATGTTATTCTGACTGTGGCTCCACAATACTTGAATTATTTTTTTCTGGATGCTTATAATATTTTCTCCTTGACCTGGGAGTTTCAGAATTTGACTACAATATTCCTTAGAATTTTTATTTTGGGATATCTTTCAGGAAATTATTGATGGATTCTTTCAATTTCTATTTTAATCTCTGATTCTAGAATATAAGGACAGGTTTCCTTGATAATTTCTTGAAAGATGATGACAAGACTCTTTTTTTGATCATGACTTTCAGAGAGACCAATAATTGTTAAATTAATGCTACTGATTCTTTTTCCAGGTCAGTTGTTTTTCCCCATTTAATTTTTTTTTCATTTTTTGGTTTTGCTTTATTGTTTCTTGATTCCTCATGAACTCATTAGCTTCCATTTCTTTAAGTATAATTTTTAAGGAAATTTTTTTCTCAGTGAACTTTTCTACCTCTTTTTCCCCATTGTCTAATTTTGCTTTTTAAGGCATTCTTCTCCTCATTAGCTTTTTGTATTTCCTTTTGAAATTCTCTTAATTCTTTTTTCTAATTTTTCCTCTCTCTCTTTTACTTTTCAGTTCTTCAATGGCCTGAGCTCAAATTTTTTTTGAGACTTTGAATGTAGAACCTCTGACTTTGCTGTGATCATCTGAATGTGTATTATGATCCTCCTTTCACCATAATGGCTTTTTTTGGTTTTCTGCTCATTTTCCTAGCCTACTACTTTGTTTTTAACTCTTTGTTAGAATAGTATTCTATTTCCAGGATGGAGGGTGCACTCTCCCAAGCTCCAGGAGTTTTATGCAACTGTTTTCAGAAATTCTCCTAAGAATCTGACCACCAACATTCTTTTCTGTCCTGGAGCAGTTAGATGTGTTCCTGCTCCACTATATTTATAAGATCTAATGTGCTGACTGGGTTTGGGATACCACTGATCATGGCTGCACTCCAAATTTTCATTTCATTGCTATAAACACTCTTCACTGACCTTCTGAGTCCTCTCAGTTTCCCCCAGTCTGAGAGGTTCACAAGCCTCCAGCATTGCTTCTGATTCAGAGGGCCTGACTTATTCAGACTGATGTCTGGCCTGAAGCTGGGGTTGGGACAACCTGCATTGGGATGGGGCACTGAGCTCTCACTCTCATTCCACAAACCTATTATGCTGACCTTCCTGGTCCTCATTTGGGTCTCTGGGCTGAAAGGTCTGGAAGCTATCAGTACTGCAGCTGGCCAAGCCAGGACTAGTTCTAGGACTGTTCTGGAATCTCCTGCTCCAGAACTATCACCCTAGTACCATGGATTTTTTCTGCGGAATATTTAAGTTTCTTTAGCTGGAAAATGTTCTACTCCATCTTTCTGTGTGTTCTGATGCTCTAAAATGTGTTTAGAATCATTATTTAAAGGAATTTAGAGCAGTTTGGGGATTGGGCAGGTTCTTGACTTCACGCTGCTATCTTCAGCAATTCCTTAAAAAATTCAATTGGCCAAATGGAAAAAAAAATCCCTGAAGAAAACAACATCTTTAAAAGTAGAAGCAATCGGACTTCCGGCCAAGATGGCGGCGTGGAGGCAGACAGCTGCTTGAGCTCCTCGTCTTCTCTCAGAACTTACTTCATGACAAGCCTCTGACTTAATGCTTGACCCAGAAAGAAATCCACAAATTATCACCAAGAGAAGACATCCTTGAAAGTCGCCAGAAAAGGTCTGTGTTTGTTCGGGGGAGGGTCAATCAGACTGGGCGCAGACTGAGGGCAGACAGCCAGAGCAAGACAGGCAGCTCACACAGCTCAGACCGGAGGGGGAGGGGTGTGATCTCTGCCGTTTCTGTGAAAGGGCTTTTGCCCCAGTGTGGATGCTCCGTCTTGGCAGCAAGCCAGGAGCGGTGGAGAGGGTGTAAACACTGGAGGTGAAGATTAAAACCCCAGAAAGCCAGCGTCTCTCAGAGCCCGGCCACCCCCAACCCCCACCTGGACTGACTTGGTGCGTTCTCGGAGCCTCAGAGCACAGACTCAGTACAGTCATTGCTGTTCTGTTAGTGGCTCTCTGCTGCCCTACCCCCAGTCTGTAGAGGAAGCCCATTAATACCATCCAGCCCCATCCCCCGCAAAACAGACCAATTGTTTCTCTTGTCAGTTTGTTTTCTTTGATTCCTACTCTGACAAAATGAACAAAAAATTCAAAAGGGCTCTAACCATTGACAGCTTCTGTGTGGAGAGGGAGCAGACTTCAAATGCTGAGGAGACTAGGAACAGACTGTCCCCAGATGTATCCCCTGGGAGGGATATAAGCTGCTCCTCAATACAAAAGAACCTCATAGAGGAAATCAAAAAGGCTCTCACAAGAGAGCTGGAAGAGAAATGGGAAAAGGAAAGGGAAGCTTGGCAAGAGAGCCTGGAGAAGTCATCCCATGCATTCAAAGACAGAATGGATAAAGAAATCAAATCATTGAGAAACAGGATTAGTGAGCTGGAAAAGGTAAACAACTCCAAGGAAAACAGGATTAGAGAGCTGGAAAAAGAAATCAGCTCTCTAAAAAATACAATGGAAAAAAATTCCATAGAAGATAAAAACTCAATTGGACAATTACAAAGAGATATAAAAAAAGTGAGTGAAGAAAATACATCATTGAAAATTAGACTGGAACAAGTAGAAATGAATGACTCAAGGAGAAACCAAGAGGGAGTCAAGCAAAACCAGAGAAATGAGACAATTGAAAAGACTGTCAAGTACCTTACCAGAAAGACAACAGACCTGGAAAACAGATCCAGGAGAGACAATTTGAGAATAATCGGACTCCCTGAAAAATGGGAGGAAAAAAAGAGCTTGGACACCATTTTCGAGGAAATTATCAAAGAGAACTGCCCAGACGTTTTGGAAACAGAGGGTAAAATAGACATTGAGAAAATTCATCGATCACCTACTGAAAGGGACCCTAAAATCAAAACGCCAAGAAATATAGTGGCCAAGTTCAAGAACCATCAGACAAAGGAAAAGATATTGGAAGCTGCTAGAAAAAAACAATTCAGATATGGAGGATCCACAATAAGGATAACACAGGATCTAGCAGCGTCCACATTAAAAGAACGCAGGGCCTGGAACATGATATTCCGAAAGGCTAAGGAACTTGGTATGCAGCCAAGAATAACTTACCCAGCAAGAATGAGCATCATTTTCCAGGGAAGAAGATGGACATTTAACGAAATAAATGAATTCCATCTATTTTTGATGAAAAAACCAGACCTACATAAAAGGTTTGATCTTCAAATACAGAACTCAAGAGACTTCTAAAAAAGGTAAAAAGAAATCTTGAGAACTATACTTCTGTCAAAAAAATATGTAAAGAACATATGTACAATTTGTCTTAGAAACTAGAGGTGGAAAGGAGATTATATCATTAAAAAGTATAAAGTGGTGGTACTACATCTCATGAAGAGGCAAAGGTAACCTATTATATCTGAGAGAAAGAAAGGAGGGAGATGAACATAGCGTGTATCAATAGACATATTCGATTTATGGTGAAACTTCTTCCACTTCATTGAAAAGTGAAAGGGAAGGAGTAAGCTAAGGGGAAGGGAATACAGTAATTTCGAGGAAAAGGGATAAAATAAGGGGAGGATCTTTAAGGTGGGGGAGGGATCGTAAAAAGGGAGGGCTGTGAAAAGCAAGTGGTGTTTACCAGTTTAATACTGGATAGGAGGGTAAAAGGGAAGGAAAGGGGAAAAGCATAAGCAGGGGTTAATAGGATGGCAAGCAATATAGAATTAGTCCTTCTAACCATAAATGTGAATGGGGCAAACTGCCTCATAAAGAGGAAGCAGTTAGCAGACTGGATTAAAAGTCAGAATCCTACTATATGTTGTTTACAGGAAACACACCTGAAACAGGATGAGACATTCAAACTAAAAGTAAAAGGGTGGAGCAGAATCTATTATGCTTCAGGCAAAACCAAAAAAGCAGGAGTAGCCATCCTCATCTCAGATCAAGCAAAAACAAAAATTGATCTAATTAAAAGAGATAAGGAAGGGCATTATATCCTGCTAAAGGGAAGCATCAATAGTGAAGCAGTATCAATATTAAACATGTATGCACCAAGTGGTGCAGCATCTAAATTCTTAAAAGAGAAATTAAGAGAGCTGCAAGAGGAAATAGATAGCAAAACTATAATAGCGGGAGATCTCAACCTTGCACTATCAGAATTAGATAAATCAAACCACAAAATAAATAAGAAAGAAGTCAAAGAGGTAAATAGAATACTAGAAAAGTTTGATATGATAGATCTTTGGCGAAAGCTAAATGGAGACAGAAAGGAATATACTTTCTTCTCAGCAGTTCATGGAACCTATACAAAAATTGATCATATACTAGGGCATAAAAACCTCAAAATCAAATGCAGTAAGGCAGAAATAGTAAATGCATCCTTTTCAGACCATAATGCAATCAAAATAACATTTAATAAAAAGCCAGGGGAAAATAGACCAAAAAATAATTGGAAACTAAATAATCTTATACTAAAGAATGATTGGGTAAAACAGCAAATCATAGACATAATTAATAACTTCACCCAAGAAAATGACAATAATGAGACATCATACCAAAATGTGTGGGATACAGCCAAAGCAGTAATTAGGGGAAGTTTTATATCTCTACAGGCCTACCTGCATAAAATAGAGAAAGAGAGGGCCAACGAATTGGGTTTACAACTAAAATTGCTAGAAAAGGAACAAATTAAAAACCCCCAGACAAACACAAAACTTGAAATTCAAAAAATAAAAGGTGAGATTAATAAAATTGAAAGTAAAAAAACTATTGAATTTATTAATAAAACTAAGAGTTGGTTTTATGAAAAAACCAACAAAATAGACAAACCCTTAGTAAACCTGATTAAAAAAAGGAAAGAGAAAAAGCAAATTGATAGTCTTGAAAATGAAAAGGGTGAACTCACCACTAATGAAGAGGAAATTAGAACAATAGTTAGGAGCTACTTTGCTCAACTTTATGCCGATAAATTCGATAACTTAAATGAAATGGAAGAATACCTTCAAAAATATAGCTTGCCCAGATTAACAGAGGAAGAAGTAAGTAGTCTAAATAGTCCCATCTCAGAAAAAGAAATAGACCAAGCTATTAACCAACTTCCTAAGAAAAAGTCCCCAGGACCAGATGGATTTACAGGTGAATTCTACCAAACATTTAAAGAACAACTAACTCCAATGCTATGTAAACTATTTGAAAAAATAGGGATTGAAGGAGTCCTACCAAATTCCTTTTATGACACAGACATGGTACTGATACTTAAACCAGGTAGATCGAAAACTGAGAAAGAAAACTATAGACCAATTTCCTTAATGAATATTGATGCTAAAATCTTAAATAAGATATTAGCAAATAGACTTCAGAAAATCATCCCCAGGATAATACACTATGACCAAGTGGGATTTATACCAGGAATGCAGGGCTGGTTTAATATTAGGAAAACTATTAGTATAATTGACCATATTAATAATCAAATTAATAAAAACCATATGATCATCTCAATAGATGCAGAAAAGGCATTTGATAAAATCCAACATCCATTCCTACTAAAAACGCTTGAGAGTATAGGAATAAATGGACTATTCTTTAAAATAATAAGGAGCATATATTTAAAACCTTCAGTAAACATCATATGTAATGGTGATAAACTAGAACCTTTCCCTGTAAGATCAGGAGTGAAACAAGGTTGCCCACTATCACCATTACTATTCAATATAGTACTAGAAACTCTAGCCTTGGCCATAAGAGCCGAGAAAGAGATCCAAGGAATTAGAGTAGGAAATGAAGAAATCAAATTGTCACTTTTCGCAGATGACATGATGGTATACTTAGAGAACCCCAAAGACTCTGCTAAAAAGCTATTAGAAATAATTCAGAATTTTAGCAAAGTCGCAGGATACAAAATAAATCCACATAAATCCTCAGGATTTTTATACATTACCAACACAATCCAACAGCAAGAGATACAAAGAGAAATTCCATTCAAAATAACAGTCGATAGTATCAAATATTTGGGAATATATCTACCAAAGGAGAGTCAGGAATTATATGAGCAAAATTACAAAACACTTGCCACAAAAATAAAGTCAGATTTAAATAATTGGAAAGACATTCAATGTTCTTGGATAGGCCGAGCGAATATAATAAAGATGACAATACTCCCCAAACTAATCTATTTATTTAGTGCTATACCAATCAGACTCCCAAGAAACTATTTTAATGACCTAGAAAAAATAACAACAAAATTCATATGGAAGAATAAAAGGTCGAGAATTGCAAGGGAACTAATGAAAAAAAAGTCAGAGGAAGGTGGTCTAAGTGTACCTGATTTAAAGCTATATTATAAAGCAACAGTCACCAAAACCATTTGGTATTGGCTAAGAAATAGACTAGTTGATCAGTGGCATAGGTTAGGTTCACAGGACAAGATAGTGAATAAAAATAGCAATCTAATCTTTGACAAACCCAAAGATCCCAAATTTTGGGATAAGAATTCATTATTTGACAAAAACTGCTGGGAAAACTGGAAATTAGTATGGCAGAAACTAGGCATGGACCCACATTTAACACCACATACTAAGATTAGATCAAAATGGGTCCAAGATTTAGGCATAAAGAACGAAATCATAAATAAATTGGAGGAACATGGGATGGTTTACCTCTCAGACCTGTGGAGGAGGAAGGAGTTTGTGTCCAAGGGAGAACTAGAGACCATTATTGATCACAAAATAGAACATTTTGATTACACCAAATTAAAAAGTTTCTGCACAAACAAAACTAATGCAAACAAGATTAGAAGGGAAGTAACAAATTGGGAAAAAATTTTTACAGTTAAAGGTTCTGATAAAGGCCTCATCTCCAAAATATACAGAGAATTGACTTTAATCTATAAGAAATCAAGCCATTCTCCAATTGATAAATGGTCAAAGGATATGAACAGACAATTTTCAGATGATGAAATTAAAACTATTTCCACTCATATGAAAGAGTGTTCCAAATCACTATTGATCAGAGAAATGCAAATTAAGACAACTCTGAGGTATCATTACACACCTGTCAGATTGGCTAAGATGACAGGAACAAATAACGATGAATGTTGGAGGGGCTGTGGGAAAACTGGGACACTGATGCATTGTTGGTGGAGTTGTGAAAGAATCCAACCATTCTGGAGAGCAATCTGGAATTATGCCCAAAAAGTTATCAAAATGTGCATACCCTTTGACCCAGCCATACTACTACTGGGCTTATACCCTAAGGAACTACTAGAGAAGGGAAAGGGTCCTGTATGTGCCAAAATGTTTGTGGCAGCCCTTTTCATAGTGGCTAGAAGCTGGAAGATGAATGGATGTCCATCAATTGGAGAATGGTTGGGTAAACTATGGTATATGAATGTTATGGAATATTATTGTTCTATAAGAAATGACCAACAGGAGAAATATAGAGAGGCTTGGAGAGACTTACATCAACTGATGCTGAGTGAAACGAGCAGAACCAGAAGATCATTATACACTTCAACAATGATACTGTACGAGGATGTATGCTGATGGAAGTGGATTTCTTCAACATAGAGAAGAGCTAATCCAATTCCAATTGATTAATGATGGAAAGAACCAGCTACATCCAGAAAAGGAATAATGGGAAATGAATGTAAACTGTTATTTTTACCTTCTGAATCCAATTCTTCCTGTGCAACAAAAAATTCGGTTCTACACACATATATTGTATCTAAATTATACTGTAATATATTTAACATATATAAGACTGCTTGCCATCTGGGGGAGGGGCTTGGGGGAGGAAGGGAAAAAATCTGAATAGAAGTAAGTGCAAGGGATAATGTTGTAAAAAATTACCCATGCATATGTACTGTCAAAAAATGTTATAATTATAAAATAAAATAAAAATAAATAAATATAAAAAAAAAAAAAGAAAACTGAAGAAAAAAAAAAGAAAAAAAAAGAAAAAATAAAAAAATAAAAAAAAAATAAAAAATAAACATTACTTAAAGCCAAAAGAAAAAAAAAAAAAAAAAAAGTAGAAGCAATCAAATGGAAAAAGAGATACAAATGCTAACTGAAAAAAGAAAATCACATTAAAAACTATAATGGGGAAATGGAAGCTAATAACTCTATGAAGCATCAAGAATCAATCTAACACAAACTAAAAAGAATGAAAATATTGAAGAAAACGTAAAATACCTCTTTGGAAAAATAGCTGACCTGCAAAATAGATCAAGGAAAGACAATTTTAAAATTATTGGTCTATCTGAAGGCCATGACCAAAAAAAATAACCTGGATAGTATTCTTCAAGAGATCATCAAAGGAAACTGCTCTGATATTCTTGAAACAGAGGGGAAAATAATAATTGAAAGAATCTACTGATCACATCTAGAAATAAATCCCATAAGGAAAACCTTATAAACATTGTTGCAAAAAATCCAGAACTATAATCTCAAGGAAAAATACTGCAAGCTGCCAGACAAAAGTAATTCAACTACCAAGGAGCAACAGTTAGGATCACCTAGGATTTGGCAGCATCTACAATAAAGGATCAGAGTGTCTGGGAAAAAATATTTTCTGAAAAGCAAAGGACCTGGAGTTGCAACCAAGAATTAACTACACAGTGAGACTGAGAATAATTTTTTCAGGAGAGAAGATGACTCTTCACTGAAGTAAGAGACATTCAAACATTTCTGTTGATAAAACTAGAGCTCAAGAGAAAATTTGATCTTCAAACACATGCCTCAAGAGAAGCACAGAAAGATAACAGGGGAAAATATATATTATTTAAAGGTTTAATTTTTTACATCCTTAGATGGGAAAATGATATCTGGAACTCTTGAGAACTGTATCAATTATTGGGATAGTTAGAAGGGGCATACATAGATGGAAAGTGTTGTGAATGGACTCTGATATGAACAATATCAAAGAAAAAGACATTAAGGAGTGAAAAAAGAATTATATTATAAGAGAGGAGGTAAAATGGGACAAATTAGATCCCATGAAAAGAACCATCAATATAGAAGCAAAGAAGAAGGGGAACGAACATTGTCTAAAGTTTAATGTCATCAGTTTTGGCTCAAAGAGGTTTAATCATGTTGGGTGTAGACATTTATTTTATCTTATAAAGAAGCAGGAGAAGAAAGAGGAAATAAAAGAGAGAGACTGGACAGAAGGGAGGTTAGATACACTAGCAGAAAGGTTAGGAAAAGGGAGGAGGGGTGATAGAAGACAGGACAGTTTGAAAGAAGGGTGTATCAGCACATTACATTTATGGAATAAGTGTTAGAGCATATAAATTTCTAGAGAAGATACTAAGTCAGTTACAGTAAGAAATAAATAGCAAAACTATAATAGTGGGGACCTCAACCTTGCCCTCTCAGAATCAGACAATTGTAATCACAAAATAAATAAGAAACAAAGTAGGGAGGTTAATAGAATTCTATAAAACAGAGATGATAGATCACTGGAGAAAATTGAATAGGGGGACACAAGACTACACCTTTTTCTAGGTAGTAAATGACATCTACACAAAAACTGATCATATGTTAGGGTATAAAAATCTCACAATCAAGTGATAAAAGGCAGAAATAGTAAATTTTTCCTTTTCAGGTCACAATGCAATAAAATTATATTCAATAAAGATACAGGGAAAGTTATAAAAATTGAAAATTAAATAATCTAATTCTAAAAAATGAGTGACTTAAACAGTCACTAAAACAATCCATAATTTCATCCAAGAGAATTTCAATAATGAGACATCATGCCTATGGGATACAGCCAAAGCATTTCTCAGGGGAACTTTTGTATCTCCAAATAGCTATTTGAATAAAATAAAGAAAGAGGAGATCAATGCATTAGGCATGCAATTAAAAAAACTAGGCAAAGTACAAATTAAACCCCCCAATTATGTACAAAATTAGAAATTCTCAAACTCAAAGAAGAGATTAATAAAATTGAAATTAAGAAAACTATTGAATTAATTAATAAAACTAATAATTTCTTTGATAATAGGATAAACTTTGGTTAATTTGATTAGAAAAAAAGAAAGAAAACAACCAAATTACCAGCATCAAAAATGAAAAGTGTGAATTTGCCACTAATAACAAATAAATTAAAGCAATAATTAGGAGCTATTTTGCTCAATTGTATGACAGAAATTCTGACAAACTAACCAAAATGGATGAATATTTAAATATATATATGTATATACATATATATATATATATACACACACATATATATTTTTACAAGAGATTTACAAGAGAATTCTACAAATATCACACACACACACACACACACACACACACACACACACACATATATATATATATATATATATATATATATATATTACAAGAGATTTACAAGAGAATTCTACAAATATTAAAACACAATTAATTTCAATACTTTGTAAACTATTTGTAAAGACTTGTACAAAAGGAATCCTGCCAAATACCTTCCAAAACACAAATACTGATAGCTAAACCAGAAAAATCCAAAATGGAGAAAGAAAATTATAGACCAATCTCCCTAATGAATATCAATGCAAAATTTTTTAAAAAATATATTAGCAAAAAGATTACAGCAACTTATAAGCAGAATAATAAACTATGACAAAGTGAGAATTATGCCAGAAATTCCAGGTTGTTAAAATATCAGGAAAATATTGCTGTAATCAACTATATCAATAACAAAATCAATTGAATTTGTATGATAATCTCAATAAATACAGGAAAAGCTTTTGACAAAATACAGCTTCCATTCCTTTTAAAACCATGAAAGAATAGGGATAAAGGGATTTTTTTTTCTTAAAATAATAAGCATTATATCTCTAACACCAATAGCAAGCATTGTTTGTAAGGAGAAAAGCTGGATTCATTCCCAATAAGATTAGGTGTGAAACAAGTATATCTATCCATTATCACCATTATTATTCAATATTGTAATGTTTTGTAGCAGCTCTTTTTGTGGAAGAAAATAATTGGAAAATGAGTAGATGCTCATCAATTAGGGAATGGTTGAATAAAATGTAGTATATAACGGTAATGCAATATTATTGTTCTATAAAAATGATGAACAAGCTGATTTTATAAAGGCCTGAAGAGATTTACATGAACTGATGTTGAGTGAAACAATCAGAACTATGAATACATTGTACATAGGGACAGAAAGAATGTGTGATGATCAACTATGAAAGACTTATTTCTTCTCAGTGGTTCAGTGATCCAAGGTAATTCCTGGATAGAAAACACCATCTGTATCCAAAAAATAACTCTGGAGCTTGAATGAGAATCAACACATTCTAAGTTTACTTTTTTTGTGTTTTTTTTTTCCTTCTCTCATGGATTTTTTTTTCTTATTTTTCTTTCCCAACATGATTCATAAAGGAATGTGTATTTAAAAGTTAATATATATGAAAAACCAGAAAAAAAACCTAAAAAAATTTTTTTAAAAAGGCAGGCCCCTAATTTCTAGATCATATCTCTGTGACTCTCATGACATTTTTTTTTCTATAAATGCTTACTTACCCAATGAATCACACAAATACATGCTTTCCTAGGTGAGAGATGATGTAAAAGGGTACAGGTGCATTCAATCACTTTTTTTTTTAATGATGAGAAGAAAAAGAGATCGTTCCACTCTTTTTCATTCTAAATTACTTGGGATCTGGAAACCTCATTCAACAAATATATAAATTAAATTAATATATTTTGTTTATACTTTAAAATAAAATATGATATTAGGGAGAAAAAAGGGGAAGGAAAAAATGAAAATTCAAGGTTTATCAAAATTTTGAGATACAAAGCTCTTTTAGCAGTTAGAAGTTAGAATTTTTTATAAAACTCCTTTTGATGAGTGCCATGTTTAAAAAAAAGTTTTAGTGATACAAAAGCTCTTAAAATAACTTTCCTTATTTTCAACAGAGAATATCTCTGTCTTTCCCCATTTGTCCTTCTAGGCACACTGAGCATATCATATCCTATTTAGAGATAGGATAAAGAAACATCCATTTTCATGTTCATGAAGCATGATACCTATCTTATGTTTTTTGGGGGCACAAAATGTTTAAAATCAATCTATGTTTTTGCACAAATGAGCTTTAATAGAATCACTTCTTGGTATTTATTCCAGATGGTAGATAAAATCAAATTTTAGCTGTAGCAATTAGAGAAGAAAAATAAATTGTAAGAATTAGAATATCTAATGAAGAGATAGAAATTTCACTTTGCAGATAATAGGATAATATACTTATAGAGTCATTGAAATAATTAACATCTTTATCATTTCTATATATTACTAACTAATCTCAGTAGGAGGAGATAATATCATAAATGGAGATAATATAAAATATTTGGAAAACTACCTGTCAAGAAAAACCCAGGAATTATATGAACATAATTGCAAAACATTTTCCAGACAGATAAGTTCAGATCTAGATAATTGGAAAATGTATCACTTCTCATGGGGAAGTTGAACTAAGAGAATAAAAAAGACATGTGCAGCCAAGTTGATGAAGAAAAGCCAGGAAGTTGCTTGAGCTCTCCTTACTTTCCCTCAAAAAAAAAATTAAATTAAGCCTCTGCACAAACTGTGGAAATAAAGAACTTACAAAGAGATGGATTGAAACTTTTTTCTGCTTAATATAGTTTGGAAGGATTTCAGGGAAGATCTATCTCACTTGGGTGAAAGTGGCACAGAATTCAGCATAGATGGTGCCCAAGCAAGACAGCAGGAGAGTCTTTGCCATGGCATAGATCAGTAACTGAAACCTCTTAGTTTTAGCTTAATAGACCAATAGCACAATACACCAATTGTGGAGCCTCCAGTCCCAGAGTAGAAGGCAAATTGCCAGCTCCTGAAACTAACCAATAACAAGCTTGAATAAGTTGAATACCGCAGTGCAGTGAGAAAATCCCCAAACACCTGAAGTCCCAGTATTCAAAGTCAGTGATCTTGCCTTTATCCATGAGGGCACAAAGCTTGGGATAGAACCCCCTGTACTCCAGGAGCAGATCTCAACTTTAAAAACCATGGCATGAGGAGGAGGTGAGCAAGAAACAAAAGATAACTTTGATCATAGAAAGCTAATATCAAGACAGGAAAAACATTTTAAATAAATAAATAACAAAACAACTCAGAAAAGAGGAAAATTACTTGCAAAACTTCAAAGGGATATATGAAATGATTTCAATCACAAAAGTCTTCTTGGAAGAGCTCAAAAAAGATTTTATAAGTCAAATAAAAGAAGCAGAAAAAATTGGGAAAAAGAAAAGAATGTTATACAAAAGAGAGTCAATAGCTTGGGAAAAAAGAACAGAAATCCATTGAAAAAACAATTAATTTAAAAGTAAAATTAAGCAAATGGAAAATGAAGAACAAAAGCTAATTGATGAAAATTGTACTTTAAAAATAAGAATTGGTCAAATGTAAGCTAATGCCCCATAAGTTATCAAGAATTACTCAAACTAATGAAAAGAATGAGAAGAATAAAAGAAAATGTAAAATATCTTATTGAAGAAACAACTACCTAAAATAGATCCAGGAAAGACAATTTAAGATTACAGAGCTACTAGAAACCCATGGTAAAAATTAAACCAAAACAAACAAAAAAAAACTGGACAATATTTTTTTTTTGGAGAAATCATTTAAAAATGCTGTTTGGATGTCATAGAAATACAGGATAAAATAATCATTTAAAGAATTCATCAATCACCTTCTGAAGGAGATCCCCAAATGAAAACTCCAAGGAATATTGGATTTAAATTCCAGAATTAATCAGATAAAGCAAAAAATATTTCAAGCAGCCAAAAAGAAACAAATCATATCAATGAACTACAGTTATGTTTACACAGAACTTAGCAACTTCTACACTTAAAGATCTGAGTGCCTGGAACTTGATATTCTAAAAGGCAAGGGAGATGGGATTGCAATAAAGAATCAACCATCCAGGAAAATTGAGCATAATAGTTCAGGTGAAAAGATATTTTCAGGGGAAAATGAAATAAAGGACTTTCAATCATTTCTGGTGAAAAGACCACAACTAAGCAGAAAATTTGATCTTTAATGAAAGACTTAAGCATTAAAAGGTAAACAAGCTGTTATTTAAAGATTAAATTTCCTACAACCCTACATGGAAAGATGATATTTGTAACTCTTGAGAACCATATCTTTATTAGGGCCATTAGAAGAGATGCACACAGATGTGGCTACATGTTGACTTTAAGGTGATCATATAATAAATAAATTGAGAAGTGGAAAAAGGATTGTACTGGGAGAAAAGAAATATAGATGGAAAATGGGATAAATTAGATCTCATGAAGAAGCATCAAAGTCCTACAACAATGAAAGGAGAATGGGAAGGAGATGAGCATTGTTTGAACATTAATCTCATTGCATTTGGCTTAAAGAAAGAATAAAGGATATCCTTAGTTGGGTTTAGAAATTTATCTTCCTCTGTAGGAAAGTAGGATAAAAAGGTGAAAAGAAAAGAGAGAGGGTAGATAGAAGGAAGGGCAGAAATATTAGGGGAAAACACCAAAACAATTAATGAAAAGATCACAATTAAATACAGAAAGTCATGATGCAATAAAATTACATACAATGAAAGTACATGGGAAAATGGGCTAAAAATTAGTTGTAAATTAGACAATCTAATCCCAAAGAATGAGTAAATCAACCAACAAATCATACAAAAAATCAATAATTTCATCCAAGAGAATGAAAGTAACAACATACTAAAACTTATAGGATGCAAACAAAGCAGTACTTAGGGGAAGAGGCTTATCTCTAAATGCTCACATAAATAAAACAAACAAACAAAAAAAAAGAAACAATGAATTGGGCATACAACTAAAAAAAGCTAAAAAAAATTAAAACCTTAAATTAAATACCAAATTAGAAATTCTGAAAATTAAAGGAGAGATGAATAAAATCAAAAGTTAGAAAACTAAGAATTGATTTCACAGAAACATCAACAAAATAGAAAAACCTATGGTTAATTTTATTTTGAAAAATATTAATATCTGGGAGATGACTATGAACCACTACATAGAATTCCCAATCCCTCTATTTTTGTCTGCCTGCATTTTTTATTTCCTTCACAAGCTAATTGTACACTATTTCAAAGTTGATTATTTTTGTACAGCAAAACAACTGTTTGTACATGTATACATATATTGTTTTTAATTTATACTTTAATATATTTAACATATATTGGTCAACCTGCCATCTGGGGGGGGGGGAGGAGGAAAAAAATGGAACAAAAGGTTTGGCAATTGTCAATGCTGTAAAATTTTCCATGCATATATTTGGCAAATAAAAACTGTTAAAAAAAAAAGAAAAATATTAATATCACCAACAATGAAGAGCAAATTCAAACAATAATTAAGAACTATTTTGCCCAAGTGCATATAAATAAATCAGATAATCTAAGTACAATTTGCAAAAGTTTATATTGCCCAAATTAATAGAAGAGGAAAAATATTTAAGTAACCTCATTTTAGAAAAAGAATTTGAACAAGCTATCTATGAACTTTCTAAGAAAAAATCTCTATGGCCAGATGGATTTACAAGTGAATTCTACCAAACATTTAAAAAACAATTAATTCTAATAATATATAAATATTTGGAGGAAAAAGATGAAGAAGGATGCCTACTTAGTTCTTTTTATGACACAAATATAGTGCTAATACCTAAACCAAGAATGGTCAAAACAGAAAAAAATAATTATAGACAAATTTCCTTAATGAATATTGATGTGAAAATCTTAAATAAAATATAAGAAAGAGATTACAGTAACTTATCACCAGGAAAATACACTATGATCAAGTATAATTTATACCAAGAACATAGGGCTGATTCAACAGTATAAGGAAATTTATTATATTAGATAATTTAGTTTAGATAATTTACAATATTTTTTTCCCTGAGGCTGGGATTAAGTGACTTGCCCAGGGTCACACAGCTAAATTTACAATATTAATAACCAAATTTACAGAAATAATGTAATTATATAAATAGATGCAGAAAAACCATTTGACAAAATATAATATCCATTCTTATTAAAAACACTAGAGAATATAGGAACAAATGGAGCTTTTTTATGGAGCATCTATCTAAAACCGTCAGCAAAGTGTAGGGGTGAAACCAGGTTGCTCACTATCACCACTACTATTCAATGTTCAAATTCAATTTCAACCAATCAAAATATCTGGGGGCACTTTTAAAATTAGACAAAATAATAAAAAATTCAGAAGAGAAACAAAACATATAAAATTTAAAGAGCATAAAGGGAAGAAAGTGATAAGCACATGCATTTCAAACATTAAAGTACAAATATTAAAATGTAATAAAAATTTTGGAACTGTTGTATAGTAGAAAGGATTTTGTATAATGAGAGTGAAAAGATTGTTTTCAGCCAGATTGAAAAGTTCTTTAAAAAGCAAATATATCTATATCTATATATACATATACACATACTTATATATGTGTGTGTGTATATATATATATATATATATATAATTAAAGATAAAAGAGAGAACCACTGGAATTTGTTGAGTAGGAATGTGAGTGAAATGGTCACCTTTAAATAAAAAGAAAGTCATTGACACTTGCGGTGAGAATGGATTGGAATGACAATGGGAAGAAAACAAGGCAATTTCAACAGTTTAAAGGTACTTAGGAGATAAAGAGAAAGAAATGGGATTATATGTAATGTATGCTGTGGCTATAGAAATAGGAATATTTGTCACTTAAAAGTATTGGGTGATGAATGATGAAAAAACTGAGGATAAATCTAAGGTGAAGAATTTTCTTGATTGACAGACAGGTGATACATGTGCAAAAATATTTGTAATAATCCTTTTTGTAGTGGCAAGGAACTGGAAATTGAGTGGGTTTCCATCCCTTGGGGAATGGCTAAACAAGTTATGATATATGAATGTAATGGAATATTATTATCCTATAAGTAATGATGAACAGGCTGGCCAGAAAAGCCAGGAAAAACTTTCATGCAATGATGCTGAGTGAAAGAAGCAGAAGCAAGAAAAGATTTCACACAGTAACAACAAGATTTTGTGATGATCAACTGTGATAGATTTGGCTCTTTTCAACAATGCAGTGAGCAAGACAATTCCAATAGACTGGGATGGAAAATGCGATCCATATCTAGAGAGTAAAATATAAAGACTGAATGTAGATCAATGTATAGTATTTCACCCTTTTAAATTGTTGTTTGTTTGTTTGTTTTCTTGGTATTTTTTTTTCCTTTTGATTTTTTTTTTTGTATGACATGACAAATATAGAAATTCATTTAAAAGAATTGCACATATTGCTTGCTATTTTGGAAAGGGGGAGTGTAAAGGAAGAACAGAGAAACAATTGGAATATAAAGCTTTCAAAGATCAATGTTGAAAACTCTCTTTACATGTATTTGAAAAATAAAATAAAATGCTATTGAAAAAAGAAAGATAAGTGATAACTTTGACCTAAATATGGAAATTTGAAGGTTTTTTTTTTTTTTTAGCATTCATTTTGTAATATTTTGAGTTCCAAATGTTTCTCCCTCTTTTCCTCTCTTCCTCTCATTTGGGATTTTCTTTTTGAGTAGAAAGGGATTTTAATGAGTTTGAGGTTTTCCTGGATTATCCAATTCACAATGTCTAAAAGACAAGGAGTGCTCTAGGAGAAAAACTTGGGGAGAAAATTGGAGCTGCAAGGCAGCTAGTTGGTGTGGTGGATAGGGCACCAGGCCTGAAGTCATGAGGATCTAATTTTAAATCTGGACTCAAGACACTTAACACTTCCTAGCTGTGTGACCCTGAGCAAGTCACTTAACCCCAATTGCCTTACAAAAAAAAATAATGGAGCTGGTTATGGAATTCTATGAGTCATCTGCCTAGATATTATATTTAGATCCATGGAAAGTGGTGAGGTCAGAAAGAGAAAACATAGAAAGAGAAGTTTCAACAGTTTCAGTTAGTGGGAATGAACAATTACTCTGATAAGAATAGAACCGAGATGGAATATTATCATGAAAACTCAGAGGAGGTCCTGGACTCCAGAATCGAGAAGAGAACTTTGGCTAAACCCCTGGCAGTTTTCCTGCTTCTTCCCCTAAAGACCAAGGACTTTTACTTATCCTGACTCTGGCTGATCCTGAGGCCTCTATGGAGTTAGCCTGAACTTAACATTTTGGCGCCCAACATGAGGCCAAGGACCCTAATTTCACTGAACAAGTCCTGTGGCCAGGAAATAGGGTGAGTATTTTAATACACAAATAGGGAACTTACTTTGTTAAGAGCTGAACTAATAACTTTTTCTAGCTTAAATAGGACAGATATTAGGAAAAGATTCTTCTGCATCCCCACCCCCACCCCTACCCCCACCCCAAGGGAGCTCTATAGAAAGCATACTTATGTTGATAAAGAAACAAGGTTTGCTTGTAACACAGAAGTAGATTGGTGGACTCTTGGATACATTAGAATTAACACCCCTTTGTTTCTTCAAAGAAGAAGAAATAGAGGCAGTTATTTGGAAACTAGTAGATCAACTATGAATATTATAATGATAAAGGTCCTAATTCAATTTCTTAGGAAACATTCTATAAGTACAACTTAATATAATTGGACTTAAACCGACAAGAAAAAAGAAAAGTTTTAAGAACAGCCACATAAGGAAATGTGAGGAGAAAGAGGATGAGAAAGGAGAGATTAATGGAAATATCACCAGAGTATGAGGACATAAGTGAATTTGAAGGGCATACTGATTCTCACTCTCACAGTCTAGCTTCAACTGCGCCTATACCCAAGCAGGCTGTTGACCCTCCCCAATCAACTTCACCTTCCTAGGTGGAGGGAGGAGGAGGAGTGGGAGGGGCAGTGATATCACTGATTGCCCCCGCCAAAGAGGAAGGGCAGAATACAGCTGATCTGAGAATAGAAATGTATGTGATTTAACAGCTTGACTCTTCAGGTCAAGAAAGCAGAAAATACACTCCTTTTGATCTAGAAATTATCAAAGACTTAAAAAAGGCTTGCACTCCTTATGGGCCTACATCATCTTATGTTAAGATGTTATTAGAGAATTTGGCTTATGAAATTTTAACCCATAGTGACTGGAAATCTATAGCAAGCACATGCTTAGAACCTGGACAAAACTTGTTTTGGCTTTCTGAATATAGCAAACTCTGTAGGATACAAGCCCAATGAAATAGGCAAACGGGTGTTAATACTCCAATCACCTGTGACCAACCAGCAGGTGTAGGTTCTTATGCAGACACTTCAGCACATATTAATTACCCCATATCAGCATAAGAGCAAATTGTTGCTGCTGCTGCTATCAAAGTATGGGGTTTTATCCTAGGTAAACAGGACAGAGGAGAGGCCTTCACAAAAATAGTACAAGGGCCAAATGAACCCTTTGCTGATTTTGTGGGAAGACATAGGAACTAATGGTGAAAATGCAGCAACAGAAATTATGGTAAGGCAACTTGCCAAAGAAAATGTTAATGAGTTGTGTAAAAGAATTATACTAGGACTACACAAGGATGCTTCTTTAGAGGAGATCATAAGATGCTGTGCCACAGTGGGCACAAATATCTTTTATAACCAGGCTATGATGCAAACTTCCCAAGATCTGAACATGGGAAGACAGGGTCCTTTTGACAAGGAACTTCCAGAGAGACTCGTCAATTTTTTCAAGGTGGTAAAGTAAGGCATCTAAAAGCTCAATGTTGACATAGAGACAGAGTGACAAAACAGAGTGGGAGAATATGACCCAAAATCAGTGTCTACAATGCAACAGAGGCTTCCATTGGGGATCAGAATGTAGACTGATTCAGGATGAGGGGCCCAAAGCAAAAAATGCTTGGGTCATTAAATGAGCAGTACAATTATCTGGGATAAGACCTGACAAGATATATCCATTTTATATCAATGAACAAATTAATGTATGCTGTAAAACCATCCCAGGGTAGGAAATTTTATTGGCCACAGCTCCAAATTTTATAAATGGGTCTCCATTAAAGATAATCCAATTATTACATAATTGGCGATGGATTCTTGAAGAAAAGTTTTCTAAAGTTCCTCTTAAAGGACCAAAGATGTTTACAGATGCATCCAAATATAATATTTGTATGTGTAATCTAGTGGCTTCACTATAAAGAGTGTAGTCAGAACTCCTTTTAAGTCCACTCAGCAGAATGAATTTATGCAATCATTCTAGCTCTTACTTATAGATATGAGATATAGATAGAGATATGAATATATCTGATCCAGCCTATTTAGTAGGTATGGTACTAAGAATTGCCAAAACCCAGATAAAATTTGTAGCCTCTAATATATATCAGCTCTTTAAGGAACTTCAAAAGCAAGTGAGAAAGTATCCAGGTAAGATTTGTACCTTGCATGTCCACTCTCACAGTGGACTTCCAGGTCCTATTTTTGATGGTAACTCAAAGGCAGATAGCCATCTAACCATGTTAGCCAGTACTCCTTTATTTCAGGCAGCCCAAGAATCTCATTCCAAATATCATCAGGGTGCTCGAACTTTATGTTTCTAGTTTGGAATAACAAGAGAGGGAGATAGGTGCATAGTAAAAGCCTGTACAGCTTGCCTTCCTTTCCATGCTCCTACACTCCATCCAGGGAAGAACCCTCATGGTTTGAGACCCAGTGAAATTTGGCAAATTGATGTGACCCATTATAAACCTTTTATCCATGTTGTGGTAGATAACTTTTCAGGATTCACTTTTGCAATACCTGCAGCAAAAAAGACATCCCAAGTGGCCACTGAATTCCTCATACAAGCATTTGCAATTATGGGCATGCCACAAACAATAAAAACAGATAATGGACCTGCACATACTTGTAAACATTTTGCACCTTTTTGGGCACAGTATAAGATTTTACACATCTCTTGAATACCTTTTAATCCTCAACGACAAGCAAAAGTAGAGAAGAGAAACAGAGACATTAAAACACTCCTCCAAAAACAAAAGAAAGGGGAAGCCACAAGTAACCCTAGAGAACTTCTAAATATAGCTCTTTATACTATTAACTTCTTAATTTTTGACAAAGATGCACTGGCTCCAGCAGACAGGTTTTATAACCTACCAGAAGGACAGTGTCCATTGTGAGCAGCTCCACTATCTTTAGATAATCGCCAGGTGATGTGGAAAGACCCAAAAAGTGGTGAATGGAAGGGACCAGATAGCTTAATTGCTTGGGAGAGAGGATTTACTTGTATCTCTGCAGATATACAAGGAATCAAAACGGTGCCAAAGAGCGGTATTCACCTTGTCCATCAGAGAGAGACAGAGCAGATCCTTGAAACGAAGAAGAAGACCCAAGAAACATGGGGTGGTTCCATTGCATTTTCTAGGTATGTTATCATACAGATGGCTTTGCAAAGCAGGAGGGGTATGGTCTGGATTATATAAGCACTCAGTTCTCCTTCACTTTTAAAATTCTGTGCTTTTTTGCTTCAGTGATATGTCCAGTATAAAATCTAAATCAACAAGAGATTTTCTCTATATTGTGATGATCTCTAAAATCTGTTTTATGAATATAATTTGATGTTAACATTAATATTGAGAACACTTTAAACTACCTAAATAAAATTCATAACTACTAAAAAGAGACAACATGAAATTCATATGTGGAAAAATAAATGGATGAATTATACATATTGCCTGGGAAGCAAAATGTATTTTAATTAACAACTCATAAAGTTAACATATCAATACACATAACTCAAATGAATACTGTGCCTTGTCTATAAAAGCAGAATTTTAATTGAATAAGATTTGGTAAGTGGGTTGTATTAAATTTGGAAAACTTTCCAGTGATCATAATGCTTTTAAATTTAACCCTGTGAAAAAGCCCATTTTTACATTATAATTCTTCTGAACACGCAAAAAAAAAGTTTGTGAAAAATAGTTATTTTAATCAAGGAACATCTAATGGAGAACTGAATGCTAACCAAAGGCAAATTGTCTCATGATGGAAAATTGAGGAACCAATTAAGGAAAATAAATGACCAGAAAAATAAGAAAAACAAGAGATATAATATGAGCAAGGAATAACCAACAGATAAAATCCATGGTCCATTGTTATCTACACAAAATCAAGTAAATTAGTAGACAGTTCATAGTACATTGGAATGATTTAAAGAAAACACGTACATATTTTACATAGGATAAGAAGTGTACAGATGGATTTTGAGCTATATTTTTAGGAGGAGTATGTCCATGACTTTATAACAGATATGATTACAAAATCATTGCATATATAAATATGTATATATACATATATATATACATGTGTATATATACTTTTACATACATATATAAATGTATTGTACATATGTAAATGTAAAAAATTTGTACATAAATAGCCCATGATTAATGTTTTATATTTAAATAAATTGTACATATTTTAATATATCATATGTTTATAAAGATAGGCAATATTATGATATAGAGAAAAGCCTTTTATTTTATAATTGAAGAGCTATATTTGGTAGGTGATTCTTCTTCTCTGTTGAGGCAACGTACACACTTAGCTAAGCAAAGGATTCTTGTAAAATTCATCTCCTAATACTATGTTCAAAATAATAACATGTTATATATAATGAAATTATAAAAAGTAAAATAAGTAAATAACAATTAAAAAATAAAATAAATGTCTGACATATTCTAATTTTTACTAAAATAAATCCTTCAACATATGCCATAACAATTCCAATGTAGAGAAAAACTATTGAATTTTCAAAACACATTTAATATGTAATTACTATTGTCCTGTACTGGAATAAAATGAAAAACTACTTTTAGAAAACAGGGTATTATAATTCATTTAGAATGAAGTAATTTTTGTTACTAATAACTTTCTATTCAATTGATGAAACATTTGATGAAAACCAGAAAAAACCCTCTAATTTGAAATGATGCATATATGTGATTTTATTAAATTAAAGAAAGATATTCAGTCAACAAATTTAATCCAAAGAGATAAAATGTGATCTTGGTCTATACTTTCTTTCATGCCTTTGTGTTGATCTTGTCACTGTTGAAGAGGCTTGCCTGGCAGCTGTTAACTCTCAATGAACAATATGGTCTAATAAGCAAAGGGGATGTCAACTGTCAATGGACCATATGCAGATGATGAGTGAAGTGACAGATTGAAGAAAAGGGTTATTAACCTTTACACTGTACCCTCAGGTATGGTTTCAAGACAGGTTGTGAAGCATAACACAATATGTTGAGCATCTGAGTGTCCATCAATCCACAATCAAATTTTAAGGAATTAGTAAGAAATTGTTGCTTAGGATGAGTTTTGTTTTTGTTTTTGTTTTTTTTTTTTGTTTGTTTGTTTTTGTTTTTGTTTTTTACATGAGTAATTTCTTTTATAATATTATCCCTTGTATTCATTTTTCCAAATTACCCCCCCCTTCACTCCCTCCCCCCGATGACAGGCAATCCCATACATTTTACATATGTTACAATAAAATCTAGATACAATATGTTTGTGTAAATACCATTTTCTTGTTGCACATTAAGTATTAGATTCCGAAGGTATAAGTAACCTGGGTAGATAGACAGTAGTGCTAACAGTTTACATTCAGTTCCCAGTGTTCCTTCTCTGGGTGTAGTTATTTCTGTCCATCATTGATCAACTGGAAGTGAGTTGGATCTTCTTTATGTTGAAGATATCCACTTCTATCAGAACACATCTTCATACAGCATTGAAGTGTATAATGATCTCCTAGTTTTGCTCATTTCACTCAGCATCAGATGATGTAAGTCTCTCCAAGCCTCTCTGTATTCCTCCTGCTGGTCATTTCTTACAGAACAATAGTATTCCATAACCTTCATATACCATAATTTACCCAACCATTCTCCAATTGATGGGCATAGGATGAGTTTTTAAAAGAAACAGTTATCTTTCCATTTTAATCCAATTCAATCCAATAAGTATCTATTAAGCATCTAATATATGCAAATCATTAGGTTAGGCACTGGTAATAATAAAAATTAAATAAAAAGAAGTTCTTGCATACATGTACCTTACATTCTACTGCAGGGTCAGCAATACAAAATATAAGTAGATAATTATTCAAATTATAATTTGGGGAAAACAAATAATATCTATTAAAATCAGGAAAGGCATATTGTAAGAAATGGCTTATGAGTTGAGACTTGAAGTAATCTAGGTGTTCTGAGAAGTGTAGATATGAAGGGAGTCCATTACAGTCATGAGGGATCAATGTTGAAAAAGCACAAATATTGAGAAGAGTTGTGAAACATAGCTATCTGTGGGTTCTATGTACCTGTAGAGCCTAAACCAGATTAAAATGTGATTGGGAAATATTTAACAAATTAAACATACAATAAAAATGGATAACAATACATTTTAAATCTAATTCAATTCATGCGCTCTTTAGGGATCCTTATGTACAGTTTGGTGGCCACTGTTTCTAGCTGAGTTTGAACTTCAGATATGGAGTATGGAATTGCCCATATGGATAAGATGTATAATGGTATTTGTAGTGCATGAGAGAAAACCTTCAAGAATCGAGGACTCAATATAGCTCTTGAAAAATATCATCCTTAACTAAAATTTGTAGAAGAATTGAAGCAATTATTTATATTACAAAGACCTATTTTTGTTCCAAAAAATGGGAATGTAAGAGAAAAATAGAAAATAATTTAGTACTATAAAAATATTGGAAGGAAATTAATAGATTGACCAAATAGATAAAAAAAAATTGCAGAAGTTCAGTCTCTGAAAATTAGAATGAACAAAATAAAAATCAAAATCCCAAGGAAAAATAGAAATATTTTTAAAAAGTAATATATTTTAAAAATAATTATAAGGTACATATATATATACATATATATATATATATATGCATATGTATATAATATATTGAAAAGGAAAAAAAAATAAGGATTATGACTGGGCTAGCTCTCTGGAGGGCCTCAGGATCAGTCAGAGTCAGGATCAGTCAAAGTCCCTAGTCTTTAGAAAGAGAAGCGAAGAAAGCAGGCAAGCTGCCACATGGCTTATCAAAGATGAATTCTGGACTCAGGAGTCTGGAGGTTGAAGTCTTCTCTCCTTAGCGTGCTGTGGCAGAGAGAGTCTGACCCTCTCCCTCAGCCCTCCAATTCTTGCCTCTGATTACCTCACCATACCACATTAAATAAGCACCAATCATGAGGAGAGCAATTACATCACCATATCATCTAAATATATGCATATATAACCATTATCTCACATTTAATAAGTAATTAGCCTTAAGTGCTCTCCTGTCTTAGATCCAAATACACCTTTTCAGAGTCCCAGCCCTCTACAATGACACAACCTGAAAATTACATCCAAAAATAGAATGTGTCAATATTAATCTAATGTTTAAAAAGTCCAAAGAATCCAGTTTCTGAGATAAGAATTCACTATTTAACAAAGTTTTCTTAAAAAAAAAAAAAAGAAAGAAAGAAAAAAAGAAACTAGGCACTAACCAATATCTAATACCATATATGTAAACTTATCCTGTTAAGGTCAAAATAATTTCCTGATTTAGACATAAATTATGATACTATAAACAAATTGGAGAACAAAGAATAGTTTACTTCTCATATCTATAGAGAAGAGAGAAGTTTATGGCCAAAGAAGAACTAGAGAATATTATAAAGTGCAAAAGAGATATTGTTGATTTTATTAAATTAAAAAGGTTTTGCAAAGACAAAATAGATGAAGAAATTAAAGCTAGCTATAGTCAGATTAAAAAATGCTCTAAATCACTATTGATAATAGAAATACAAATCAAAACAATTCTGATGCCCCCTCTCATATCTTTCAGATTGCCTAAAATGACAGGAAAAGATAATGGTGAATGTTGAAGAGGAGGTAGGCAAACAGTGCCACTAATGCATTGTTGGTGATGGTGTGAACTATTCCAACCATTCTGAAAAGCAATTTTGAATTATGTCCAAAGGGCTATAAAACATGCATACCTGTTGGTAGCAGCTCTTTTTATAGCAGCAAAGAATTGGACACTGAGTGGATGCCCATTAATTGGAGAATTGCTGAATAAGTTTGAATTAATAAGAATATAATGGAGTATCATTGTTCTATAAGAAATTTTTTTTGTTTGTTTGTTTTGTTTTGTTTTTTCAGAAAAGCCTGAGGACAGCTAGGTGGTTCAGCGAATAGAGTACTGACTCTGCAGTCAGAAGGACCCGACTTCAAATTTGACCTCAGACTTTTAATCATGTGTAGTTGTGAGATCCTGGGCAAGTCACTTAACCCCAACTGCCTCACAAAAAAAAAATTCTGAAAAGACATGAACTGATTTTAAGTGAAGTGAGCAGAACCAAGAGGAAATTGTTCATAGTAACAATATTTTGTGATGATGGACTTAGCTTTTCTCAGCAGTAGAGTTATTCAAGACAATCTAATAGACTTGGGATGGAAAATGTCATCTGCATCCAGACAGAGATATTTGGGATCAAAATATAATATGTTCACTTTTTTTGTTTGTTTGCTTGATTTTTCTTTCTTCTTGTTTTTTCTCCTTTTGGTCTGATTTTTCAAATGAAAAGAAGAAATAAAGGTAAGAAAGGAAGAAGGAAAGAAGGAAGGAAGGAACAAACAAAGGAATGAAGATAGAAAAGAAGGAAGGAAGGGAGAGTGGAAAGAAAAGAACAAAGAAAGAAAAACAAAGAAATGAAGAAAATTTATATTCAGAAAATATCAGTTTTTTCTCTGCATATGTGTTAGGTTCTTACTGAGTGCTAATGAGATAATGAGATATTAGGTTCTTACTAAGTGCTAAGTCGGTACTTAACAATTCTCTAGTTCCGGCCTTTACTGGGAGTTTTACTCCTGGAGAGGAGCTTGCATGCTTAGGAGGAGCAAGTTCATTGGTTGAAGTAATTTTTCCCAGAAGCCCTTGCTTTATCCCATGCCCATTCTCTGGGAGGATAAAAGAGGGTGGCACTCAAAAGATAGAGAGTCTTGTTGGGACCAGACTTGAGGCGGCTCTCTGGAGGAAGGAAGAGTCTCTGCTCTAGGTCAGAGTTGAGGCGGCCCTCTGGAGGGAGAAGTCTCTCCTCTAGACCAGAAAGCAATCAGCAGCTTCTGGAGACAACAGCACATTACATATTGGCGCCCAACGTGGGGCAAAGACTTTTGCTTATCCTGACAAGGACTTATTCTGAGCCCTTCAGAGGAGCTAGACCGGACTATCGCAATTTGGCACCTGAACAGGGACAGACACGATCCTGATTCCAGTGGAAAAGCCTCCAATCCAGATCTCAGTCTCTATGACCCAGACTGTGAGTAACAAGGAAACTTTGTTAAAGATTAAGTGAGCATTCTAATAGATAAATAAGGAACTTAACTTGTTAAGGGCTAAACCAGCAATCTCTTATAGCTGAAATGGGGCAGATGTTAGCTAAAGACATTCCCTCAACCTCAGCAGACTCAGCCCCAGCCCCAACGGCAGCCTCAGCTCCATCCCCAATCAGAAGTGGTACTATAGAGAGTATAATTAAGATAATTGATGAGCAGAGTTTACTTGTAAGCTGGGTACAGATTGCTAAACTCTTGGCTGCATCAAGATGCACGTCCCCTTGGTTCTTAGAGGAAGAAAAAATAGATGTAGATAACTGGAAGCTAGTGGGATTTGAAATGAAAGAATTTCATGCAAAAAATGGGCCTCGTTCAATTTATGCAGAGGTATTTTATATCTACAACATAGTTCAATTAACCTTAAACTATTGAGCAAGTTGTAAGAGAAGAAAAAGTTTTAAAAATGAACAGAGGAGGAAGTATGAGGAAAAAAGGAAAGATCAAGATCTTGCCCAAGAGCAAAGGGATTTAAATGAGGAATTAGGGTGTGATGACTCTGATTCTCTTGAAGAAGCTTCAACCCTGCCTAGAGAGCAGATTATTGACAGGCCCACATCAACTCCACCTTCAGAGGTGGAGGAAGAAGGAGGAGGGGAAGAGGCAGAAACACAAACAAAATCATCTGTTAAACAGCCTATGACAAGATTAGAAAAAGCATTGGCTAAAGCTAAGAGAGAAGGACAGGATATAAGTGATTTTATACATGCATATCCTGTGATTGAAGATACTGACTCTGTAGGTCAAAAAAGGAGAAGATATACACCTTTAGATTTGAATAAAATTAAAGATTTGAAAAAAAAGGTTATATCCTTTATGGGGCTACATCAGCTTATGTTAAAATGTTACTAGATGGTTTGTCTTATGAAGTCCTAACCCAGAATGATTGGAAATCCATAGCAAGGACATGTCTAGAACCTGGAAAAAATTTGCTATAGCTTGCGGAGTTTTGTGAATTACGTAAAATCCAAGTCAGATGCAATTTGGAAATAGGAGTTAACACACAATTCACTTTTGAGCACTTAGCTGGTGAAGGTCGGTATAGAGAGAATTCAGAACAGATTAATTATACCATGACAATATATGAGTAAATTGCTAAGGCTGCAATAAAAGCTTGGGGTGTCCTCCCTGGACAGAAAGATTGGGGAGAGGCTTTCACTAAAATAGAGCAAGGTCTCAATGAGCCTTTTGCAGATTTTGTGGGACGTTTGCAAACTGCTTTCAAAAGAACTATTGGAGAAAATGCAGCTACAGAAATAATGACCAGATATCTGGCTAAGGAAAATGCCAATGAGATTTGCAAAAGAATTATATGGGGATTAGACAAAGATGCTCCTTTAGAGGAGATCATAAGACGCTGTGCTATAGTGGGAACAAATGCTTTTTACACCTGGTCTATGATGAACGTGGAAATACAGGGTCCCTCCTGGCAAGGGACTTCTAGAGAAACTCGGCGATGTTTTCAATGTGGAAAAATTGGACATCTAAGAGCTCAGTGTAGATATGGAGATACAGTGAGAAGACAGGGTGAAAGAAGACCTAAAACCCCATGTCCAAAATGCAATAGAGGACTCCATTGGGTATCAGAGTGTAGACTAATTCAGGGAAACGGGATGAAGGGTCCAGGTCCAGGGCCCCAGGCATAAAAGACTTGGGGCGTGGTGGCAGCTGAGGTTACACCCAAAGAGCCTTAGAAGGTCAGGACTCTGATGTGATCTATCAGCCGAAAAGCAATCACATGGAAGAAAGGGTTTACCGGATCAGTCAGCCAAAAGACAATCAGATTGCAAAAATGGATTTCACTTGGGGAGAATACAGGCCTTTTAAACCAACAGGGCTGTGTCCAGTGCAAACAACTCCCAATGTTATTGCCAGATGATGAAAAGAGATTTAGAAAGCGGTAAATAGAAGGTAAATAGAATATAGGTTAACTGCCTGGGAGAGAGGGTTTGCTTGTATTTCTTCAGATGGAGAAGGAATTAGATGGGTGCCAACGAGTCTTATTCGCCTTGTCCATTGGAGAGAGACAGAAAAAGAGAAAGACCTCAAAACAAAGGATAAAATCTAAGAAACATCTGACACAAAAAGAGCATGGCTAATAAGAAGACTGTTAAAATACTTTAAAACCAGCAGGAATCATTGGATTTCCTAACACAAGATGAGACTAATGGACAATGGACTTATGGACATTTATAAATTTTCAATTTATGATTATTTGATCATGTTATTTGTTACATACTTCTAGCATGTATTATGTTACTATGTGCTTATGTAATTTATGTAATTATGTGTAATACCTCCCATATTGATGGATTTATGTTTCAAGGTCATGACTACTCTATGTTATAAATCAAAAGAAAGGGGGACATGTTAGGTTCTTACTGAGTGCTAATGAGATAATGAGATATTAGATTCTTACTAAGTGCTAAGTTGGTACTTAACAATTCTCTAGTTCTGGCCTTTACTGGGAGTTTTATTCCTGTGGAGGAGCTTGCATGCTTAGGAGAAGCAAATTCATTGGTTGAATTAATTTTTCCCAGAAGCCCTTGCTTTATCCCACACCCATTCTCTGGGAGGATAAAAGAGGGCGGCACTCAAAAGATAGAGAGTCTTGTTGGGACCAGACTTGAGGCGGCTCTCTGGAGGAAGGAAGAGTCTCTGCTCTAGGTCAGAGTTGAGGCGGCTCTCTGGAGGGAGAAGTCTCTCCTCTAGACCAGAGAGCAATTGGCAGTCTCTGGAGACAACAGCACATTACACATGTGGATAGCACTCACATTGTGAGTCCTTAGGAGTGTTTCTGATCACTATATTACTGAGAATAGCTAAGTTATTGCAGTTGATCATCTTACAGAACTGGTATTACTATGTACAGCAATTTCCTGTTTCTGCTCCTTCATTTTGCATCACTTCACAGAAGTCCAGATTATTTCTTTAATCATCCTGATTGTAATTTCTTACAGTACTATAATATTCCTTCACATTCATATGTCACTGTTAATTCAGCTATTTGCTGATTGATGGGAAACCTTTCCATTTGTAATTTTTTGCCATCACAAAAACAACTGTGATATATATATTTGTTTTGTTTTGTTTTGTTTGTTTGTTTGTTTTGTTTTGCTGAGGCAATTGGGGTTAAATGACTTGCCCAGGGCTGCACAGCTAGGAAGTGTTAAGTGTTTGAGAACAGATTTGAACTCAGGTCTTCCTGACTTCAGGGTTGGTGCTCTATCCACTGTCCCAACTAGCTGCCCCTGCTATAAATATTTTTATACAAGTAGGTCCTTTCCCCTTATTTGATCTCTTTAGCATATAGATCTAACAGTAATTTTGCTGAATCAAAAGGTGTGCACATATTTAATGCCCTTTGGGCATATTTCCAAATTGCTTTTCAGAATAGCTGGATCAGATTACAACTCCACCAACAAGGCATTGGTGCCCCAGTTTTCCCACATCTCTTTCAACATTGTTTTCAATTTTTGTTTGTCATATTAGCCAAGCAAAGACATAAGCAGTACCTTATATTAACTTTAATGAAAATTTTTCTAATTCACTTTGACATGTCATTTTTTACATTACTACACAGAACTTCATTTTCATTGTTTTAAAATTGCCTGTTCATATTTTGTTGACCATTTATCAATTAGAAAATAAATTATATCCTTATAACTTTGACTTAAATCTCCATATGTTTGAGAAATGATGCTCATGACAAATACTTTTCACAATTACCCCCCAGTTTTCTAGCATTCCCTCTTATCTTGGTTTTATTGCTTTTGTTTGTACAAAAAGTTTCAATGTTGTATATTCAAAATTATTTATTTTTCATTTCATAATGTCTTTATATCTTTTTGGTCTTACATTCCTCCCTTATTCACCAATATGAAAGGTAAATTATTCCACATTCTCTTGCCTTGCTTAGGGTATCACATTTTATGGGTAAAAGATATGTTAATTTTGACCTTATCTTAGTATGTTGTAATGTTCTGTTGTCTCCAGAAACTGCCAATCGCTCTCTGGGAGGAGATCTGCTGTCTCAACTCAATCTCTCGGCCAGATTCTTCTTCCTGTAGAGCAGCCAACTCTGACCTAGAGTAAGCTCTCCTCAACGTGCTCAATGTTGCTTCTTTTATCCTCCCAGAGAATTGGCGTGGAATAACTCAGGGGCTTCTGGGAAAAAAAAAAACCACTTCAACCAATGAACTTGCTCCTCCTAAGCATGCAAGCTCCTGCCTAGAAGTTCGAAGGGGTAAAACTCCCCCCAAAGGCCGGGACTAGAGAATTGTTAAGTACCGACTTAGCATTTAGTAAGAACTTAATATCTCATTATCTCATTAGCACTTAGTAAGAACCTAACAATATGTAATATGAGATCTTGTTCCATACTTCATTTCTGACATTTTAATTTTCCCAAAAAATTTTTTTGTCAGATGAGTTTTAATTCCCCCAATTTGCAAATATTAGATTAATATGGTTAATTTACTATAATGTATCATTTACTTAATTTATTATATTAAGCCATCACTTTATTTCTTAGCCAGATCTGGATTGTTTTGAAAATTACTATTTTATAATACAGTTTGAGAAATGATATTTCTAGACACTCTTCCTTCACATTATTTCTTCTTATTGATTTCATTCTTGACCTCTTGTTTTTCTAGATGAATTTTATTACTTTTTTTGTAGCTTGGTAAAATAAATTTTTGTTAGTTTGATTACTTTGGCATTGAATAAATAAATGTAGATAAAATTGCAATTTTTATTATATTTCTTCAACCTATGAGAAATAAAAAAAATTGCAATTTTTTTAGGCATGACTTTTTTTTTTTCTGCAATTCAATTTATAATTTTGGTCATATAATGTGTTCCTAGGGTCTTTTTGGCAGGTAAACTCAAATATTTCATATTGTCTACAGTTATTTTATTTTTATCATAATTACAGTTATTTTATTTAGTGTCTTATTTTCCCCATTTATATGTAAAGACCAGTTTTAACATTCATTTAGAAAACTTTTTTAAGTCCCAAATTCTCTTCTTTCCTCACTTTCCAACCCTCTTCACTGACAAGGCAAAAAAGTCAATATAGGTTATACATGTGTAGTCACGTAAAATATTTCCAGAAAAGTCATGTTGTAAAAAAACAAAACAAAAACAAACAAAAAAAAAAAAAAAAAAAAAAAAAACAACAACAACAAACTGACAAGCCCTCCAGAGAACTAAAGATAGTAAAAAATAAAACTCACAATATTTCAGTATGTATTTAGATACTGTCAGTTTTTTTCTCTTGGGGTTGTGTGGGAAAAAGTGAAGAATTTACAGCACATATTGATCAGAGACTGTTAACTAAAGTAGATCATCCATATAGGGCTCAGTTTCCACTTCTCTGGAGTCATGTGATTTTAGATAAGCCTTGGACTACATTCCATTGTCCAACGAAAGGATGATATGGCCAAAGAAGCTGTATATCACCTTGTTTACTACATTCCACTGACCAACTAGGGGAACAGTAGACTTATGTGACCAATCACAACATATAGAGGGCAGGATTTTGGAGGTTCTTTGTCTGAAATATATAAAAGCTATAAGCATTTTCAAGGCTTTGGTCCTATCCTACTGTTGAATTTGGCCCGCAGACCAGGATGGGGTCCACTTCTCAAGATTCTAATAAATAATTCTGATTTCTCTAGTAGTGAATTTGGATAGGTCTTTTTGTGCCAAACATGGTGGATAACACTTTTCATTTTAAATCCTTTAGAGCTGTTTTGGATCCTTGAATTGTGGAGAATAAGCTGAGTGTTTTCATAATATTTCTTTTACTTTGTGAACAGAACAGTTCACTTGGCATCAGTTCATTTAAGTTCTTCCAAGTTTTCCCAAGTGCATCTTGCTCATCATTTCTTTTAGTACAATAATATTCCATCTTACTCACATAGTATATGTTCAGTCATTCCCATTGATGGACATCCCCTCAATTTCCATTTCTTTGCCCCCAGAAAAGATCTGTTATAATTATTCTTATACATATTGGTCCTTTTTCATTTTGCTTTTTATCTTTTTGGGGGATTCAACTTAATAATGATATTGTGAGGGACAAAAGATAGACATGATTTTATAGTCTTTTTAGCATAGATTCAAATTGCTCTATAGAAGAGGTAAATAATTTCATAATGCCTGTTTTCCCCCCATCTCCTTTACCTTTTGTTGTTTTCCTTTTCTGTCCTATTAGTCAATCTAATAGATATAAGGTAGTACCTCATAACTGTTAACTTGCATTTCTCTGATCAATAGTATGTTAGAGCATTTTTTCATTTTGCTATAGATAGCTTTGATAACTTCATCTGAAAAAAATGTTTATATCTTTTGCTCACTTACCAATTGAGAAATTGCTTTTATTTTTATAAATTTGACTTGAAATTTCTATCTAAAAGTCCTGTATATTTCATAAATGAATATAAATATCTTTTAATAATAGAAGAGGTCATAACCAGAAATCATTTCTTTTTTCAGATTTGTGGAACATAATTTGTATACTTATGCTTAAATATCTTTGTGTCACCAGTTTTTCTACTATTCATTTAATTAGATTTTATTTCTGAAGTTTTAAAACTTCAAAAGATAATTAATTTATTGTAAATGAATGTAATTGTATTTAAAATACATTCAAAACAAAAACAAATTATTTATGTACAATTCTTTCTAGTGTCATGTGGTCCATGGAGAGAATATTCTAAACTATTTCAATAAAATATTTTAAGTGCTATACTATATTACAGATTAATGATTACCCCTATCCTCAGCATTTTTATATATTACCAACACAATCCAACAGCAAGAGATACAAAGAGAAATTCCATTCAAAATAAGTCAATAGTATAAAATATTTGGGAATATATCTACCAAAGGAGAGTCAGGAATTATATGAGCAAAATTACAAAACACTTGCCACAAAAATACAGTCAGATTTAAATAATTGGAAAGACATTCAGTGCTCTTGGATAGGCCGAGCTAATATAATTAAGATGACAATACTCCCCAAACTAATCTATTTATTTAGTGCTATACCAATCAGACTCCCAAGAAACTATTTTAATGACCTAGAAAAAAATAACAACAAAATTCATATGGAAGAATAAAAGGTCGAGAATTGCAAGGGAATTAATGAAAAAAAAAGTCAGAGGAAGGTGGTCTAAGTGTATCTGATTTAAAGCTATATTATAAAGCAACAGTCACCAAAACCATTTGGTATTGGCTAAGAAATAGACTAGTTGATCAGTGGCATAGGTTAGGTTCACAGGGCAAGATAGTGAATAAAAATAGCAATCTAGTGTTTGACAAACCCAAAGATCCCAAATTTTGGGATAAGAATTCATTATTTGACAAAAACTGTTGGGAAAACTGGAAATTAGTATGGCAGAAACTAGGCATGGACCCACATTTAACACCATATACTAAGATTAGATCAAAATGGGTCCAAGATTTAGGCATAAAGAATGAAATCATAAATAAATTGGAGGAATATGGGATGGTTTACCTCTCAGACTTGTGGAGGAGGAAGGAGTTTGTGTCCAAGGGAGAACTAGAGACCATTATTGATCACAAAATAGAAAATTTTGATTACACCAAATTAAAAAGTTTCTGCACAAACAAAGCTAATGCAAACAAGATTAGAAGGGAAGTAACAAATTGGGAAAACATTTTTACAGTTAAAGGTTCTGATAAAGGCCTCATCTCCAAAATATACAGAGAATTGACTTTAATTTATAAGAAATCAAGCCATTCTCCAATTGATAAATGGTCAAAGGATATGAACAGACAATTTTCAGACGATGAAATTCAAACTATTTCCACTCATATGAAAGAGTGTTCCAAATCACTATTGATCAGAGAAATGCAAATTAAGACAACTCTGAGATACCAGTACACAACTGTCAGATTGGCTAAGATGACAGGAACAAATAATGATGAATGTTGGAGGGGCTGTGGGAAAACTGGGACACTGATGCATTGTTGGTGGAGTTGTGAAAGAAACCAACCATTCTGGAGAGTAATCTGGAATTATGCCCAAAAAGTTATCAAAATGTGCATACCCTTTGACCCAGCCATACTACTACTGGGCTTATATCCCAAGGAAATACTAAAGAAGGGAAAGGGACCTGTATGTGCCAAAATGTTTGTGGCAGCCCTTTTCATAGTGGATAGAAGCTGGAAGATGAATGGATGTCCATCAGTTGGAGAATGGTTGGGTAAATTATGGCATATGAATGTTATGGAATATTATTGTTCTATAAGAAATGACCAGCAGGAGGAATACAGAGAGGCTTGGAGAGACTTACATCAACTGATGCTGAGTGAAACGAGCAGAACCAGAAGATCATTATACACTTCAACAATGATACTGTATGAGGATGTAGGCTGATGGAAGTGGATATCTTCAACATAGAGAAGAGCTAATCCAATTCCAATTGATTAATGATGGACAGAATCAGCTACATCCAGAAAAGGAACACTGGGAAATGAGTGTAAACTGTTATTTTTACCTTCTGAATCCAATTCTTCCTGTGCAACAAAAAATTCGGTTCTACACACATATATTTTATCTAGAATATACTGTAATATATTTAACATGTATAAGACTGCCTGCCATCTTGGGGAGGGGGTTGGGGGAGGAAGGGAAAAAATCTGAATAGAAGTAAGTGCAAGGGATAATGTTGTAAAAAATTACCCATGCATATGTATTGTCAAAAAAAAAAGTTATAATTATAAAATAAAATAAAAATTAAATTAAAAAAATCTAATACCCCTGATGCTGAAATTCTAAAAAAAAATGATTACCCCTTAAATGCCTTTTAAAGTGTGAATTTACCTTCTGAAGGCTAGATATCTCTAATGTCAATGTAGTTAAAGGTATACCATTTAATATCTAGTTTTAATATGGAATAGGGAATATATTAATTATACTAATAGAGTATTACCTCTATCACTTGGAGTAAAGGGAAAAATATATAGGCTGCAATTTTTTTTTTTGCTGAGGCAATTGGGGTTAACTGACTTGCCCAAGAGCACAGCTATGAAGTGTTGTTAAGAGTCTAAGGCCAGAGCCAGATTTGAACTCAGATCCTCCTGACTTCAAGGATAGTGTTCTATCCATGCTACAATCTCACTGCCCCATAGTCTGTCAATTAGTCAGTTAATTCAAAATTTTAGAGCCTTCATCCCTAAGAAATCACCAGTGCTTTCAATGAAAAATGCATCAAAGTGAGAGTTTTTTTCAATATTGCATATTACAACCTTGCTACATCTTGTTACCATGGATAACTTTTGTTCACTTTCTACAGTTCAATATTGTTCAATAAGAGATAATGAGTGAGCAGATTTCAGAAAAAAAAAACATAAAAGAAGTATATGAATGAATCCTGAATGAAATTTGCAGAACCAGAACATTTTACATAGTAACAGCAACATGATATGATGATCGTTTTGGGAGATTTTGCTTTTTTCAACCATACAATGATTTAAGACAGTTCTAAAATCCTCATGACTGAAAATGCTAACCACATCCAGAAAAAGAACTCTGTAGACAGGATGTAAATCAAAACATATTATTTCCACTTTTTTCATTATTTTTTTCTTTGCTTGTTGTCTTTTAATAGGAGGCAGGGAAGAGAGGGAAATGAAAATCAAAGTCTTATAAAAAAAACTTTGTTATTGGAAAAAATAAATTTTATTAATAGGGAAGAAGAGTGAGGGAAACATGAATATGTTTATATAGAGACCCAATGATACTGAAGACTAATGACAAACTGGGTATGAAGGACAATCTGCTGGAAAAAATGCAATGAAATGGGATCATTTGTGCATGTATAGGGCTTTGGCTTAGCAAGGAAAATGTCAATTTTTCATTTGCACTGAGGCACCAAGGAAATAGTGGTGGAAAATAACTGAGTGAGATGAAATGAAGAAAGAGGATTAAGGAAGACTTCTCTGCAAATCATCTCATTTTTCCCCACTAAAATTTGAGGCTAGGTTCTTAATTAAGATGGTAGGTGGAAAAGTATGTTGAGAGGATAGAGGAAGTATAAAAACTTTTTTAGAAAAGCTAGAGAAGTTTCTTACCCAGTCTGATATATAGCTCAATATACTGAAAATACAATCAATAGATCTGGGTCATCTGGAGGTATATTTTTGATGCATTCTGACAATGGCCAGTGTAGTGGATTAGAATTGAAGAGTAAGAGGAGGATATTTCTGGGGGTGAAGCCAAGATGGCAGAGTATAATCAGGAAACTACTCAAACTCTCCCAGTTTTGCATGAAAACTGCATGAAATCAAATCTGAACAGTCTGACAGAATGAAACTACTCTCCAGCTCAAGGTAGACTAAAAAACTTCAAGAAAGGTCAGTTATATTGGGGTGAAAAGCATGTTCCCTACAGATCAGAAAGACTCTGGAAAAGCTGGTGAGAGGGTCTTAATCACGGCAACTTAGCAACTAAGACCCTCAGTCCTGGATCAATAAAGGAGCAAATCAGTGGGCAGCTTCTAATCCCAGCTCAGAAGGCAAACTCTGGGAAACCAGGCTATTTCCTGAACAGAGAAGGCAAAGCTATTCCCTACAAACACAAGATGCTCCTGTGCTCAAAGCTAAGGTGCAGAGCTACACAAAAAACTTAGGACTGCCTGGGACTACCTGACCCCAGGAGCCAAGGTCCACTTTAAAAGTAAAAAAAAAGAGGGAATACCAAAATAAAAAGAAAAAAATGAGCAAGAAACAGAAAAGAATCTTCATCATAGAAAACTACTATGGTGGGGGCGGAGCCAAGATGGCGGAGAAGAAACACACGACTCAGTGAACGTCCTCACTCCCTCACAACCAATTAGATAAATTAAGTCTCAAAATTAGCTCAGGACTGATAGATACCACAAGGACTGGAAGCACGACTTACCAGCTGAAGAGAATCTGGAGTTTCAACAGGAAAGGTCAGTTCTCAGGGGAGGAATAAGAAAGACCAGCACAGACGGTGGGGTAGGGGCACACTGCGCCCATTGCGCTGGGAAGGGCTCTGGGATCAGAGAAGCCACTGAGGTAAAGGAATCTGGCACAGGCTGTTAGCTCTTCTCTGCTAATTATTTAGCAGTTCAGAAGAGAAAGCCAAAATATTTTAAAACTCAGATTAGATTTTCCCCCAACCCTGGGGGTGACTCAGTAGACTCGGCACCAGGGGGTGTGGCCTCAGCTACCACCTGAGAATAGTTAAGAGATTGACAAGTGGGTGGATACGGCCCAAGGCAACACACACTGCCTAGCTTAGCTGGAGGGAGTGGAACTCAGCTCCAGGAAGTCCCAGAGAAGCGGAACCTTTGAACTAGGGACCACGGTTTCTGGCAGACACTTCCAGTTTGAGCGCAGGGGCTTCTCACGTCACCTGCTGCAGACATCCACTCCCCACCCGGACACATAGGCTGGGCTTCGTGCTGTCTTCACTATTCTACGCCCCCGAAGCACAGCAGTGCTAATCACCTCTGAGGCACTTCCAGGGAGGGGGTGGGGAACTCTCTCCCAGAGCTCTCTCTTAGCTCGGGCTCAGGAGCCGCTGCATCCATCTGGTCTGGGAGGAAGCTGGTAAAGAAGTAAATAATTTCCTACCCCAGAGACAGACCCCAAAAGATTTTTTTAAGTATGAGCAAAAAAGCTAGAAAAACTATAGATTCCTTCTACACAGAGAAAGAGCGGGTGTCCAACCCCGAGGAAGTTGACAACAGAGAGTCAGCAGACAACAACCTAAAGGGGAACGATTCCTGCCCCCCATCACATAACTCTCTCCTAGAAGAAGCTCTTAAAAAATTGAGGGAGATCGAAGAAAAATGGGGAAAAGAAAGGGAAGTTATGATAGAGAATAACAACGTCCTGAAATTGGAGTTGGAAAAAATAAAGAATTCACAGGACATGCAGGGAAACAAAATTAGTGAATTAGAAAAGGTTAAAAAAACACAGGAAAGTAGGATTTCTGAATTGGAAAAGATAAAAAAGTCTCAAGAAAACTACTATGGTGATAGGGTCAACCAAAACACCAACTCAGAGGAGGACAGAATGTCCACAGAAGAAATCTCAAAGAGTAATCTCAAAGCAAAAGACCCTTCTTAGAAATGCTCAAAAGGCAAATAAGAGAGGTGGAAGAAAAATGAGAAAAAGGAATGAGAGGTATGCATGTAGAGGGCTGGAACTCTGAAGAAGTATATTTAAAACAAGGTGTTAATTCAGTGGAATTGGTGAGATGATGGTTCTCTAGTTCACACACACACACACACACACACACACACACACACACACACACACACACACATATATATATATATACTTAGTCCTTAGTATGGTGATATAATGGTTCTCTAGTACACACATCTTCACTATGTTGTAATGATGTAATTGTACTAAGGTATATAAAGACTGAGAAGGACTGGAAATAAGACATTCTATTTTGACCATCCTCCTGGTGGCTCTCCTGCCTCCTGCACTCAAGATTGGATCAGATTATGACAGACTGAAGGAGACAAAAAGACTCTAGACTCTATTTCTGACCATTCTCTTGGTGTCTATCCTGCTGAGACCAAGGCCTGTCCAAAGGACTACCAGAAAGCTAGCCTGAACATTACATATGCATGAGAAAATCAACAGTTTGGAAAAAGAAGAAAAAAAAAAACTGTCAGAAGAAAATGACTCCTTAAACAATAGAATAAACCAAATTAAAAAAAAAAAAGAAATACAAAAGGTAACTGAAGAAAATCACACATTAAAAACTAGAACAGGGCAAATGGAAGCCAATGATTTTGTGAGGCAGCAAAAATCAATCAAACAAGCTAAAAAGAGTGAAAAATGGAAGAAAATGTGAAATACCCCATTGGAAAAAGTCAACCTAAACTAGATCAAGAAGAAACAATTTAAAAATCATTGGACTCCCTGAAGGTCATGACCAAAAGAAGAGCCTGGGTAGCATTCTACAAGAGATCACTAAGGAAAACTAAATATCCTAGAAACAAAGGAGAAATATTCATTGAAAGAATCTATCACTCACCTCTGGAAAAAGATCCTACAAGTAAAACCCCAAGGAACATTATTGTGAAACTTCCAAACTATACCCCAAGGAAAAATACTACAAGCTGCCAGACAAAAACAATTCAAATATCAAGGAGCAGCAATCAGGATTACCCAGGATTTGGCATCTTCTACAATAAAGGATCAGAAGGCCTGGAATGCCATATTCTGGAAGGCAAGAGACCTGTGGTTACAACCAAGAATTAACTATCCATGGAGATTCAACATCATTTTTCAGGAGAAGAGACAGAATTTCAATGAAGTAAGAAACTTTCAATCATTTCTATTAAAAAAATAGAACTAAACAGAAATGTTAATGTACTAACATAGGGCTCAAGAGAACTATAGAAAGGTAAACAAGGGAAAGATATATTTATATATATAAAGATTAAACTGTTTACATCCCTAGCTGGGAAAAATATCTGTACTGCTTGAGAATTGTATCTGTCACTAGCGCAGACAAAGGAGGGCATCCCATAATGGAGGGTGTAATTGTGAATGGACTCTGATGTGATAACATTGAAGAAAAAGTCATGAAAGAGCAGAAAAGATCTGTACTGGAAAAAAGAAGAAGGAGGAGGTATAATGGGACAATTAGTTCACATGAAGAGGTACAAAAGATCTATTCCAATTGAGAGAAATAAAGCAGGGGAATGAGCATTGGCTGAAGCTTGATCTCATCAGGTTTGACTCTAAGAATGAATAACTTAATCATTCAGTTGGGTATAAAAATTTATTTAGTTTTATAAAGAAGTAGAGGGAGAAAGAGGAAAGGAAAAGGGAGAGACAGGATAGAATGGAGAGCAGAAACACTAGGAAAAAAAAGTAAGAAAAGGGGAGAAGCTTAGAGAGAAGATAAAGTAGTGGGTGGAGTAGGAAAAAACACATGACTAAGAACAGGGTGAAAGAGAGAACAGTTTATACAGGGGGAAAATAGGATGGTGGGAAATATAGAGCTGATAATCAACTATGAAGCATATGAGATGAATTCTTCCATAAAGCAAATAGCAAAAGGATTAAAAAACAGAATTCTCATCAAAAAGAAAAAAAAAAGGAGGGAGAGGATGTGAGTAGGTTGAATTCTATCTGGCAATTCTCCTTAATCTCAAGTTTCTCCTTTGTTGTTGTTGTTGTTGTTGTTGTTTGTTTGTTTGTTTTGTTTTGTTGTTTTGTTTCTTTTCTTTCAGTGATGGATTTTTTTCTACAAGTCAAAAATTTTTAATTATCCAAAGAATTAAACATAAAGATCACTCATTGGGCAATAATGAAGTTCCTTGTGCAGATGAGCAAGTTGCAATATATTATCAGGAAAAAGTTACATTACAAAAAAAGAGTAGAAGACAACCACAATTTAAAAAGTACACAAAACAGAAGAGAAGTTTAGCTGGGCATATAATGAAAGTAGGGAGAAACCAGTCAGTAAATAATATTCAATGACATATTATCTAGAAGAAGATTTCTAATATATTGGAATCTCTATAGAAAGTGAACAAAAGTTATCCATAGTAACAAAGTGTAGAAAGGTTGTAATCTGAACTATTGAAAAAAAAAAAACTCTCACTTTGATGCATTTTTCATTGAAAGCACTGGTGATTTCTTAGGGTTGAAGGTTCTCAAATCAAATTTTGAATACTTGTCAAAATGACATGAGATTCTAGCTACACTTTATCTGTGCATTCTATATCTGGGGTTATAAATCATGTTTTTATATACTTTTCAGAAAATACTGTTATTGTGGCATACCCTTATTGCTCAAAATATTTCTCTGTTTGGGGCAGAGGTAAAAAAGAAACAAAAAAAATGCTTTGAATTTAAAATGCAACTAAATGGAAATCCCATCTAAAAAAAAATCCCAGTTTCATCTCTAATAATATAATTTTGAAAAAATAAAGATATGAAATGACATTATTTAAAAAAGTAAATGTTATCCATTCTGAACTGCTCACTTCCTATTCTTTTCACTTTTCATCAAGTAATCCTTTTCCTCACTCCTTTAATTACTTTGTTTTGCTAAAACATTTTTAGCAAAGCAAGCAACAAGAACATAAAGCATAATCAAAAGAAGAGTATAGTAAATTTGTTCTGTGCTTGTTGCCTTATTTTTCTTAGGTTCTATGACTATGAGCCAATGTTTTCTTTCATGACTCAGCTAAATATGAATTTCAAGGAATTGTAAATAAAATTCTTATTTATGAGCTTATGATTAAAATTCACTTTATGAAAGAACAATCTTTTTAACTTAAAATACTTTACAATAATTATTTTTTTATAAATCCCAAAGACACCAGTTATCTGCATTTATTTTATCAAGGCATGTGGCACTACTGGATTTCACTATAATATTTAAGAGAAGATGAAAATATTCATATTGAATGATGATATATTTATTTATTTCCACTTCAATGCTGAAATCCAAAGATTAATACCTAATGATTTAATCAGTGTAAATCTTGAAGTCATTCTCTAGTGGAGAGCCCCAAGGTTTGTTCTTGTCTCTTATGGTGAGTAATATTGTCAACCAAAAAATGAGTAAAGACATAAATGAATGTCCAGATGATATAAAACTTAAAGGGAAGACATTTTTAATTGTAAAAATAATCATACAAAAACATCAACAGCCTTTAATTATGACTTTGCCTGTGTCGTGTATCTATTCCTTATTCTAAATAACTTTGGATGAAATCTGTTTCCATTAAAAAGTTCTTCCATTGCTTGCATGTTCTCCTAACATTTCTATTTTCTTCAACCTATCTTCATTTGACATGGATTTAAAATCACAATTTTAAAAACTGCATTTTAATCTTTATTCTCCCTTAGTATATATATATATGTGACTATTAAATTCCATTAATTAATTTAAATCTCAAGTCCTTATCTATAAATTTGGCAGGTTAAACTAAATTGTGTCAAAACTCATTTTATCTTTACACATAGGTTTTTATAATTGAATCCCTTTACCTAAGATGTCTATGAATCAAAGGAACTGGGAGTGTGGATCTTATACAAAAGGAAATATAAAAGGCATGTGATAATAATGGTTAAATATCTGAATGGCTATTATGTAGAAAAGAGTGTTCCATCTTGTTTTTATTGTCACAGTTGCTCAGAGGTATAAACAACAAGAAAAAATTATAGTAAAGTCAGATTTTGACTTAATATAAAGAGGGTAGTAGTAAGAGACCCCTAACAATGCCCAAACTGGTATGATCAGCTTGTTACCCACTGGTGGGGCTTGCAAAAAGAAGCAACATGAAAATGTATAAGTTATATTTAATGGAAAAATCCTGTTGCTCTGGGATTTGGCCAAGATGAATCGCAAGATTTCAATTCTGAAATTTTATTATATAGGTTTTTTAACCCTATGCCTATGCAAAACAAAAATATTTCCCTATTGGAGACATTCAACATTTTAAAGAGCTTTGGGTAGGAAAGATGAAAAAATCTTTTAGAAACATGAACCACTTGAAATACTTCAGTAATTTCAATTGTTCTGGAATGGGCAAGCAAAGGACCTCCACTGCACAAGTGTTTCACACTGAAACACTTCATCTCATGGATAATTTTGTACCCTTTTATGCAGCTATTTCCATAACCCCATAATTTCCCACTGAAATGGTTTTATAAATATATAAAGTACACTAGTAATTTTAAATTATTCTTTATAGTTCAATTTTCAAACCCTATCACCTTCAAATTTAAGATCTTAAAAATTTTGAAGTGGTTGAATATTCTCAATAACTACTTATTATGATTTTAGTTAATTGTTTTTTCTTTGTGTTTCAATTTTGAAAGCCTATAACATTTTATAATATAGTTTGAGATGTACAGTGTAGAACCTGTGAAAAGAGCATCTCATACAGTACCTTTATAAGGAGTGTCAAAAAGCATTAAAATGTTAGAAATTGAGTCATTTTTATCTCTTTAAACTCCCAAAAAGTACCAACCTGTGAACAAAATCATTTTCAAGATTTACTTTAAGGGAAAACAATTATATTTAAAACTTTACAAATAGCTAGAGCAGGGATCATTTATATAGATAGAGCTTTCTTAGATAATATACAAAGATAGAAACAGTTTGCTACATATTTGAAAACTGTTCACTTTGTACATAGACTATTTAATATCCAATGAAAGAGAGAAAATATTTGAGACTATATAGACCATTAAATTGGAAATTTCAGTTTTGTTTTTTGAAGAAAAAGGCAAAATTATTGACCAAGAATGTAAAATTCTTCTGGGTTTTTTTCTTCTATATTTGAAAGCCCTTCCAAAAACCAGAATGTCACACTTTTCAATGTTCTATTTTTGGTTTCGTGTTTGTTTTTTAACATTTATCTAAAACAAGTGAAATTTCAAGTTCTCATGGCTAAATTTAAAAATTTTAAAGTCATTTCCCTGGTGAATGCACTCCCTATTTCCATTTAGGCACAACTAACTGCCCTATTCATGCAAAAAAAAAAATACACATTTTTTGTTATTTGCCTTGTGTTTTATCTAAATATGGCATTTGTAATTACAAATACACACATGTTTGATAGTTGGCAAAAATACATTGCGATAAAGATATATTTTTCAATAATCTCTAGTCTCTTGGTGTTATTGCTTTACATGAGCCAGAATATAGAAATGAACTGGGATGTCTATTTGTGATATATTGTTCTAGTCTTCTTGCTAATTTTACTTCATATTTTGCATCACTGTTCTCTAAGAATAGTGGGGAAAATTTTCCTTTATCTTTTTTGACTTTCCCAGTTATAGGTAGTAAGACCATATTTATATATAATAGGAATTTTTTTGCAGACAAACCTGCTTTTCCTAATTTTTCAAACTATTATGACAATTCTCAATTTTACCTATCCTGCCTAAAATTCTCTACTAACTTCCAATAGCACATTTGCACTGACATTTCAAATTTGATTTCCATCAGATATTTTAAACTTAGCATGTTCAAAAACTAAACTCTTATATTTCTTTTGTCTTTTCACTTTCCTATCTTACTTATTACTGTAGAGGGCAAAAAACATTCTCCCAAACCCTCATCCTCAGAACATACTGAACTCCTCTCTATTTTTCCCCCACTCACCCCTGTATCCACTCTTTTGCCATGGTCTATCAACTCCCTTTGCAACATTTCCCAAACACATCTGCTTCCTAATATGGTCTCTTTGCTAATATGGTCAAAACTATAGTGCTAATTCACTTCACTTAATATGGCTTGTGGCAATAACCTGGTCATGTGCCTGCCTACTTCAATTTTCTTTCCATTCCAACCTCCATTCAGCCATTTAGCCACTAAAGTGATTTTCCTAAAATACAGTTCTCTTCACATCCCCCCTCTCACTGTTACACTCAAATTCTTCTGACTTCTTATTGCCTCCAGGAACAAATACCAAATCCTCTGTTTGGTATTCAAACCCCTTCATAATCTAGCCTCCTACTAGCTTTACAATTTTCTTACAATTTATTCCCTAAAACCTATTCTTCATTTCAGATACACTGGTTTCCTAGCTGTTCCAGGAACAAGACATTCCACTTCTGCTCTGGCAACCTTCTGTACCTGGAATGTTCTACCTCTCAGTTCAATCTTTTGACCTGCCAGACAATTAAAATCTCATCTTATTGTCAGAAGCCTTTGCAAACCCACCTTAATTATATCTTTCCTTTAAAAGTTATTTCCTATTTATATTTTATATAGTTTCTATTGTTTGCATGTTTTCTCCTCTATTAGATTGAAAGTCTTGACAGGAGGGACTGACTTTTGTCTCTTTTTGTATCCCTACTGCTTAGCACAATGCCTGGTGTAATAGGTGCTTAAGAAATGTTGACTGATCAATTATATTTTCTTTTTCTGTTTCTCTGGGGTCCTAGTCCTGTTTTCTCCTTATATTTAATTGTGTTTTTCAAAGATCTGAGGAAAAATACAGGGTGGAAAGCATCAAGCTTTCAAAGCAATAAATTACTTCAAAGCAGTGATGTTGAGAGTGGGAGTCTCCTCTCTGTTTGTATGGTGTGAGATCTATAGACTCCTGACTTGGGTTTCTATCCAGGAAACACAACTGTTGTTTATATATTTGGTGGGCTGCTTCTAGTTTCAACTCCCTGTCAGTTGTCTGAAAACCTCCATAGGCAAAGGAAATAAAACTGCAGGTGTCTCCTTCTTCTAAACTCCATAAACTGATCACTCAACAGCAGATCTCCACCAAGGATGAAAACTGAAATCAAGATCTCACTCTAGGGGTGAAATCACAAAGCTGTTGCTCCCTTCTGTTTTTTTTTTTTCCTTTTCCTTGCCTCAGGGCCACATCTTTTCCTATGCCAGATGCAGATATAATTTAGTTACCCTTAGGCAAAGGTTTCCTTCTCGGTGCACATAGGATCTCTGACCCAGATTCATAGCAAGGGTGACAAATATGACTATTGATGGATGGTCCTGCTCCTTTAACTGTTTCAGGTCTGATTCTGCTAGATTTGGGACTTTTTGCCCTAATAAATAGCCATAAGCTTTTATTATATTGCTGAATTCATACAGTTCCCTTCCAGATAGACCCTGTCCCCAGTTTCTACAGAGTTGTCTCTCTATGATAATCTGAAGTGTAAACATTATTATTTTGATATCTTAATCTTTATTTGGTCTAATACTTTCTATGATTTTTGTTGTTATTGTTGTTGTTAGAGCAGATGTTAAAAAGGGCTAGGCAGTACTGCTTCTTCCTATTTCAGCATCTTAGTTGTTTAAATCATCTCATTTGATTTCAATAATCTGAAACTAATTGAATAAAGTTATTTCTATTATTTCATCTTTCCCAATAAATTGTATCTTTTTTGGCAAAGATAAAAGGAAACGGTTTGCTGTCAGAAGATCTGAGTTTAAATGTTGGTTCTTTACTTTTTTTAATTTCTAGCTCTCAAATTTTCAAAAAAGTATAAAATTAAGAAGTTGGAATAGATGATGTAAATGATCCTAATAGTCCCTTTAGCTCTATATTCTATGATTTAAATACATTTTAAATTTAAAAAAAAACCCATAGTGATTGAATATTATATAATAAAAATCTATGAAATTGCCACAATTTTACAATAGAAATAAAGGGAAAAAAGGTTCAAGGTGTCTCAATTTGAGGAATGGATTAAATAATAACCTCATCTTTTAATCAGTATTTTCTATTCAATTGACAGCAAGGTTATTCTCCTTCAGTGTCTATTCATACAAATGCAAACCATGGTCTGAATAGGATAGATTTTTTTTTCACTTTTGTCCTTTTTATTTCTATTTTTTTTTCATAGATACAGGTCAAAATGTCTTGAGTAGTTGTGGAGCTCACAATGCTCTGAGACTTTTTGCTATCCATACAATATCATGTCTAAATAGTACCTTGTCATCTGTTGGCAATCTCTTTTCTATTTGGATTCTGGTCAATGAATCCTCAATAAGAGCAGTAAAACATTTTGGTAAGCATATGTCTCCCTGTTTTATGTCCTCCTTAATACTGACAAATAGAGGATAAATTTATTTTTGCTTCATTAGGGAATCTACCATGATTGACATGTATGAATGAAAGATACATCATTGGTATCACCTTTCATATAATCTATAAAAAAGATGTTTGAGAAACAAAGTAAAGCATATCTAACATGAATTTGACTTTTATTTATTTATGCAATAGAGATAGTATCATAGATATGGAGACTTCAATTTAGAAGGGAAAATAAAGGGTATCCAGTCCAAGGCCATCATTTGACAGAGGAGGAAACTGAATCACAGAACAATTAAATAATTTGCCCAAGGTCATATAAAGTATAAAGAAATAAGAGTTAGGATTTAACCCAACACAATTTAATTTAAGGACCAACACCTTTTTTTTGATGCAAATTTAAAAATATAAGTGAAGTGTTTCTTCAAGTAAGCAAATTGAATATGGAAAATTATAAATATGCTACTTGAATAAACTGCTTTATCTTTTATTAAAAATATTATTCCTGAGTATCTTTGTACTAATTTAATAGTTTTATTTCTGATAAAGAAAGGAATGTAGCGCTTTTAAACTTGAAGGAATGATAACATTAGTTTAGACAGATTGTTAGATAATATACTGTAATTGTACTTGAGATTTGACCTGCAACACCTCTACAATTTTGCTTTTCAGTCTTTTAAGCAAAGGCTGCTTACTGGGGCAAATTATATGATGGTTAAGGCAGTAGGGACAAAGGTGGAACCACACCATTCATTTTCCCCTGTTACGGAAGATAGATCAGAACTACCAGGACTCATTATATTTATTTCTCTATCCACATGTAATGTTCAGTAGAATAATAAAGAAAGATAGATATTCTTGTTAAATAAAGCACTGGGAGTTTGTTGTAAGGAATGATGGCTTATGAGAGTGTGTGTCAATAATGGGAAATTTGAGTATAGGTAAGATTACAGTCCCTTCTGAATCTGATTCATTAGTGGGCAATATCATCCTATATGCAATTTCTGTAGACCTCAGCAGTGAATATGTACATAATATTTATTCTGGATCCTGAAGTCAGTGTTGCCAAAAAACAAATAGAAATGAATGCCTGAAGTAGCATATTGACTTAAACAAACACAAATTAACATTATTTATGTTGCATTGTATTTTTACGCACTCAAAACTTTTTTCCAGTAACTTGAAGTTTGAAAGTATTGAGTTTGATACCTCTTCATACAGATTATCACTGATTCCTGATACCTGAATCTCTAAATCAGTGGTCCTCAAACTTTTTAAATAGGGGGCCAGTTCACTGTCCTTCAGACTGTTGGAGGACCGGACTATAGTAAAAACAAAAACTCATACTCTGTCTCCACCCCTCAGCCCATTTGCCATAACCAGCGGGCCACATAAACGTCCTCAGCCAGCCAGTGGGCTGTAGTTTGAGAACCTCTGAAATCTAGGAACCCTCTCTACTTTAAAGAATCTACTGCCAAATCAAGCCCTGCATGTCAAGGACTTCCAAAGGAATCAGATGATTTTGGCTTACACAATTTTAATGGGGTCCAAAAATGTTTATAAACTACTCCCATTCTTA